>NC_134414.1:81188139-81491169 GCF_030867145.1 Opisthocomus hoazin | reverse complement strand
CAAGGAAATAAGATTTAAGAATATGAAAGGCTGAAAAAGGATACCTATATTGGAAACAGCAGCAAGCTTTACTTAGTCATGGTTGGATTTAAATACCTCGTTAGATCAGTACCATTCTTCTGTTCAAATGTCTGCATCAGAGCTATGAAGCAAAGCAAAGCATTTGAGCCAAACAAGGAAGGTAACATATGGCAAATTCAAGTATCCTTTCAATTATATACAACAGCAAACCTCATTCCTTTCTTTGCCCTGTTCTTTGTATTTGTTTAACACTTTCCCTGACAGTCAAGAACAATAACTATTAGTTCTGTGTATTCCTCACTGAATCCCTCAAGTCAGTTCTTTCAAACTGGTGTGCTTTCATTGTTGCCACTTACATTGAGGTAGTGAAGCAAAACTCAGTCCCCTTCTGCCAAAGCCATGCTTTTATATCACTCTTGATCAAGGCAAAGCCCAATAGAGAAAGCAGCATGGATCAAAAGCTGCCATTCCTTTTTTTTTTTTATTAGAGAACGCACTGATGAAAATGTGATCTTGTAAAATGCATAATATGCCGTAATCTCAGGCTTAAATAGAACTACATGGCTCTGGTATGCTTCATTTGTGAACCTTATTTCTTCATTTCAGCTCTCAACTAGACCTGCATATCTATTCTTCAGAGCTGAGTACTTTGAATGCTTTCTAAAGGGAAATTGATTAGATCCTCACACTGCAAACAGTTACTTGTGCATGCCCAGCAGTCCTGCAAGCAGAGTGTAAGCTCTATAAATGTGTTACTTTAGATGAAAAAGAAAAAAAAGATCTCTCCATGGCTCTTGCCCTGAAAGGGAACAGTGGTGTGCTGCTAGTACCCATTATTGCACACTCTGCACAGACTGTTTCATTAAAATGTTTCATCCTCCTAAAGGGGGTGTGGAAACCGAATCTAAGAGATGAAAATCCCACAATAACTGCACACAACTTAGCTCTCAAATGGGGCCTAGCGTGATTAAAATAATAAGCATCACACTGTGCTGAACAGCACTTCAATGAGTGTAACTAGGACGTAAAACATTAAACGTCTCCAATGCAAAACATTTAAAATTAAAGCTGCTACAGCATATCTGGGAGAGCATTATGGTGTGGGCTAGACTGCTGTCAGTCTAAGTGTGCTGGTAAAGACGGCAAAGGTTTACTGACATGGCAAAGGACTGACCAAAAATTCAGACCATGAATTCCCCCAAAGAAACCATATGATGGAAAGGTTGATCCACCTTTGAAAAAATGCCAGAGACTTCCATGAATCTTCGACTAAGTCCTAAACCCCAGTTTATTAATGATGCCACTCATTAGATCCTTGCCTAAATACAGAGATGGCCATGGCCTCTGGCTCCTTTACGGCATCTGCCATCCCCCATCCCCCAGGGCAGAGGGCTGGGGCTGCAGGGACAGTTGTCTCACAACACCAGGTCAGCAGGTAACAGTTGCCAGAAAATAAGCCAAATGTTGGAAGTGTTAGGAAAGGAGAAGAAGCAAAAGATCATCGTCATGGCACGGTACGAATCTATAAGGTGTTTGCGTCTTGCATGCTCAACAGAGATCTTAGGTCTCCATCTCAGAGGAGATAAAGTAGAAACAATAAAGATCCAGTGAAGGCAATGAGAATGGCCAAAGGAAGGGAGTGGTTTTAAACGAGTAATGACTAAACAGGCTAAGGGCTCACCAGATGGGAAAAAGAAATAATTGAGGGAGACACAACACAGGTAATACGATTCCTGATCTGAACATCAACAAGAAATGGATTTTCCCCTTCTCTTTCAGTACAAGAAGCAAGGGGGAGCTAATGAAGCTAACAAGTGGCAGATTTAAAACAAGAAAAAGGAGACAGTTTTTCACACACTGCATATGTAAACCATGAATCTTAGAACTGGATGTGGTAGAGAGAAAAGTTTGCATGAGGTCAAGAAGCAGTTGGACAAATCAAGGTGGCAAAAAATGCACTGGTCACTACCAAAGGCAAAGACCATGTCCCCACTCAGAAAGTCTCGGAGCCATAAGTTGCAGAAGATTGCAAGAGTATTTTGAGGAAGTATTTCTGAGTATGTTAATATTGCTAAATAATAGATATTGTTAAGATTTTATACTGCTTTTATGTTGTCAGCTCTGTTGGGCACTGCTGGAGGACACAGGGCTGGCAAAACTTTTCTTGGCTTAACTCTCTGTGCAACTTTCTGTTGAATGGAAGCAGAAAGACAAAAAAATGAAGTCCATAGTTTAACATATGGGGAGATACACTAGGAGATTTTTAGTTGTTGTTTAAATTATATCCCACTACAGTACTTTGTGAAACTGATCTTTCACAGTTTCAATCATCCCGGGGACAGCAAAAATGTACAACTCTCTTGCAGTCGGTAAGTGCTGTAAATAATTTTCCCTGGATGACTGTGTCTCTGGAACATCCACTACTACCTTTCAAAATTCACTGGTCCCTTCGGGAAAATACATAATTTCTGACGCATTAAGCTTTGCCTGATGAAAAGGGCTCCCATGATTTTCTATCATATGTCAGTTTTAACTTCTCTGGCAAACTAAAATAGTTGATTAGCAGCAAAATCACCCACAATACATGGAATGTACTGTGGTACATACTGGGCAATGCTTGCTTTATAAAGTCATCACAAATAATACCATTTCATCAGATGAATTTGGTCTCTCTGGTTACAGAAAAATAGTGTGTGTCGTGGAAAATTCAAATGTGGCCACTGTCGTCAGGTTATATTAACATGACATAATGATGATAGGCTTTGCAGCCCACACACCAGACCTGTAATGACAAGCAATCTCTGACTATCTTCTGTTGTCATTTTGAACATGGAGATCTAAATTTTAAAGGTCTGTTACCTGAACTTAAGCAGAAATCTATTTTCTGTAGCAGAATTTATTCTTTGGATTTATGGCATAGATTCAGGCCTCTGGGCCTTTCAAAACACCTGAATGAAGCTCTTTACATTGCACTTCAGACTATGTAGCTACATTGCCTGTAGCTACATAAACTTTGTGTTGATTGTTATAAATATTCTTGCTTTCTGCAATAGGAATGGGAAGGTTAATAGCGTCTGAAACAGTTCAAGTTATTGCATTTCTGAACTGAAATAACCTATACCAAGCCACAACTAAATCTTCATACAGTCAGTAACTTTTATGACAGCATTTCTCTATTGAATCTGAAAGAAAGAAGCAAAATATAGTTGGCTGTAATTAGCATTGAACCGTACATTAAACATACTGGGATGAATTTTCTGATTCCTATTGTTCCACTGTCATTCAGGAACATCTGAGTCTCCATTTTGATGTGAAAAGGTTGCTGGAAAAGAAGTAATAAACTCCAAAAAGCAGAAAAACCAGCTGTGTCATTTGTTTATCTTTGCTTTGTATCACTGAGGAATGATATGGACCAAACGTTTTCTACTCTGTGTCCTTTATGTGATGTGAGTTGTTTTCCTTCCACTTAAGAAACTGGAAGTCTACTGTAGAAAAGGGAAGTGAAGCAACTTCATCCACTGATGAACTTCTCAGATTCTTTTTCCTTGGAATAATTGTGCCCATTTCTGCAAAAAAAAAAAAAAAAAAAAAAAAAATGCAGGAAGTAACTGATATTCAGAAAAAAACTGGAGTTTTTTCAGAGGCTAATTCTGTATTTTCCTTGGTGATTTTTCTAAAATACTGTTATGAATAAAATTATCTGGATGTAAGAAATACCTAGCTCATTTGTTCCCAGGTTAAAGAAAAATTAATGTGAAAAAATAAATAGAAATTATAGTTTCTCCTTGAACTGCAAAGTGATTTTTCTTTTACAGATCATACCTCAGAATGACACATTTTCACCTTCTGTAGTAAATCTTTTCATTTTTGAAGAAGTGAGAGATGCAGTACTTTTTATTTTCATCACTAACTATACCAATATCAGAAATCAAGTAGAGAAGATGAGGGAGGGATATCGTGGTATCACTTCTACAGTAGTTTTTCCGGTTAGAGGTATTTGAGGTGACCCAGAAAAATGCTTACTTCCGCAATCAATGTAAGCAGTTAAAGACAATAATTTTCACTCTGTAAAAATATCATTGAGAACAACTATCTAGAAAAAAAAATGGCTGAACTTCTGCTGATGCATAAGCAACATAGCTGTCTTCAAAAATTAAATCAACTTTTGCTCTGATGAATTGGAATTCATTGTTAATCTCAGCAGGATCTGAAGTGCAAACATAACCTCCATGAATCTAATATCAGACTACTTGAAGACAAGGATGTTTAGCACACTCAAAAATTTTTCTGACATGCACCTATTTGTCTGTTTTTGTTTGTCTTGCTCTTGATGTCTCTTCCCATTCATCTTGCTTGTGATTATTCAATACGTGGTATGGTCTGTACTTGACAACTGCTAGCAAAATATAATGTCTTATATTTTAATGAAGTACAACATTTATACAAAGAGATGGACAAAGCCACAAGGAAGAAGAGTGTGTGGAGAGCAGACTGGCTGGTATGGCTGTGCAACTGTGATAGGCAAATCAAGGTGCCCTGGAGCAGACAACGGAGCCTTTGGAGCTCAGAGGATGAGTGGTGCTCTGCTGGATGGGGGACTTGGGTACCGCAGGGACAATGAATGGCACTGCCAGAGAGCAGCACCAGAGGCTGCATGAGAAGTCTGTATGGTCCACCATCTCCCACTGCTAAGAAAGAGTGAGGGTGTTTTAGGGTCTTGTTCTAAACTCACCACCAAAACATGGGGATTTCCCGACCCATTTCTCTGAAAAGTAGAGGTGTCTGCACTGGACCCCCCCGCAGCTGTGCTTCTTCACACAGGGTCCTTGGGAGCGTATCACTTCTGCAGCTGAGTCACAATCTTCATGCTGTGGTGGTGGTCAGCAGATTTGCACACCAAGACTACTTTAAAACCCCAAGACAGAAGCACCGCTTGGGCTCTGGTTACTAAAGTCTTAAAATTCATAACCCTGTGAAGTGAGCCCCAGACACAGGGAGGAGTTATTTTAGGACTGCACATACACCAGATACATTCTGAAGCTCACTAAAAAACCACAAAATGTCTGCATTTTGTTAGAAAAAATCCAGATTGCCACTTGATGAAGTTTGGCTGGAAGAAATTTCCCTTTGAACACGAGGTGTTCCTCTCAGGACATGCTGACTCAATATGATTCACCATGACTTCAAAGGGTTGCAAAGGCATAGAAGCAATTCTCCCAAGGGAGAACATCTTGGGTGGGACTCGAGCAATCCTGTAAGAGATCTGCAGGACCCAACAACCCTGTGAGGAAAGTGTGACCTGAATGTTAAACTTCACGTCAGATTGTGCAGAGACAAATTCTACTGTGTAAACTTTGAATGAAAACATTTCAGATAACATGAGTCTTCATAGGCATCATTATCTAAAGAAAATCACACTAAACGAAACAAAGAGGTATGAGGAAATAAAAATTAAAATAAGTTCTCACTTAAGTGAATATTTATCTACAGAGAGAAAGATGTCTTTCACATATCTGTGTAAAAAGTCTATACAATCTCTATACGCATATATGTATACAATTATGTCTATGTACTTCTATATTTATATACTTGAAACAATCTGTCTGTAGTTCTTTTAAAACCACCATCTCAATCTAAGCACACTGTCATAGTAGCAGTAAAAGAAGTCAACGACGCCTTCGCTTGCCTGGAATTTGAAAGATGCCTGATGAACCTTTATGGCCTGTGGTGGGCTGAGGTATTAGCAGCTCTGTGTGTAGCCAGCTTTCCTTCCATGGCTGAAAGTGATTCTGGTTCTTACTAAGCAAGTTCTGTGCAGCAGTTATTACAAGGATGTAATGAGTGATTTGTGTTTATCACTGCACAGCCTTCTGAAGACAGAGGGCTAAATTCCTTCTCTGCCATGAAGAAGCTTAGCCTCATCATCTGGCCATCACAGTGGTAAAACCACCTAGATTACTGAGCAATACTGCAGGTATACAGTATTTAAAGTTTTTTTCCCCATTACATGGAGTTTTGGTGGATAATTTGAGTTACAATCCACTGCAGTGAGACTTTCCAGACATGCTATTTGTTTTGGTTTGAAGTATGTAAATTGAGTAGGCAGCTGTCTGAATTTTGACATACCAGAATGCTTTCTGCCTTCTTTGATGAGGATACACAGTATGGCCCTACAACAAGCTATCAAACATTTGCCTATTTGCCCAGTGGTTTCTGCATAAAACTCTAAATGTTTCTTAGCTATCCTCCTGTCTACCTGCTTATCATATTTCTAAAGCCTGTGTCATAACCATAGAGAATGGTTTTCAGCATTAGGACTGAAGAACAAGACAAGAGAAAGCAAATGGGTGGCAAGGCTGTCTTCCTGATATGCTCCACTGAGAGCAAGAATGCAGTGTCTTAGGGGAAGTACTGTTAGGATGCTATAGTCAGTGAAAGTACCTGGGCAACAATAACATAATCAGAGCCCATTCATTTTAGACACTTATTGTGTCTCATCACAGTCCTTGCTAATTATTGCTTTCAGCAGCAAAGCCGCAGACATTTTGTAATAGGATATATTTTTAACACTGCATGTGGGAGATAGACCTATAAAGCCTGCAATCTGCTAATGGAGTTTATATCCCGGATTTCCTTTGTGACTTTGTGCTGTGACTCAGTGGGAACACAAAGAAATAGTTGCTATTCTTTTACTCTTTTTTTTCCCCCCCTGCTTTTGTTACTATAGTAGCAAAACAAATGCAACAGTTGGAAGAGTAACTATATTTTAAATAAAATAATGCATTTAATAAAGACAAAGAGATGAAAGTAGTTTCTGGAGAAGATACTTTTAAATCATGACAGTATCAGGAACTGAAGAATTGTCCAGCTTGGTCCCTTTGACAATTTCAGATATGAATCCGATGGTGAACTAAGACAGTGAACTGCAAACTACTGTCCTAGTTAAATGTAGTAGAGCATAATGCTTAGGATCTAAGTGGACTACTATTTCTAGAGGTTGGGGAATCTTCTGCCCAAAGGAGCCCTTAGCAACAAGACATAATAAATCTCGGGGATGCAGGTTTCCTAGAGGAAACCTAATTAGGTCCAGTCAGAAGCTGTAGTCCCTTGCAGCTAATGGGCTAATGGGGTGGCACAATGAAAGCAGTTTTACTGTCAAAGGGGGATACCAGGAATTCTTTAGGAGAGTTTTCCTCCCTTATGACAGCCTACTTGGCTGGAGGAGCATGAAGGCAGAGAACAGGGAATGGTTAGAACTTGCTGCGTTCAGGTGGTCTAGACAATGCAATGAACTTCTACAGATCAGACAGAATATTCTTATTTAGGTCAAGCAATGTTCTGGCATCTAAAATTAACACCAGGTGAAGACCAAAAAAAATTAGAGTAGAGTGCTCTGGATCTGACAGGCCAAGTGAAGTCAGCCCTTGGGTAGATCCTTTGCAACAGTAAAAACTTGAAACACATTTCTTTGTGTCAGTATGAAAATTATTTTGCAAAGGTAATGTACTAGTCATTTGTGCCTTTATCCTCAACTCACAATTTAACAATAAGCTGTACAAAATAATCATTCTAAGCTCACGAAGGATCTGTAATGCTTCTGCATTCATCATACTATTTTGAACTTATGAATAAGGTCAAACTCATTGAACTGCTCATGGGCACCTGCAAAAAAACAGATCTATTAGACTACCATTCATAGGTATCTTACAATGAAAGAATGAGACATAAGAAATGTGTTTGTGTTTTTCTACAGCCACAGAGTCCTCTTCCTCATGTCAGTAGTGAATTTCTATAGTAAGAATTACCACATATGCAATTATTTAATTTTAGAACCATAATTCAAAATAGTGTTTTGAGAGAGAGCTCTGCTGGACATACTCATGTTTTCCACCTTGTGTTTGAGTGTGTTGCTTTTCTGTAATTTACTGTGGGGCTTTCCCCACCCTCAGGAAATTACTATCATTCAAGAAACTTGATAACGGGACTTATTTTAATGGTATTATGTGGACTCTGCTTCATCCGAGCCTGCATACCCTCCTTTAGCATGTTATATGGGTTTGGGATGTGATCTAACGACAGCTTTCAGAGAGGAGTTTTTTAAGATGACAGATTCAGGTTCCTCATGGTGCTCCGTGGTGGGAGGGCAAGTGACAACTGGCAGAGATAGAAACAAGCTAGGTTCAAACTGGGTATAAAAGGAAACATTTCCCCCGTGAGAGGTGGAGCAGCTTGTACCGAGACACTGTGACACTTCCTTCCTTGGAGGGTTTCAAGCCATGACTGGATCAAGCCCTCAGCAGCCTGGTCTAACTCCAGAGCTGGACCAGCTTTGGGGAGGGCGTTGGACTAGGGACCTCCTGAGGCCTCTTCCAATCTGAATTATCCCACAGGGAGAGAAGGCCACGTCACTGCTTTGCTGAGGTGCAAACATGGGTGATATCTCCATGCAGAAAGGACAGAGATAGCCAATCATGGGGGCTCTCTTCCCCGTGTTAGGGTGGGATTGCTGCTGCAGGGCTCTGTACTGCTTGAGAGCTCCAGGGTCTGAATGAGACTGGAGGTCTCTGCGCTGAGATGCAGAGTTTTCATACAGTTCCCTCTGAGTACCAGTGGGTACATAATGTTAGCTGGCAATCTTTCTCAGAATGAAATGGGGGAGGGAAAAATAAAACACGTAGAGCAAAAAAAGAAAAAAGTAGGAAACAGGTCCTATAACGAAAAAACATTTTCCTACTGTCTCACCTCCTTAGCTCCACTTTTTCAAAGGAAAATTCACATCCTGTACAAAGACCTTTTGTTCCTTAGGTTTCAAAACAGGAACATCTAAAAAAACCCTCACTGATGTTCAGTTCTTCTTTACTTCTGGAATTGTTCTTTAATGTATATCAGATGAAATCCTTCCTCCATCGAATTTCCCCTGACTTCATCAGTCAGAATAGTACCTTTGAGCTCTTGCGACCTGGGACACGACTACAAAAGCAGAGAATAAGGCACATTCGTAGTCTGGCCTCAGAGAATTTGATAGCTTAGAGCAGCATCTGCAGCATTCACTCTGGAATATACTAACGGCAAAGTAGGAAACATCTCTAGCAGAAATTTTTATTTGTGGTCTGTTTTCCTTCATCAAAGGAGACACATTACTAGAGTATATGTGAATTTTTGTCAAAACCAGGTTTTTGTAAAAAGAATGTTAGTAACTCCAAATAACATTTTAAATTGTGTCTTGTTTCAGAAATCTAAAAATTAAATTTTTCAATTTTGTAAAATCACTTAAAATGCTATTAAATTATTTTTATTTTGATACATGATTTCATTGTGTCATGGAAGCACTAGGAAGTACCACTGTGTGTGAAGTGGTTCAAATAAGTAATGGAACTCTGCAATGTGAGTAGAAACTACTTTGAGTTAAGAAAAAAATCAAATATTCAAGGATTTAATAAGTAGCTGCTACCTTTGTTTTAATATCATATTACCATGTCACTCACTATTTAATCTTGAGTACTTGCATGTTCTTTGGCCCAAAATATCAGTATTTTGAAATTAAGAAAATTTCCCAAACTAGGTTTGCAAATACCATACTTACAGGACCTTTTGAAGAGTCTGTTCTTTGCTTTCTGAATGAAAAAAAAAAAAAATTCCAGCAAAATAAAAATTCTGAGGGTCTGTCATCACTGGTTTTGAGATGTTGCTTAAAATGCTTCCATGCTCTCGGTGTAAATGGAAGTGACACTGTTGACATTAAAGCTGGTTCTTTATCTCAGAGGAAGAGAGTGTAGAGGAAGAGAGACCAGTAAGCCTTGGAAAGAGCCTTGCTATTGCTTGTAATAAATGCAGGAAATGCAAGGGGAATGGAAGTTGTTCTTCTGTGTGCCTTAATAGCAAAAAATCTCTTTATCCATAATCTTTTCTGTGCAGTTAGTAATTAGCAGTTTATTACGCTGAGAACAAATTTCTTCTTTCTGACTTCTAACCGGTCTAATTAAACCCAGTCATTAATGTAAAGACTCTGTATGAAAGAGATGCTTCATACCTGATCAAACACTTATTTTGGAAGGTGCTGATCCTCTTATTACTACTCAGGATATTTTTCGGTTGATTGGAGATGTACCAGTGGCACAGCATATTAACAAAGTAATGGAGACGAATGGCTATGAAGTTTAAAATTATATTTCTGCTCTGTTGCTTCAATGAAAACTACGCAAAAACTGCCTTGCAGTGATGACAAAAAATATTTATAAAACTAGCATGTAGTTCTTCTCGCTTCCAATGGAACTATCAAGTTTTTAACAAAAAAAAAGGCCTTTGAAGTTTCACAGTACATCAGTAAGTATTTCCACCTATGTTATCACTGTACACACTGTATCACTCATGATTGCACAACTTCAGCTTTTACGGCTTGCTCATTTTCCTGAAAAGAGAAAATCCAGCATATCGTTTTGTCTTCTGCAAGTACCTGTGGATAGATTTAACTACATTATTCATAGCTATATTTCCTATGTATCAAAATTGGTTTGCTGTTAGGCAAGAAGACTAATTGAGCAGTGAGGTTGTTCTCCATGTCAGTAACGCTGTCAGAGTCGGGACCCCAGGACTGCAATGGTGGAAAGTAAGTGGGCAGGAATTAACATAGATGTTTTTCTGGGGTATGTGTAGCAGCTGAACTTGGTGAGGTACTATGATGGACAGACTGACCAAAATGGAAAGACTTAACATTTGGTGAAATCAGGGGAAAATGTGATTGTCAGAAGAAGGTGACACTGGCCATGGCTTGTGTGTTGGAAAGGGTTACCACTCCATTCAGGGCTTCTGCACAAGCAACAAGGGTGGCCACGTGCCTGAACATCCTCACTGCACAGGAGTTTCTCCAGGCATCAGTTTGGGTGCATGTTATCCAGAAAGGGATGAAAATGAGCAAACAGGGGCAGGATCTGCAGCTGCGGAGGGAACAGGCCTATGCACAACTGGTCTGAAATACCCGTTAGGTACTTAGTACATCCTTGCAGCAGGGTTTCATGTCCTATGGCCATCAGCTTCCCCACATGCAAGGTTGTGCCAGCTGCATACGTCTAGCCTTCAGGAGAAGTTTTTGGTAGCTAAGGTATTGCCATATTCTTTCACAAGTATTTTGCTTCTCTTTCAAGTTATTAAAAAAAATCACAAAACCAAAGAGAATAATACCTCGATTTAGACCCTCTGCTTATCTTTGATAGAGTAAAACAGACGAATGCCCAAGCATATTGTGAACAACCAAAACAAAAACCTAAAGAAAGATACAGTCTTTATGCTTCAGGCATTAATCAAATGCCAGTCAGTAGCAACTGGGAAAGGACTTCCCCTGTGAGCAAATAAAATGTTCATTCTATGGACTTCATCATTGGACCCTCACATAAAACATCTGTTACTAGTCACTGTAGTAGATAGAAAAGCCATGGGGCTGGATCCTGAACGGTTACACCTGTTCTTATACATTCTGATAAAAGATAAACTAAGGCATTGCAGGAAACAATATGAGAAAAACAATCCCTTGACTTTATTTTTGAGAACTGATTGGCAATTTTAATTTGGTAGAATAACAGCAGGGATCAAAGTTGTACGGATTTTTTTTTAGGCTGTCTGATCCCGTTGTCCGCCCATACAAGGGCAACACACTTCCCAACCAGTAATACATTGTCAGCTGTGCATGTATGTTATTTCCAGGTTCTGAATCCAGTCTAGAATAATCCTTTGAAATGCAGGAAAGGAACAGAATAAGTATTGCTTAGAGAGGGCAAATGAAATATTCAAAAGCTAAGCACTTACCAAAAATAAAGATGACAAATCTGTGTCCTGAACGAAGCAGCCCCAGTGCCTGCTGAAAGTGAGGAAAGGATGAGCTGGAAGAGCATGAACGAGCAGGCTGTAACCTACTCAGCGTTCCTGAAAACACAGAAAGAGCACAATACTCTGCTGAAACCAGCACACACTGGGCGGTAACATGGCACACCCACTTCTTTTATGAGAGGTCCAGATTTACAACTGTCCCATCGCACTCCCCTGGTTCTGTGTGAATGCCATAGCTCAGGAACTTTTTCCTACTGTGTGATTAGACCTGTGCCTCTGAAAAAAATTCTATTCTATGCGTGGAAAACCTTAGCCTTTCCTGATTTTTTCTTTTTTTTTTTTTTTTTTGGAGGGGGGTGGGGTTGTAAATAGAATTAGAAAAAAATCTTCACAAAATCTTTTACTTTTACTAGACTGCTGTTTTCTGACAGAATAATTGTCTGTTAGAAAATTCTGTATATGAGAATAGATAGTTACACTACAAATTATGAAAATTGAAGTGGATCAAGTAGATGAAATTCTGTTGGAGATTCATCTTGAAGCAATGCGTGGGTTGCCAGAGATATCAGTGCGAATGGCTGTAGCAGTGTTACCGTGTACTGTATTCTTCATAGACCAAACATTACTGGAGATGAGTTAGAGCCTAATCCTGGTTCCGTACAAGCAAATGGTAAGTTTCTGCTCATTTAAATAGTAAATGTTCCCAAAGAAACAGCCTAAAAAGCATTTTGCCTTCACATTGTCCCAATCCCTTCTCATTATCATCCAATATCAGTGATATCTCCCACCAACAGTATTATCTGAAACAAGAAATGAAAAATGGGTTTTTAAATGGTAATGATCAGTCTTGTAGTCTCATCCCCATGAGCTACATGCCAGCTGGGTTTCTACACTGTAAGATATGAATGCACCCTTTTTGTGGAAAGAGTACCTTCACTTTCATCCTCCCCAAAAGGCGGGTTCATATGAACAAAATGGGTTATACTTATTTAAATAACTTGTAGTGCTATTCCCATTGTTTTGGCTTTCAAGTGCCTTATTTTACCATTTTCTCGTCATCTCCTCTGCCTCTTGCTCTGTGTTTTCTATTATCTGTGGATGACATCGGATCCTCTGAGCCATAGCTTGCTGGCTTTCATCATTAGCAGATTACAGTTTCCAGGACTCGTAAGTGTGCACTGCTGGAAGTTATTTGCTGGTGACGCCTTCACTTCAATTTCTAAAGCTTCTTAATATAAACTAGCCACTGCAACCTCTGTCTAGAAAGCTCATCATCTTCTTCTCATACAGACATCTACAGCTGGCTGCGGGGGAAGTTGCTCTCTAGAGCAGTTATTTCTCCCCACTGACTAGGGCAAGTAAAGAGAGTCCAATTGATCTGACCTACATACCTGCATTTTCAACAACTACTGTCAAGTGAGATGAACCTTGCCCCAGCAATTTTTGGAAGAGATTCCTGAACTGAAGAATCATTTGGTGTGTTGGCTATTTGGTTTGATATATGCTGTTTGGCTGCGTTGATCGTGTGGCATATTTATGTTCATAACTCAGTACACCTCATATAGACTTGGACTTCCAGTGCGAGTATCCTTAATTAAAATATGATAACAATTTTCTTCCATATTTTGCTATTTATTTCCAATCTGCTTTTTTTGGCCAACTTTTCTACCATCCTGGGTTTTGGAGTACGCATACACAAAACACAAAAGAAGAGTAAGACTGCCAAAGCAAATTCACTTGAAAATTAAAACAGACATTTCTGGATTTCTCTTAAAATACTATTCTTTCATTTCTAGTCACATTTTCACCTAGATGATACTGCCTAGAGACAGTCGAGTGCATAGATATTATGAGGAAACTGGACTTCATGAGATGCTCACCGATAACAGTGCAGGTCTATTGGAAGTCAAGTATTTATGCCATAGGGCTGCAGCAGAAACTAAGAATGTGTCCCGGAAGACATCGTCTACAAAACGCAACCAGAGAAAAATAATTAGAAAGTGAAGCTTCTTATGAGCTCAATTAAAAGACTACTTTATTTTTGCAAACCTCATCTCCCTGGCTAGCCTAGCTGAGGGAGAGAAACAGCTTCCTCCAGAGTGCAATTCAGAGTGTGCAAATCTGGATTCTTGTGCAGCAGAAGTTTCTCAAGCTAAAAGACAGACAGTATTTTTTAGCTGGAAAAACAATGTGAAGCAACAGTCCTCATGAGAAAAAAAATTATTTTGACACAGTTCTGCAGTCCGTACTATACTTAGCAGGACTTACTTCAAAGAGTGAAGTCTCAGGAATGTGCAGTGTCACAGTGTTTAAAAGTTGCAGAGTTGAATACTAACATTCAGGTCCCTCATCGTACTTAATCACTTATTATTTCCAGCTCTTTGGAGTAATGTAGTGCGTATTTCCAACTTCATGCTTCTTCTGGAGCTTTCCAGCCTCCAGCAGATCAGCTAGCGTAGTTTGGATTCCAGTATTCATAAAACTAACTGGAGGTAGATATTTGCATTTTTAATGTCATTTTCAGCGTTGTTTTAAGGTTGGATTCTGGAACATTAGACTGCTCTTGCAGATAATACATTTTATACCTGTGTGTCATGAGAGAAGTGTCACCTATAAGGTAATCTCCAAAGGTGTTAAAATCTAGTAGGCTTTTTCATCTGTTTGTATAATAAAACCTTTATAGACAGTAATAACATTTATTGTATGAGATAATTGCAGCAACATTTATGGATCCCTTCTGGCAGGCTGCTTAGTCTCCTTTATTAAGGGAATGATCACCTTCAAAGACCATGCTTTATAACTTACTGAAGCATTGTTAGATAAAGATTTTACAATGGGGAGATTAAGAAACCATTGTTTTGCAGGGTAAACCAAGTGAAAGGACCATGATGCATCTTCACATCTGCATGCCTGACTGAATGTTACAAAACCTGTTCTCCTACTCAAGGACTGAAAATCTGTGCGTGCTCACTCCAGCCATGAAAACTGTTTTTATATTGTTCTAATAATTCAATCCCTAGTAAACTGGTTTCTTAGAAGTAATCTGTACAGAGAGCAGAAAAGCAGTGTTGGTAGGTGCATGTGATCCTGGTAGAAATGGACTACACAGCCAACCTTTATTCCAGAAAAAAAAATTGATTTAGATGCAAATCACTTATTTTTATTGCAAATTTTAAATAAACCGAATTTATGTAAGCTGGAGGTAGAAGTAATTATGTCGTAATGCATCATCTTTCAGCACTCTCAAATCAATTTGATCAATATTGCAAAATATTGGATTGAAATATGTCAATGGTGTAAGAACAGTACATTAAAATTCATTCTACATGGGAATTTAAACACATTAAGGAGCACAAGAGCTTTCTGATGTAGATTTCTGTAAGTAAATTTTACTGAGATAAAGTACACCATTAGTAGACATTTCTCAAGGGCAGGTTCTAAAGGCTTGAACTTGGCCGCACATAATGTATTTGAAAATGTGCACTGAATTTGGAGGGGTAAGGATGAAAAACGTGCACACTGGTTAAAATTCAACATTATTATTACTTCATTGCCACAACATCCTTGGATTTTAATGTCACTTTTCAGACAAATGCAGGGAGACGTTTCCCTGCCCAAAGCACTTACTGAAAGCCTGTGGCCATGATCCTGCCACTGATCACACACAGGAGGAATGTTGTCTCTAAACGGAGTGTCCTTGAAGACAAAGGGTAGCTGAGGATGAATCAATCAGTTCATGAGCTGTCACTTCATGTACTTAGAGCCTTAGACCCTAGCTTTGCTCCTGCTGATCTCTTACTCTTACCTTCAAAGGCTGCTGAATGAGCCTAAAGTCATACAGAGTACAGACAAAGGAACAGAGGTGAGAAGTAGATAAAACACAGAGGCAGGATTCAGTACACTCTGTAAGCCCTCACTAGAGCCAGCCATAATGAAGTATTATAGGTAAAATTTGAAGAACAGAGAGTTATGGTCTAGAGATGGACGGGTAAGAGAATTTTGTTCTCATGTGAAATCTGTTTCAAACCATGTTTCCTTTCCAAATTACAGCAAAAGTTGAAAGTAAATTTTTCATGGACCCATAAGAAATTCCATACGATCTCAGTTCCGAAAACCAAGATTTCTGTGTCTCAGTATGAAAAAAATCATACTATAGAACACTAAATTATATCTAAATGCCTTTTAATGTACTTTAAAATGCAGCAATCTAGATAAATAAGCTTAATTAATGTAATTCTTATTTTTAATTTTATCAGGGAAACATCATGTAAAAGGATACTAATCCTGACAGATTTATGTTTCGATGGACAACTATCTTCTCAGTGGAGTTTCAATAGTTCTAGGTCTCGTATCAGTCACTGGGGATCTTCTGGGTGCATAAGGAAAAAATGCAAGACATTTTCATCTCCTTGCCAAAGCCATATTTCAACACAAGAGCTCTCTGATTGCTTACAGACTGGCCAAAGGTGAGCCTGGTTGTGCTGGGAGCCAGCCCAGACTGGACCTCGGTTGAACATAGCGCAGTGGACACCACATCGACCTCTTGTGCACCCAAGAAAGACTGGGATTTGCTATGCTGCTTCTTGCAGCTTGTGGCTTTGCAAAATACTTTCTTAAGGACGAAGATAACCTGACCAAGATCAGTCCAGCAAAACAGCTAAACACCAGGATTTTTTAAATACCCTGTTACTCCTGTGTGCCTCGATGGTACAGTTCTGTGCTTACTGTGCAGTAAGTGCCCACAGATCCCTACAGAGAAGACACTGCAACTGGTACACCCAGAAATAAAGCTCAAGATCACTTTAATTTCTATCTTACTCAATTTATTGCAGAAGGAGTTTGGGGAGATGAGCTAAATTAGCCTTTGTGCATACTTCTTACTGGGTGCACCTGCATTAGTGTTTCTGTTCAAACTGGAATTGAGGCTTGGAAGTGAATCCTCTGATTTCCCCACCTATTACACCTTGGCTCTTGTCAAGAGACTATTCACAGCACTTGGACTCTTATTTTCAGGTGAAATTAAAATAAAAGATGAGCCTAAAGCACTCTTTGGTGGATATTCAGACACCATGACCAAACTAGAGCTAATCCAAAGCAAACAGCTCCTTATCCAAAGGAAAAACCAAACCGCATGTAATTTGGATGTTAGGTCTTCAGCAGCAACTAATGCTCTGGGAAATGGTTCCTATTGTGCCGCACTACTTGCTACTGGGTACAAGGCTTTCCTAGCAGATCTAGCCTGGCAGTGGATTAGTCCTACTCCCATTACAGATCTATCTCAAGATTTGTGATGGAAATATGAACAAAAATAATTTATGTAATAGAAATTGCTATGCTAGCTTCCTAAGAAACCGGTTCTCTACACGCTAATTCTAAAACTGAGACACTTGGGACACAGGGCACAAGAGCAGACTCCATGACAACAAAGTGGCTCTTTGGAATGACAATTACAAATTTACAATTATAAACAAATTATACAAGTATTAAACTGTTTCTTTGTTCTCAATATCTGTCATTTTTTCCTGGTGGATTAAAGATTTTCCAAATGGTACTTTTTCTTGTGCTAAAATGAGGTATTAAGTTAACCTCTTTGGTGTTGACTCTCTGTTCTAATTGCAAGATTTATGTCATCTCCTGGTACCAAAAGAGTATTCAGCACATGCCTGGGAGGTTCAGTAACAGGTAAGTACTTGCCAAATGTCAAGTCTATATTTTTTTGGTAATAAATCTGAAAATAAAATATCCATTTCCATATTTATTATAGAAAGAGCCCTTTTTAATTTTAAATATATGTGGAAATAAAATCTACGTACTTGTGTTTAAAAATATAGTCATAGAAACAGCTGTGAGTCTTGTACATGATATGTGTTCTCTCTGTAAACCTTGCCTTGCTTTTCTTAATTGATAAGCCTTATCCTGAGTAAAGTGCTCATCATCTCATGAACCCTCTGTAAATGAAAACAGGTCTTATTATACCTGTGTAACTGTTTTCTTGCCATTGTTTGTCAGGATTCCCTTTGCGACCCCATTTGCTGCCTAAGAACTTACAGAGGTGCTGGTGCATGAATTGGAAATTTTAACAGCAGAGCTGTTAAAATCTGAGATGAGTTTCTGCACACAGGAAATAGGATATGGAAACTGGCAGCACCTTGAAGGTGGAAAATCAGCATCTCATTTAACAGAGCCCAATTTTATGGCAGAAATGTAATTCTATTGCTGCAACTGTGGAAACAAATGTGTCCTTGATAATGATTCCAGTGTAATTATCAGGAAATATCACCCCAGACCATTTTAACTGTGCAACTTTGAAATTGCAAGGCACGGTCATAAAGATCTGAGGCAAGGTTCCTGAGATACTCACCCAGAGGGGTTGTATTCAAGGTAGTGAAGAAGGCACTTGTAGAAGATGATCTGCAAGTAAATATACCCCACAGTACAGCTAAATTGTGCTCTAGAATTATCTATGGGTGACCAGAGAGCTTATATGTGGTTGTATATGCAGATGACTGCAGCTAGTGGCATAAATTCAGGCTCTAAAACCATGATCCTAACCTGGGTTGTGTTACCCAAGCAATCCCACTTGTGTGAGAAGAGGTTGTAGAACTGACTGTTTAACTTTTAACCTTGATATAAAGTCGGGAAATAATGTTTTAGAGGCCTTTCTATGTTAATTTAATTTGAAGGTGTTGTGTGGGGTTTTTTGTGATTTTTTTTTTAAAAGGTTTTTTATCAATTTATAATTGTAAGTTTCATATGTAACTCAACCTTCAATTTAAAATAAATCACTACTGGCCCTTGGAAAAGCACATATTAGATGTTGTCTCTGGAAGAGGCTCCAGAATAGGCAAAACACACTGTTTGCACTAAATGACTTTTGGTCTGGCTCTTTGATAGGTGTGTGTCCTGGCAGAATTCATCTTTACCACGACATTTAGTATAGCCATGAAATAAGAAACCAAGGCAATAGGCACCCCTCCCCCCCACCAACGAAGAAGGTGTGTTTGAGTTAAAGAAAAGCAGCCTTTTTCTAGGTGCAGCGAAATGGGTGAATGAATAGCGTTGTCAGACAAGGCAAGCTGGCTATAGGTGGGACAAGGGAAAAAACCTCCTAATCCACAGGCAAATACCTGAGAAACCTCAGAGCAAGATGGTCTGGAATCATGGAACAAGACTGATCAAACCCCAAAGAATACCTTAGTTATGCATAAAAAGAGACCAGGATCAGTTTATAGATTATTATTACTCTTTTGCCTGCTCCTTATTTGAACAACACATTTTGTGTTGAAAACCTCTCTCCAGTGCTTACACCAATTGCCTCCACTGTTGTGTCTCCCAGAATAGGCAACCTCCAAACCATCTCAGCCTGAGGACAGAGAAGCAGAAAGGAATATTGCTAAGCCACTGGTATATTTGAGAGCTGTGGACAAAGGACTTTGCAGGAAGCCCGAGACAAATACAGTCTTGCCTGAAGGCTATGTGAGCACAACAAGCCAAGGTAAAAGTTCTGGTATATGCATCGTCTGTAGGGAGTTTAAATACCCATACCGAGCTTAAGAGGCCCACAGAGCTAGGAGAATTTAGTCAGCTTTGTGAAACTTCTGGAAAGAAATACTGAATAGAAAAAATGCAGATTATAAGGAATTTCTGAGAATTGTTATCCCAGTGCTTACATGTTGTAGACTTCAGACTTTCCAGCCTGAAAGATCCCCAATATCCATCTGCTAATACACAGTAGAGTTGAAACCAAACTTGTGCATTTGCACTTTGCAATTGTTAAAGCATCCCTGCCTTGCAGCTGCCACAAAGCTGAACATCCAGCTCTCAGCCAATCACTTCGCATTTCTATTCAGTCCCTTTTATGCATTGAAAAAGTTGCATACTTCCCCCAAACAGGAGTTCTAGTGATCCCTAGAGAGAGTTTAGCAACAAAGAAAGAAGTGTGGGTGCTCAAGAGAAAGAAAACACACTTCACAAGCATCACTTTGCGTAATGACTACCTGCAAGTTTTCACACATGTAGGAAGTAGTGAACATACACAGAATGGAGTAAAACCTATACTGACATTTGATGGTTCATTTTAACAAAGGTCTGCATAGGGTCATCATAAATAAACCTTTCTAATGTCAAATCATACTCTGAATACACACAAGGCTCACTGTTGCTCCAGGAAGTACCTGTAACCTCATGCAAGATTTTTCACTTTGGTAGTGCTCTGTGCCGGTCTCTTCTTGAAATGAGTGCCCAAGGAAAGTGAGGGCATCATAGGCATGAGGGCTGTGGTTGAGCCCCTCGCTACTGCAGAAGCATAACTGCGTGTTAGCCATCTTCCAGTTTCAGACTGACAAGCGCACAGCAAAGGAAGAAAGGAAGAAGCAGTAAACAAAAAAAAAAACACCCAGCAACCTTCTTTCTTCCAGACAGCCCCCTGCTATGTACTTTCTCAAAACACATATACACTGTTTTAATTAGTACTATATTACTCATGGAAAAGCTCTATTTCTTTGGCTGGTCAATACCCAACTGCTTCACGCCTGGCAAGGCAAGCCATTTATTAATTCAAGCTGCCTTGCAGTCTGTCACTCCTGTTCCAGTACACGTTGTTTGTGCCATTCTCCAGCTGGTATAGCCATGATGTCACGTACTTTCAAAAAGGACTTAAATA
The DNA here is from genome assembly GCF_030867145.1 of Opisthocomus hoazin. Taxonomy (NCBI): domain Eukaryota; kingdom Metazoa; phylum Chordata; class Aves; order Opisthocomiformes; family Opisthocomidae; genus Opisthocomus; species Opisthocomus hoazin. The sequence continues at coordinate 81,470,666 of NC_134414.1, read as the reverse complement.
TGAGAAGCGAAAATGTGAAAAGCAATTGAGTTAATGGGCTGCTGAACAGCACGTTTTAAGCAAACTTCAGCCTAGTGTTACTTCTTCTGTGAGCAAAGGCTAACTCTGTACCTGTCTCTTGAGAGGTCTTTTTGTGCTTTAGAAGTTGCAATCACTCTAAATTTCCTCATTCAAAACATTGTAATCCATTAGTCTGTCAAATAATATTACTAATAATACTATGCTTAGTTTTCACAGTGCTTTTATCTGCTTATCTGGAAGCACTTTGTAAAAGATGTCTGCATCATTATCTTCATTTATACATTTCTGTTTCCTCCTGATCACTTCTTTTTCATAAGATCCTCTGCAGACTGTTTGAAGATGGGAGTGGCAGGTCATACTACTGTCTGCCTCAGTCATTGCTTCAGCCCTTGCATTTGATCATGCACAGGAAGCAACCTAGTGCCTGCAGCACACCACATAGTCCCACCTGCCTTCACTGGTGGGGAATCAGATGTGTGAGGCTGTCCTGCGGCACCGGCAGCTTTCAGCAGAACTTCTCTGTGCAGTCTGTCTTCTGAAGAGATTTCATTTCACTATCTCCCAAGCTACCAATGCCAGCTTGTCACTGCAATCTGTCACTTTTATGTGGATGTTATATCTCACTGAAGCCTCATCTTACCAGCCCTCTGATACATTCTGTAAAACCTGTGGAAGGAGCGTCCTCAAGACATCCCACAAATGAGATCACAATGAGAAGGCTAATGGCCATTGATGGGCCTGTACTGCATTTTTAAACCAAAAGGAAGTTAAAAGGATATTTTTCTGCTCCTTATCTGTTTCTGCTGTTGTCACGGTCTATGTGGTACTCTCTAGTAGAAGAAAACGTTAAAGGGATGAAGACGCTGAGGAGAGTAGAGGCCCTTCCCTATGTTCCTGCCAGCTTTTATCAAACCCCACAATGTTAGACCTATAGAAGAAAAAAAATATAATCTCTTGTCCCATGGGTAGAGGTATGAATATTCCAGTTAAATTTGCCTACATTTTTCATAGCTTTCCTCTTGTACGTGTATGTGCATAGGGGTGTATAGCAGGTGGTGGTCTAGGGTTACTACTGTGGGTTAGAAGTAAAGGCTTAAAATGTCAGGCAGATTTGTCAAAGGTATGGCTTTCTGATATTTGGACCTCCACTGAAGGCTGCAGATTTGTTTATATTTGGAGCTGCTGTGCTTAGGTGGTGCTTAGACTATTAACTGCTTGTAGCATGCAATACTAATGACGCCTGATCCACCCAGACTGTGGGACTGACAGCTTGAACTTGCTCTGCATGAACTTTCTCCTACTAGTTTTTGGTCCAACTTCACCTGGCCTCAGCACAGGGTTGTGTCTGAGCAGAAAGGGTGGTACAAATGTTTGGACTCGAGCCCATGTTTCACCTCCCAGAACAGAGCCAGAGAGTTTCTGCAGCATTGGTCAGGCCTGTGGTGGCCACCCAACAGGAGAGAGAGGAGAGGTGCTCATAGTGAGAAGGTTGAAAGGCTGTGTCTCTGTCTGTCAGAGCAGGACCTGGAGGAAATCCTTCCCAAATCCTTACAACTATCCAGTACATCGATAGGCAAACAGTCCCAGTTGAGGTACAGATATCTAGATGGATTAAATGCATGGCACTGGAAACAACTGGCAAAGGGCGGCCCATATCTATATTATTGAACTCTGTCACTCTCTAATAGATCCTACTGCCTACTGGAAATGCTCTCTGGCCTACGCTATCTCCCCAAGCACACCCAGGGATTGTCTGAGAGAATGCTTTTCAAGTTTCAGTGTCCGGAAATATCCCCTGGCACTATTTAATCTACTAATTCATGGTTTGTCTACATACTCTCTGTTGTATTGTTTTTTAACTACTTACTGTATTGCATAATAATGCATAACATTTGCATGAGGAACTTATTTCTCTGAGGTCAAATACTCTTTCCCACCTCTGTGCGTGGACTCACATTGCTCTGAACTTGCAAAACTACTCTTTTATAAAAACTACCCTATATGAGATTGAAGTCATAGCATCCAGTTGGCAGACTATGTACCAACAGATTTAAAGGAGATGCAGTAAAAACAAAACCAAGGTGGAAACTTAAGGTGATCAGTTGTCACAACTATAGCCCAAAATGATTTTTGTAAATGGTTCTGAAAATAGAGCATGGAAGACAAAGATCAAAACAAGCAGTGTCCCCTGGTATGTCAAGATTTTGAGAGACTAATGGGAAGTGCAGCAGCAGGAAGCAGCTCTATTCTTACCCGGTGCTCCCATCAAGATGATAATTGTACCTAACAAATTGGGACCTTTTGGGACAAAATAAGATGAGATCAGAATCATTTGCAAGAATTTACTTCAAATGTGACAGGATTCCTGAAGAAATGAAGAGGAAAATATGTAATCAATTTTCCTCAATATACTTCCTGAAAAAGCAGGGTCTACCAAAAAAACCAAACCAAAGTGAAAAGCAAGTTTTCAGAAGAGGAAACATTCTTCTCTGGGCATTTCCTATCCCACACTGTGGCAGGTGCAGGTATTTTGGAAGGAGCAAAACAGAAGCTACACTTAAAAGTATTGGAAGTGCATTCTCTTTAAGTTTGCTGAACAAAGATGCAGTTGCAGAGAGCTGTGCCATTAGTTATTACAGTGTAAAATCAGATGTGAGAGGTCATTCCCTGCCACTGACAGCTCTGGGCACACTTGCGCAATGAACTCTGTTTTCCTGCTGGGTAAATTAATTACATGATTGTCTCTGCTTGAAATTAGCAGAGTCCTACCCTTCTTTACATGAAGAGATCAAACACTCCCATGTGACTTGCAAATTACTCCTCTAAATGAGGGTCCCCGTAGAAATAATTAGGTTGCTTTATTGTGAGATATTAATATTACCCATTCTCAGTACAAATGTCTGGAAAGTTTTTGTCCATTCCTCTTTGTTAAACTGAGGTTTCATCAAACTAAATGTTACAAAGTGTTTCTGACAAGGGAGGCCTATCAAAATGGCTTAATGCAGAAGCAGAAGATGTTTTCGGTATGAGCAATAAATCCTAAAAACGCAGTGGTTTGAATGTTGCACGTTACTTGCAAATCTCACACACATGTAAAGATGGCACACACACATCAGGTGTGCATGCATGCGTGTGTGCGTGCCGTCCCCAGGCTGACGCCATCGGCAGAGTGAGACCCTCTGCCTTGACGAGCCCGTCAAGGCTGACTCTGCCCGGCCCACTGAGGGAACACCTGGCATTAGTAGGGGGAAATTCAAGAGGAACTAGCTGAGAATTGATCTAGCTTGGACCTCTGAAAGGGACAGAGGAATTGGCCAAAGGACAAGGCCCATGGGAAACACAAAGGTCAAGAAGAAAGGACAGCCCAAGGCAGATAACATGAAACCCAATTATATGGATATAAAACAATAAAGGCATTAAAAATAAATTTCAACCACTATTGCTGTTGTCTCTCTTTTCAGGTTGTTTGTTTCTTTGTTCATCTAGCCCCCACTCTATAATTTGTATTAGTAGCATGCAGCAACATATCATTGGAGGAACCGCATTTTAGATCAGATGTATACACTCACTGGTCTCGGCTGTAAAGAACCTGACCTAGATATGTGATCATTCCTTAACATTCATAGGTTGCGTTTTGGTAAAGAAATTTTGTTTAAACATTTATTGAATAGATGATAGTAAAATAATATTTGTTTCAGTAGACCAGATTCTTCCCTCCCACAAGAGCATATGAGAAAGGGAAAAAAAAGATTAGATTGCCCATAGATACAGGCTTTCTTTTGCTTATTTTTCCGAGGATGACCTTCAACCTGTAGAGTCAAATGAATCCCTGGATGCCTTGGAAGGCCATGGTACCCTCTGCAGCCTCACTCATCTCTGGCTACCTTATACCATCACCCCCAGAACTTCTCCTTCCTTTTTATTCTGAAAAGGGATTTAAAAAAATAGAAAACTGAAACAGAAATGGAGAAGTAGGCCAAAGAGGCAAATGAGGCTTGCTCCTTCAGATTTTAACCATAGGTGGTACACGGTATTAAGAGAAAACTCACACAAACACACTGCTGTTAGAATAATGAAGCAGAATCTTTTCATGTCAAAATTATCCTAACCTCAATGAAACCTTTGGAATTATGATAGCAAATAAAACTGAGTTTGTCTCAGTTAATGTAAATTGTTTAGTCACTGTCCCCTTACACTTTCTTAAAATCCATTGTATTCACATTTCTTCTGTTTCCTCTGATGAATGACAGGTGCAACACTACAGTACCTTTCTTGTTCTAAATGGTGTAGTCCAGCACATGTCATAAAGAAGAAAGTCTAGTGAACACTCACCCTCCTAATGATATGATGCAAATTAATACATTTTTCTGTTCAATAACAACTTTACAGGGATCTATTTTTTTTGTCTGTTCTTGTAACCTATACTTATCTTCTGATTTTGCCTTTCAGACCTTGAAATGTCTAACAGTAACAGAATATTTAGCCACTTGATGTTCATTTCCTTGCAGAAACGCACAGGCCTGTGTATCTCTGAAGATTAAATATAGAAGAGAATGCTGAATTTCCTGCACACAAAAAAATCCAATAGCATTATACCGACAAAGAATACAAACGCTGGGCATCGACAATAATAACACTCACAGAAATGGTGCAAATATCCTATTTACAATAAAAAGGAGTGAGAGAACATTTTCGTTTTTCTGGAAATCTGTCATTGTTGGAACCTGTTAAGCAATGTAAAAGCAATATAAAGGATTTTCCACCTATTCTTTTATGTGCAGTAAGAAGGAGATGGAAGTGTCTGCTTAGTGAAGAAGTGCAGGCATACGTTACTTAACCCCCAAATACAGCAAGCGGATTTCTATTTCATAACTATGTAGGTCCATGGAATCAACCTTTCTTGAAAAAATCCTTCATGCATGGAAATGGAAAACAATATCTATCTTTTCTCACACAGAAGAAAACTTGCACAAGCTCCAAAGCCTGAACACAACTGTTCTCCAAGCTGATGAGGCACTGGGACCCTGCGAGCATCCCAGTGGCCTGCAGGGCAGGGACCATGGGGAGAGGGACTGCGGGGTGGTAGATGCACAGACAGGGTCAGCTGTGGCCTAGGCTTTCTGATAGGAGTGCTTCTGGCACCGCTACCAAGAGGAGAAGGATGACAAGGCAGGAGAAACTGTGCTGCTGTTCTTGGCAGAGTCCAGCTTGAGATTTTGATATGTACGCGAAGTCCCTGCTGAAGCCATTGACAGCCAGTTTGCACCAGGGCAGGAGGAAGTCTTAAGGTTGCATTGCACTCCTGCTGGGGACTGTCTTAAGAGAGTAATGCACATAGCTGAGCCAAACTGATGTGCTACCAGGCAGAAATCCCTCTCTTTTTGTAAGCACACATTTGAGTAAGTTTTTCAGCTGCATCTTGCTGACTCTGAACCAGCTCAGACTTGTGGATGTGTCCTTTGGGAATCAGTGTGCCATCACAAGGTGGACCTCTTTTTTCCCCCACCTGTTTTAGCCTCAGGAACTGCAACGAAGGTGTTGTTTAAATATTGACATTTTGTGCAAGCAAGACCTGACATTCAAATTAAGGAAGTATCAGAACTCAGTGTCAGTTTGGTGTCTCTGTGAGTGCATTGCACCACAGCTTGGTGCACCGATCACAGCCAGGGGCTGCAGGGGGGCAAGAAGTCTGTGCACGTAATGGACATCCCCAAGAGGCCCTGCAGTGAGGTCACAGAGACAGTTTTAATCTTGACATCTTCCACCTTACGTGTGTTCCCTTGTCCTGTTTTTCTGTTCTTTGGACGCTCATTTCTTCAGTCAAATACAGCTGTGACACAGTTTTGAGAAGTATTGAAGGACGTTGAGGCCAACACACCTGCTCTGGACACACACAGCAGGAGAACAAGTTTTGTCTTGTGCGCATGAAACTGCAAAGAGTTGCAAGAGCGTGGTATTCCATTCATGGGCTGTGCTAGGGAACAAGCTCATTTCTGAGCAAGGGAATTATTTTTGTACACCTGTCCCTGAGAAATTATTTCTTTCTTCACTACAGAGAGCGCTGTAACTGTGCCCACGTGTGCACTCTGCACATGGTGGGAGCATGTCTGCAGGGGTTTCCCACGTGTCCTTCCCTTCCTTCCAGTGGTTTTGGTACTGTACTAAGGTATGAACTAGTTTTTACTTTGCTGCCAGCTCAGGCGGATGATGAGGCAGCAGCAATTTCGGTTGTCCTGTGTTGGTCCTTCACAACGCCCAGGGGTGAACAAGTGGCTTGAAATTCTCTTGCAGCCTTTGAACCACCATAACCATGTCAGGGCCAGCAGGAATAGCTGCAATTCATATAATGTTTGCTGTGAAGAGGTCCTGACGTTAATGACAAGTGGGTCCTTATATGCTACAGAACTGATCTGACTGAGGAAATCAAGTTAAACAGAAATGTCTTTCTTTCCTTTTTGCACTGGAATATTCTCTACTCCTGTAGACAATTTATTCTTGAAGGTGTCAGGAAGAGTAAACTTGTCAAGATGTCTCACAACAACAAGAAAAGCTGCAGGAAAAGCAAAAGCAGCAGATCTAAACAGTGCTTTGGCTGGCCAATGTATAGCCATAATGATGAATGCTGAGAAGGCAGTTTTAATAAGATCTATACATCTTATCTCCTGTCTCCCAGGACACTTCCTAACATCTTTCTGAAATTACTAAAGAGCAACTAATATATTCTAATACTGTGACAAGTCTTGTCAAGCCAGTACAATGCAACGTCATTTCCTATATTGAGTCATATTGACCTACAATAAATCAAATCCAATAACTAAATATTGATAGCAAAAAGTATACATTCCAGTGTCATTATGTAAATAAAGCAACACTTTCGTCACATTTGGCATGAACATTAAGTTGAGTCTATACATTGAACATCTACACAAGCCATATGCATATTGTGTACAATATAAAATTCCTTAGAACTAATTTTCTCAAACTTATTTATGTTTTAGAAGTACTATTTGTATGAAAGCAGCAAATTTCAATTTCTGAGTACCAAAATTCTAACTTTCTATTTTGCGACGTTCAAAATAAACAATATTAGAAAGCCTACAATCAGTTGCATCAAAACCGCAGAAATACTCTTTTCTCCATCTGGAAGTACTTGGAAAATAAATAAATAAATAAATGCAGTGTGTCTTGACACAGTTGCTCATGGATATCATAAGACATTAAAGTTGAGTTGGGATGTAGACAGTCAGCTCCCATGGCGTATCTTGACACAATAGAGAGCACTTTTCAAATATTATTAGAGATTGAAAATGATCTTATTCTTCTCTTACAGTTGAGACAGTCATATGAAGAATAGGAAAGCTTATCATTTTTAATTTGAGTCTGGAAAATATTTCTCTAACATATATTTCTATACATTTTGTAAACAAAAACATTCTATATCTAGAGGGAAAAATATAAAAAACTTTTACAGATCAAGACATAGTTAAAAACTCAACAGTTCCACAAAGGCAGGAAGAAATCTATCACTGTTTTGAGAAATTTCACTGTTTGCAAATAATAAACTACAGAATAAAAAATAATAAAACCAGCAAAAGTAATGCTGCTTCTAAAAGAACAGTAGTCTTGCTCATTAAGCATTCAGAAGATAGGAAATGCCAGCTTTAAGACTGATACTTTTTGCATGCATGATAATAACTGTGCTTGGCATTGGAGAGAAACTCAGTGATGTTATGAAACAAATCACCAAATTCTTTTTACATCCTAGCCCAGACACCTGAAACAAGAATATATCTCTCTTCTGCCTTATCTTCATCACATTCACTGTTCCTGCTTTGCAGTGAATGTAGAATACTTCTTGATGAACAGTTTCTTCTAATTTTATTAAGACCTGCATCTTAAAAAGAGATCACAAACAGGATTAGTTGAAACATAATTTTATAAATAAGTTTGTATTTCCGAAGAAGCACTCTAATAGTGATTTTAAAAAAATACTTCAAAACATTTTGCTACGTGAAGAAGCTTAGAAAGGAAAATTATCATCAGGGTTCAGTCTTAAGGATGTATGATCCATATTCACCGCATGGGCTAGGAGAACGGCTAGCAGTAGAAACAAGTTTTATTGACACACCAGCCATAGAAGGTGTTGCCATTCATTTTTTTAATAGCTCGAATATGTATTTGCTAGTGGAATCATAAGAATCACCAAACTCTGCAGAGGAAAACAGACTAGGACAAACACAGAGAACAGATGAGGACTGAGGACCAGCCCAGATTCATTCTCAAAGACTGAGGATTTCTTCTCATTTGAACAAAACAGAGTGAGTTGCTTGTTCTTTTTTTCATATTGTTACATTTCTGATCACAGTAAAACCTTTGCTGATGCAGTCATGTCCAGTAGGTGGTTATTTCCCCGCAGTATCGGTAACAGTTTTAACTGTGCACAGCCTAAGCTAGTGAAACCTGGGTTCCACTGCTGTCACTGCTAGAAGTGCTTGCGAGTCTGCTGCCAGGTACCAGGCATCAGAAACAATTATATAGAAACTCGTAGTTTCTAATAGTTCTTACCTGTGGACCAAAAACAATATGAGAGATTAGCATACAGACTACTTCTAAGGACCTAAAAGAAAACACGGAGAGGAGTAATAGTCAGAGTGAATTTCATGAAAGCACATCGTATCAAATCAAACCAGCTGCTTTCTCCCACAAGTTAACAGAGAGGAGAAGCAACACATGCTATGTACCTTGGCTTATATCAGACTTCTGACACTATATTACATAGACTTCCCATAACCAAACTAAGGATTATTTAGATGAAATAAAGCAGTTGCCAAAATAATGGGAAAACTCTACGTGGGAATTTATTAACACTGTTTCAGGTACATCCTGAAAAGGACTGAGTAATGCTCTGCAGGGATCAGTCTTAAAGAAGTGGCACTGTCAGATATTTTCTTTAATGATCTAGATGGTCGAATATAAAATGTGCTGATTACATTTGAAGACACCAGTAAGCTCATAGTGTACATTAGGAAATGGGATTAAAGTTCAATGGGATCCTGATACACAGGGAAATGCTGTAAATAAAAGGTACTGTTTAATCAGGGCAAATACCAGACCATGAACTTGGGTAAGAATAATTAACGGCACAAACATAGGAAAGGGAACAGAGGGCAAAGTTAGTGCTCTGCAGAAGTATATTTAGAATTGTTGTGAATCATAGCTTCAGCAGGAATTAAAATGATTCTGTAAAGGCAAACCCCATATGATTAATTAGCATACAGACTACTTCTAAGGACCTAAAAGAAAATAAACTGTTCAATAAACTGTCATAGCTAACAAGGCATTTGAAATAATCCTGCTCCTTTCGGCACTGACCTCGGCTGAAGTGCAGCAATACTGAGTGTTGAGCAATGAAATTCAAAGAAGATAGGAGTTATCTGGACAGCTTCCAGAGGAAAAAAGTGCTGGGAAGAGCAGTGAGAATGAAGAGAGGGATACAAATCAGGTGCAGAGGAAAAAAAGAGTGAGCTGGGGTATTATCCTTTGTTGCCTCACTACTTGCAGGATGAGAATTAAGGCTTCATGTTTCAAACTTTGAATGCTGAATCCTCCCGCAGCAAAACGAAACTACTTGTACATCAAAGTCCTCTCATGGGGATTGAAAAGCTGTTCTCACTTCTCAGAAACACTGCAAGTGACAGTGAAACAGCCTACAATGTGGCCAGCGTGCCAATCCCAGTTTTTCATAATTCCCTTCCTCATCCTCTGTCAAAAAAATCAACAACGTTCTTTTACTTCACATTATAGCTTTGAAGTCTTTAGGAAACTCTTATTTCACATCTTCAAGTCTTTCACAACTACCACAACACCTAGAAATGTCTTTTTTATGTGCTTTCTTGAATCCAGGACTTTGGGTCTTGCATCTTTGGGACTTGGGTCTATGGGTCTTAGAAAATGTGCCGGATAATATTGCCAGGAATGATGGTCCTTGGCTTTTGACCCAGAACTCATTGAATGAGTATTCACTGCTCAGAGCAATTGTTTCAAGCTATCCCTGAGCTCTGTCATTGTGTCTGCATTGCTTTCATTTTGTACAACAGCCTGAGTTAACTTCTTTGTCTTAAAGGGAAGAAATATGAAAGGCAGAGAACAATCAAAAACTTCGGCTTTGGCTCCTTCTTCTTCCTATGTTGCCTTCATTTTGTAAACTGTATTCAATGTCCTGTGAAGCCTGTAGGAATGTGAGATACTCATTTAATCCACAGAGCATAGGTAGCATAATCCCACTTTCCTGGTTGGAAAGAGAGAGGATATATCCTGATCCTTTACTTGTGATGCCATGATTTTTAGCTAAACATCTACCTGTCAGAAGAGTCCATCTTAGCAAGGGCTATTTTTGTGGCATGGACACACACCTGGGAAGCACCATATTCATTTCCTAGCATACCGAAGGGACTTGTGTTCACATGGCTAGTGTTAACGCAAATTGCATCGCTCTGTTGTTCTGGTGCCTTGATTGTCCAGAGCAATGATCTTACAGGAGGCATTCATAGCCCAGGTTTCCTCCTCAAGATAAGTTAAGTGTGCGCTGAGAAGGGATGGGACTGCCTTGATCTTGTCCTGACATATAGCCCTGTCATCTTGCTAGAGCTTTCCCCTAGGCCCAGGGGCTGGGAGTGCTCCCAGCTACCACCATATAGACACAACAATAAAATCATAGAATCATCATAGAATCATAGGTTGGAGAAGACCTCTAAGATCATTGAGTCGAATCATCCACCCAGCACCACCATTCCTGCTAAACCATATCTTGAAGTGCCACATCTACACATTTATTAAACACCTCCAGGGATGGTGTTTAAAAACCACCTCCCTGGGCAGCCTGTTGCATTAGCTGACCACTCTTTCAGTAAAGACGTTTTTCCTAACATTTAATCAAACCTTCCCCGATACAACTTGAGGCCACTGCCTCTCACCCTATTGCTAGTTACGTGGGAGAAGAGACCAACACCTGCCTCACTACAACCTCGTTTCAGGTAGTTGTAGAGAGCAAGAAGATCTCCCCTCAGCCTCCTCTTTTCCAGACTGAACAATCCCAGTTCCCTCAGCAGCTCCTCATAGGACTTGTTCTATAGACCCTTCACCAGCCTCATTGCCCTTCCTGGACACACTCCAGCAACTCAACGTCTTTTTTGTAGTGAGGGGCCCAAAGCTGAACTCAGTACTCAAGGTGCAGCCTCACCAGTGCCAAGTAGGGAAGCACAGTCACTTCCCTACTCCTGCTGGCCACATTATTCCTGGCACAAGCCAGGATGCTGTTGGCCTTCTTGGCCACCTGGGCACGCTGCTGGCTCATGTTCAGCTGGCTGCCAACCAACACCCCAAGGTCCTTTTCCACCGGGCAACTTTCCAGCCACTCCTCCCCAAGTCTATAGCGTTGCATGGGGTTGTTGTTACCCAAGTGCAGGACCCAGCACTTGGCCTTGTTGAACCTCATACAGTAGGCCTCTGCCCATCGATCCAGCCTGTCCAGATCCCTCTGCAGAGCCTTCCTATGCTCGAGCGGATCGACACTCCTGCCCAGCTTGGTGTCATCTGCAAACTTACTGAGGGAGCACTCAATCCCCTCATCCAGATAAATGATAAAGATGACAAACAAGACTGGCCCCAAAACTGAGCCCTGGGGAACACCACTTGTGACTGGTCACCAGCTGGATTTAACCTCATTCACTACCACTCTCTGGGCTCGGCCATTCAGCCAGTTCTTTATCTAGTGAAGAGTACACCCATCCAAACCATGGGCAGCTAGTTTCTGCAGGAGGATGCTGTGGGGAACAATGTCAAAGGCCTTACTAAAGTCCAGGTAGATGACGTCCACAGCCTTTCCTTCATCCACTAGGCAGGTCACCTGGTCATAGGTCAGGTTAGTCAAACAGGACCTGCCTTTCATGAACCCGTGCTGGCTGGGCCTGATCCCCTGGTCATCCTTCACACGCCCGGTGAGTGCACTCAGCATGAGTCGCTCCATAATCTTCCCCAGCACCGAGATCAGGCTGACAGGCCTGTAGCTCCCAGGATCCTCCCTCCGGCCCTTCTTGTAGATGGGTGTCATACTGGCTATCCTCCAGCCATCTGGGACCTCCTCTGTTAGCGAGGACTACTAATAGCTGATGTAGAGTGGCTTGGCCAAATCCTCCTACCAGTTCCCTCAGCACTCTTGGGTGGATCCCATCTGACCCCATAGACTTGTAAGTATCCAGGTGGCACAGCAGGTTGTTAACTCTTTCCTTCTGGATTATGGGAGCTTTGTTCTGCACTCCTTCCCCTGTCTTCCAGCACTGGGGGCTGACTACCCTGGGAATAACCAGTCTGACTATTAAAGACTGAGGCAAAGCAGGCATTAATTACCTCAGCCTTTTCCTCATCCTTGGTGACAATTTTCCCCCTCACATCCAATAAGGGATGGAGACTCTCATTGGCTCTCTTTTCATTGTTGATGTATTTATGGAAAAATTTTTTGTTGTCCCTTACAACACTGAGCAGCCTGAGTTCTAGCTGGACTTTTGCTTTTCTAATTTCCTCCATGTACTCCTTTTGAGTCACCTGCCCTTTCTTCCATAGGTGGTAGACCCTCCTTCTTTTTCTAAGTCCCAGCAAGACCTCCCTGTTCAGTCAGGCTGGTTGTCTTCCCCACCAGTTCGTCTTGCGGCACATGGGGATAGCCTGCTCCTGTGCCTTTAAGACTTCCTCCTTGAAGAATGTTCAGCCTGCCTGGACCCCTTTGCCCTTCAGGACTCTCTCCAAAGGGACCCTCTCAACCAGTGTCCTGAACAGGCCAAAGTCTGCCCTCTGAAAGTCCATGGCGGCAGTTTTGCTGGCCCCTCTCTTAACTTCACCTCGAACTGAGAACTCTATCATTTCATGGTCGCTCAGCCCAAGATGGCCTTTGACCACCACACCTCCCACCAGTCCTTCTCTGTTAGTAAACAGCAGGTCTAGTGAGGCACATCCCCTGGTAGGCTCACTTACCAGCTGCGTCAGGAAGTTAGCTTCCACACACTCCAGGCACCTCCTAGACTGTTTCCTCTCTGCTGCGTTGTATTTCCAGTAGATGTCCGGTAAGTTAACTTAGTTAACTTAGTGGCTGCCACCACTGAGACCTGGGTTTACCCAGAAACAAATCATTAGGTTGACAGGAATATCTGGGTATGTAAACATCACTCTGAGCAATCAACGTTCACACATCACCAAAACTGCCATTCAGTTGCAATGGAAAAGTCTCAAGTGTCTCAACAACTAAATGCCGATCAATACTGTCCTTTACTGCTAAACTTCTGTTCCTTGGGATGGATAAGGACTGATATACCAGGGGCAGGGAAGGGCTAGAAAGGATGAAGGATGTGCAGTTACCCACTGATAGTCACAGTGTATGCACTCCTGGTTGCTTTCTGGGAGAAAGATCATGTATGTGCTTGTTTCATTCATGTAAAGGATATCTCTGCCCCAGATAAACGCTAAGCACCCGAATCTGCCAATTTTTTGCTCCCATGCCACTTCCAGCTGGTCAAGAATGCTAAAGTAAGTATGGCCCCTTCCTTCTCACATATCGTCTTCCTCAGCGATAAAATTATCTTTTCTTCCCTCCATTTTACCACTGTGGCTCCTAAGAGACTCAGCTTCCTCCTTTCAGCCAGTTACAATTCTAATCATTATTCAGCTATACATAATCAAGAAGTCACATCAAATCCCCTCACCAATGACTAGCCACCATGTCCTAACGCACGTTCTTCCATGACAACAATCTTTCTGCAGTGCTTGCCTTTCCATAGTCTCCAAAGCGATGCAAGATACCTTTCAAAAACTTGGGTTTTCACATTTTGCTAGTAATTTCTTGGCCCAGGTTTTTAAAGAAACTCATCTAACACAGGCTTGCATTTTGTCATTGCCACTTGCAGCATATTATTCTACACTGTGAAAAAAGCAGAATAGATCCAGCACTTGACATCTATTAAGCATCTCTACTCCATCTAACAATTAATTAAGATTAATCGTTCTTGAAAGTGTATCTTATAGCTGGAGAAAATAATTACCAACTATTAATCACATACTTCTTTCAGATACTTAAAAACTAGTTGTATGCATTTTCCAAATGATCTGAGGAGACTCCTGAGGTATTTAAATTGCATTATACCCCTGAATCAATTGAGAAATGTCCAAGTTTCTCATAGACAAACTAATGTTTTACTGCAACACCTCTGTTACTCTACTCATGCTAGCATTTAAAACACAACCTTTACCTCACAACCCCCCAAAATGTAGCTTACTGCTGCATAGCAAGGCAAGAAAAGGGGATCAACAAGATTTTTTTGAAGATGGTAGAAGCACACCGCCATGTCAGTGAACAGAAAAGAGCATGATATGGGGTGCCATTGCTGGAGGAGGAGAGAGCTGACCAGGAACTCTTGCAACCAGTGTTATTTAGGACACTTGTCAGTGGAGGGGGTTGTCAGCTGGGGCTACAAACATTTTAGTTTCTACTTAATGTCTCATAGACACATGCCAGATGCTGTCATGCTGGTGAGACAGGATGTATCAAAGAAGCGCTCCTTCTCCATAATACATTGAGAGGAACTCTTCTGCACATTGGCCATTTATACCTTTCAGGTGACCTAGATAGGAAGTTTCCTCCGATTTCACACCAAAAGGTCAATCATGATGTTTCTAGGAAGTCAGTGATGAAGCTGAGTTTCTCTGGTTAGGCCTCTGGGTTTAGAAATATGTTGTATTTCAAAATTCAGTGCAATGAACCGCAGTATTAACCCTTTATAACTTGCAACAATCAATTCTAAATCTGCAGGCTAATTAAATCAAACATACCAAACTTGCCTGCAGCTATAAATGGTTGTATTTAATTTGAATAGAAAAATTGCAAAATATTTTTTGCATATCCAGAAAAATTAACACCCACAAAAATATCAAATAATAAAGAAAGTCTTAGTTTTTGAGTACTGGAACTCACACACCAGAATAGAAAAGTGCATATAATAACTATGCAAATCTTATTTTAAGTCCAGAAAGAGACTTATCAAATACCGGATCTGAAATATCAGAAAAAGAACAAAATAATTCTGGGTATAGTGTGTTGCATTTTGTTGATTGTTGATATCAGAAGCACAGATAGTAGTACTGTTTCTGATTCTTTAGGTACAATGGGATAGGATGGGATAGGACAGGATAGGATACTATTTCAGTTGGAAGAGACCTACTATGATCATCTCATCCAACTGCCTGACCAATTCAGAGCTGACCAAAAGTTAAAGAATGTTATGAAGGGCATTGTCCAAATGCGTCTTAAACACTGACAGGCTTGGGGTATCGATCACCTCTCTAGGAAGTCTGTTCCAGGGTTTGACCACCCTCTCGGTAAAGCAATGCTTCCTTAAGTCCAATCTGAACCTCCCATGGCCCAGCTTTGAGCTGTTCCCACACATCCTATCACTGGATCCCAGGCAGCAGAGCTCAGCACCTCCCTCTCCACGTCCCCTCCTCAGGCAGCTGCAGAGAGCAATGAGGTAGCCTTCAGCCTCCTTCTCTCCAAGCCAGACAAGCCCAGAGTCCTCAACTGCTCCTCACAGGCCATGCCTTCCAGCCCTTTCACCAGCTTTGTTGCCCTCGTCTGGACCCATTCAAGGACCTTCACATCCTTCTTAAATTCTGGGGCCCAGACCTGCACCTCTTGCTCAAGGTGAGGCCTTCCCAGTCCTCAATGCAGGGGGACGATCCCCTCTCCTGTCTGGCTGGCTGTGCTGAGTCTGATGCACCCCAGGGTTGTGTGGTTTGCCCTCAGGGCTGCCAGGGCTTGGAGCTGGCTCCTGTAGAGCCTGCTGATGACCAGCACCCCCAGACCCCTTTCTGCAGGTCTGCTCTCACAGTTTATACTTGTGCCCAGCATTACTCTGTCCCAGGTGCAGAATCTGGCATTTGGACTTGTTAAATGTCATCCCACTGACCATAGCCCAATGTGCCAATCATCTAGATCCCTCTACAAGGCCTCTTGTCCCTCCAGAGAGTTAACAGCACCTCCCACATGGGTGGTTATCAGCATATCATCAGCTCTGTTGAACTCAGAGTATTGATTCAACATCTTTTTTATTTTCTGTCTTTCATCATGTGTAAAACACTGTTTGTCTTTCACCCATAACAAGTGTTTTATATGTACAGAATTATTTTACAAGCCACATAGATTGCTGACTCACTCATAAATGAAAATTAGTCCTCTAAGGGAACAACCTTCTGTTTCAGCCTTTTCTTTTCTATAATGAAATTAGAATGAAGTGATTTTAACAATGAAATTTTAACAGACAAGTGATTTCAAGTTCTTTTATTTAAAAAAAAATGAATTCTTGACTCTAAGCTATGCTTGAAGAAAATAAATTATAATTAAGTGATTTTATTGATGTTTGTAGTATTAAATTGTTAGCAATAAGCACACTTCAGACAAGGTCCAATTAGCAGGATAGCGTGATGGGTAAATACTGAATGGAACCACCGTGACCACTGTTCTGTTGAATGCAGACCTATCCTTGCATATAATTTACCTGCAGAAATGTTATAAGGAGATGGGGCACCACACAGGAATATTCTCTGGTACATAATTTGTCACAGTTGTCACTATTCTTTAAAGGTTTTAGAATTACTTACCGACATAGATATTAATGCTTAAGAAGTGTTTGCAACACTTGTTGGCTGCTCATTGTGTGTGCTGCGGTTGGGGGACTCTGACCAGGAGTCACTAAGAAAAGTTGGATATTGGGAGTCTGGGGTGAGAGTCCTCTGTCTCCTTGCTGAACAGAAATCTCTAAAGCAATAAGCTTCCAAGGAAGTCTGGAGCTCAGGCAAATTTCATCCTTCTGTTTTACAAGCCTTGTATCTCACAAGACTGCCTCACCAGAAAAAAAAAAACACAAGTGTCTTGTGTGTAAGGGCACTTAAATACACGAAAGAAGAACTTTTAAAGTTAGTCCAACCCCAAATCAACACAGAAATCAAATACACTTTAATATAGGTTTCTAACACCATAGTGTGTCATGGTTTAACCCTGGTTGGCACCTCAGCCCCACCCAGCCGCTTGCTCACTCCCCCCAGTGGGATGGGGGAGAGGATCAGAAAGGTGAAAGCGAGAAAACTCGTGGGTTGAGATAAAGATAGTTTAATAGGTAAAGCAAAAGCTTCACACCTAAGGAAAGGAAAAATAAGGAATTAATTCACTGCTACTCATCCGCAGGCAGGTGTTCAGCCATCCCCAGGAAAATCAGGCTTCATCACACATAACAGATACTCGGGAAGACAACTCTCAGTGTCCCCCCTTCCTTCTTTCCCCAATTTTTATTGATGAGCACAACAGCATACAGCATGCAATATCCCTATCATCAGTCAGGGTCAGCTGTCCTGGCTGTGTCCCCTCTCAACTCCTTGTGCACCCCCAGCCTCCTCGCTGGTGGGGCAGTGTGAGAAACAGGAAAGGCACTAAAGCTGTGCAAGTACTGCTCAGCAATAGCTAAAACATCCAAACATCCCTGTATTATCAACACTGTTTTGGCCACAAATCCAAAATGCAGCACCATACAGGCTGCTGTGAAGAACGTTAACTCCATCCCAGCCAGACCCAGTATGTAGTGATATCCATACACAAACATGGAGATTTAATTGAAACAGATTATGAATTCTTCCTTCAAGCACGCATATGTGTTAGATACGTTATGCACTAATACACTGTGGATATGACAGGTATGGATGGCAAACATAATTAAAACAGATACACAGGTCATAAACTAATAAAACTCATAATTAATAAAGAAGAAATCAAAGTCAAATTATTCATTATGAATTATAAACAGTTTAAGTCTGATTTAACTTTTCTGCATTTTCTTTGATCAGAATGAGATGAGACTTCTGTCAGATGTTCTAAAAAATTCCTGGTACTCAGAAGTGAAGGCTTGATCTAAATAGCAAAGAGAATCTCCTTGAGTACAAATGACAAATTGAGGTAAATCTAATCTGTACAAAAATGCCTTTAATCTGACAATTAGGTAGCTAAATTTTCTGGATAATCAACATTTTAGAAAGGAAAGTTCCAGGCTATTTCCTTTAAGGCCGTTATGCCCTGTATATTTTGGAGCAGAACAGATACGGTGATGGCCAGTGAGTACTACTCATGTTTGACACATCCCCGATGACCATGAATTTAGGCAGACCAGACCAAAGCACTTTGAACTCCGTGGTGCTGACTGCAAGCCAGGGGTTGGAGACCCAGGTAGGGACACCTCACCACCTGCAGCTTCCCTTGGGGCTGACTGAAAAGCGGCAACAGCAACCAGGGCCGGGGGCCACTTTGGCTGAGCAGCACCTGTCAAGGGCAGCTCTATTGTACGTATAATAGGTGCCCAACAAAGAGGTGTTGAAATTATCTCTTACTGAGGACGATAAGCTTGCTGTTGTCTGCGCCAGTGGCAGGAACCACGGCATCCTCCAAGCTCTGGAAAAAAAAAAGCCAGAGTGAACAGTGGCTAGGTTAAAAACCCAAACATTTGTTCTCCTTTCAGATTACGAGCAAGGATGTACTACATGCCCTTGTACACTGTGAGGGAATAGCTGATGTCAAAGCACCATCTTACTCTGCCTGCCCTTTTCTGTCTATCAGAGATGATAGAGCTGCAAGACTAATACACTCTATAATGAGACTGACAAGGAAAAGTCTGGTTATTGGGGGGAGAAAATAAAATTAAAAACTAATTGCTTTGGTAATTAATCCTTTGCTGCTCAGAGATTCCAGTGGCATTGATTACAGTAACTCCTGCATGGATACTGTATTTGTTTGGTAAAACTATTAGCAATTTTGTTAAGCTAACAGCTCCTGATGTTAATAATAATTCTGTTAAATCTTTATGTATATATTTGTCCTTGCCTTACTTTTTCATTTTCCATTTATTGCAGACACATTTCACAGTCTCCTGTGTCTCAGATTAGTGTTCTGTATTGCCACAAGATCATTGTCAAGTCTTACTGTGTCTTTTCAGACTGTGAAATATCTGTTTCACACTGTCCTCAGGGACTTCAGTAAGAGCAGGAGTAGTCTTCATTTCAGTTTAAAATCTATGAAATGTGTTATGCATTTAAATTTTTGTTTATGAAGTCATTTAGCTTTATATGTATTTAAAGAATTTTAAAATAAGTAAAAATTAGGTGTGAAAATGTGGCAGAAATGTCATGTCATAACAGAAAAGTGACAGAAATTACTTATCAAGGTCTTTCCAAATGAAAGCTCTACCTTCGTCTTTCAGCCTTCTCTGAGGCAAACTGGAAATAGCGACCTTTAGTCCAAAATTCCACGCCTTTCCAACTTCTATTGTCTGCTCCACCCTGCAAAACACGGTGAGCTGCAATGTAGACAGCAGCACTGTACTGACTTCTCTAGCAGCCTTTTATGTACATGGTACTTGAGGTCTGGCAATTCAGACCCTAGAGGAACACTTACTGGGAACGACTCGCACAGTCCAGTTGTGGAAAGGAAAGGGATGGCAGCCAAAGGTAGCAGCAGGCAGCTGATGACGATGCTTCTGTGATGCTAACAGTACAGCATCGGGAAGGGTGGAGAGGCAAACAGAGAGAAATGAAGGGACCAGTCACACAAAATCTGTTAGTATTCATCGTAAGAGGTCAATTGTTAGCACTAATGTAATTTCTGCCAGTTCTCAGCACTAGAATTAACCATGTGCACAGAAGCATTTGTTTTTCAGCTAGTATGACAGTCTTAACTACATTTTCCCCCCAAATAAAGAAATATTTGATACAGCGTAGGCATTAGCAATAATGCAGACATCAATAGAGTGCCTCTTGGATGGATGTTTTCTGGGGTGAATTGGCAAGAAAAGTGAATTTTTGTTCAATTAATACTTCACATTTTTAGAACTGTCTGACCATAGGTGAAAGAGGCAGGTGTCTCTTCCTGGCAACACTGCAGGTGTGTCACAATTGAGTAACAGATCCCCTAGATTGTCCTTCTTGTTCTCTCATTGCATGCACACACATCCAAGCATCTGTTTGACACAGTAGGCCTGGACTAAATAGTTTTGCTGTTAGGTCTTCTGCAGCTTGTACAGAAACGGTGGGCTCTGTCCAAACCCTAGCGAACAGGCAGATGCTACCCACATTACTGAAGCACTGCAACTCCAGGTATCTTCAGGGTTAGTTTACCAAAGAAACCGAAATGTCAGGGTGCCCCTTCATTCCTTGGTGTGATTTCCCAGCTGCAAAGAAAGCTGACTAATATCAGGGAAGGTTGAACTGCCACAGGAACACTTTGCTTAATCTTTGATTGTGGAGTCTTTATTCTCCATGGCTAAATATTTCACAAACATTAAATTTACTCTTCTTTTCCCAAAGAGATATTATATATTTTTTTTACACATCTGTATAGTGTGAATTTTTCCTTAATATCACAGTACCACTTGTGCACTTCAGCTATTTCTTAATCTTCTTTGCTGGGGAAAGATGAAATTGGCTGGGGCAATTATTTGCTCTCCCAGGAACTGTTAGTGAATCACATTGGTACATACTTCCTTTCCCTTTGAAAAAACAACTTTCTCCTTTTTGATGCAGCCATGTGAGCGAGTCGTATGTTAGGTGCGAGAAGCATTCAGAAGACTGACACAGTGACTGATTTTCTTCACAGGATTAGATTTGATAACAAAAATGTTAAACTGAATGTGCATGTTGATAACGAAAAAAATATCATCTTCCTCCATAGGTGAACTCATTTAGATTCTCATCAGAGAGGCTGCAGTGGTTCAGCACTACACAGATCCTAAATACAAATATTAAGAAAAAAAATGTATTTTGTGTTATTTAAGAATGTACTTCTCAGGGCGCTAGGAATTCGTTTAAAATAATAATTTACCATTGCATTTGAATGCTTCTTTGTCTGAAAAATTTTGCTGCAGATTGGATTTCACAGACACATACAGCATTTCTATTTGCCGGTTTCATATTAGATTTGGCAAGAACCACTGCTCTGAAAAAAATTCTCCAGGCAAAATTGTGATGAAAGGATGTAACAGATTCATATCTAAAAGGGATGATGAGAGGACTGCCGAAGAGTCGTGGCTCAGTGGAGCCATCCTATGTAATTATGGTTAAATTATACATATATGACTATGTATAAATTTCATCTACATGTTTTTATTTTCTTGAAGTTATAATATGCAAACTAAACCTAACAAGGGCCAGGTAAGTCAAGTATTTTTTAAATGTATTTCTGGAAATAAATGGAAATGGACAGCTAAAATATACTCACAGATTTATGTGATGATTCTACAAAATGCCATAATTTTTATGCAAGAAAGCTTTAAAAATGATTATTATAGCACTCAGGCAAAGCAATAGTTCTGTGTGATGTTTAAAGATCTCAAAAGATCTGGTGAAGAAGGAAGCTTTTTGGCATTCTCCATTCAGACCTACATTTCCAGTAAGCTAGTAAAGATGTCAGATTTGGACTTGCCAAATTTGCTTTTCGTGATAGGATCTGGAGGACTTTATAAACTCATTCCGCATGTGAATGCAGAGAAGTTAGAGGAAGGAAAATGTTATCTGGAATCCAAGTATATCTCATAGTTAACTTTTGTTTGAAGAAACAGGAAGCATGATAAAAAATCAAAAATATGTGCTGTTCCCAAACGAGATACCAAAAAAAAAAGGTGTAAATTATTGCATTGTTGGAAGCAGCAGAAGGTAGATTACCATATGTATCTACAAACTATTAAAATTAAGTGAAGACCAGAAGAATAGAATGAAAACAAACAGATACAAGACCAGGAATATTAACATCTTCTTGAGGAAAGGATCATTTCAGATTAAATCAAAATCAGTTGACCACGCCTCATATTTAATGGACTAATGGAATTTTCACTGTCAAAATAAGAAAGATATTATGTAAATACTGAAAAATCAATTAATATCTTTATTCCCAAATACAAGAAAGATCATTTCCACAGTGTTTCACACTGATTTTCCCAAAGAATTTTCACCAGAAAGAAATGGAAATGAATGGTGAACATTTCACTTTCTTGAAAGCTGAGAGTCTAAAAAGATGAGAGTCTATAAAGTGTCCTTTTCCATCTACTCAGTTTTGATTAATACTTTACTTTTAGATTATGTAGCTAGCATTTTATGGAGCATCTTTACAGATACAACAGATACATTAATTTATTGACCTGAATAAAGAATTAAAGAATTATTTTTCACTTGGATTTAATTTTAAGCCCATTAAATCAACTTAATATTTGTTGCATGTAAAAGTCACATAAAAAGAAAATACTGTTCCAAGAACTTAATAAAAACTTGCCAAGACAGCTGTGTTTTTCAAACTGTTGAGTCTGCTGTGAGCAATAGAAGTATTTTCTCTTTGTGTTGACCTCTAGTTATCATTGCTCTTTGGGCAACATTGTTTTAACACTGTGCTGAAGTTCCTGAAAGGACAAATTCTCATCATGTTGATTAATAATATGTGTTCCATGACTAATATTATTTGCAAATAAAATTAATTATTTCATTCACTGAGTCTCCAGTTCTACTACCCCTAGGAAATATGATTGCAAGAACCTAATATATTATACATCTCTGGCTGGCAATGTTGATATATGAATGGAATAACTGTATTACAGTACAAAGTAAAACTAAAATAAACCATGCTGAAAATAGTAACTTTTTTGATCTGACAAAATAATTTATCTTTTGTATCTTGATTCCAGCCCTCAGGATATGACTGATGTGGTCATATCACGATCATGTGTCTGTGAAACACCACTACTACCAGACTGTTAGTCTTGTAGCTGAAATGGACACGAGTTTTTACCTCCCTCTGAGGTGTAAATGATCAAGAAAATCTTGCAATCAGGCCATTCTGGTAAAAACATATCAGTCACAAAATATAAAACTGGTGTTTGGGCTGCCTCTCATCAGAACATCTGCTGCCTTCTTCCTTTTTAGGCAAAATCTTAAACCAAAGAACCCTGGCCTAGAAATGCTGAAGAGCAGCTTGTTGAGAGAATGCCTAGGTTTTTAAAAATTATGAATACAGTAAAGCTAAGAATCTGAGATTTAAAAGACTCTCTAAAAGAGTTTATAAAGGTGTGGAAGGCAACATAGACTGAATAACTTACACTGTGAGCGTAAAATGGATGTGTGACATGAAAATGCATGTAAACTAGGTGTGCTCAAGTTTGGGCCAGATGCCATTTTGCTCAGTGCCTAAATCCAGTAATGCCTGGACTTTACTTTTAACATGCCGTAAGTACATCAAACTCATATGAATGTGTCAATTATGATCTTTCAATAGTGATTTGCTACCGACTCTTTAAGAGTCCCAAATTTTCTCAGTACCAATTCAAATAAACTAGTGTGACAACAGATGAAAACTACTGGTTAAAAAGAGAAACTCACTGAAATAGTCAATCATTTCTGTTTGTAGGCCTCATCAATAGACTGCTTCTGTGGAGCTTGGCTGCTCTACTTTCTCTCCATGCCAAAATGGTATTTGGGCTTGTATGTTTAGTGGGCCTATTTACTTACAGTGTAACCCTACAGTACTCATCTACAATTGATTTCAGACCAGCCAGGGTCACTTCAGATCACAGTGGTATGTCTTTCTGCTAAAATTCAGGGTAGAAATACAGACTCATCTATTTTGTCAAGAACTGGCAGTTACTATTACTGATACGTGGAAAGAGCAGTCATCATTACTTTGGATTATACTGATAGGTGTGTAGAAAGTGGTTAGGTCATCCAGCCAGTTACGCTGGAGAAACCTGACAAGAAGAAGAGTAGGTATAGATAGCAGTTGTTGGGATTCACATTTCCCAGTGATACAATGTTTATTGACTTCTTCCATTACCTCAAGTTTAATCGAGAGAGTTTGTACCAATTTGAACAGTGGCATTTGGATTGCTTTGGTCATTAGAAGACAATGGTGATTTACAAACTTAAGTTTATGAGTAGATAGAATAATTGATGCCAGGAACAGTTTTCTCCTGGTAAAAATGTTTGCCCAATCTTGACATTCTAGTAGATAAAGTAACAGATTTTAATGGAGCGATCGTATTAGCGTCAAGCTGTCAGGTAGCTACCTACTTTCTGACATTTCCAAAGTCTGAATTTTCAGTTTCTTTTAATTTTTTAACAATATTACTTCAGACCACCTGTGCTGACAGCTGCCCAGTAGACCTATCAAACATCACATGTGAGGTGATTTTTGCAGTAGCTATTGCAACTAAGGATCTGCCACACAGTAAGTGTCATCAGAGATGTTTATCAAGAAAAAAAGAAAGGTCATCTGATTTCAAGTTTAGAATACTGTCAACTCATTGCTCAGAAAAGATCATGTTCAACTTGGAAAGCCTTCTAAAAGCCAGACATAAGTTTGATAGCTTCTATTAAACGGAATGACATCTGTGATAGGCAGAGTGGCAGGATGCAAGATCTACTGGATCAATAGAGAAGTCACTTTGAAGCAGCTTATTCATGCTTCCTCTGTGAGCAGGAAGCTTCCGTCACTCAGCCAGAAAGCGAGATCACGGCTCCCTCACAGAAAACTGGTAAGGTATCAGAGCTGGTGAAATTACTGCTGGTGACAGTGGAGTTTCATGATTTGTCTGCATAGGCTCTTAAGTTCAGTGGGTCATCTCTCTTCCCCAGGACTTGAGAAAGCTTGTGCTTGAAAGTGAGCTGTGGGTGGCTTTATGCTCTGGACAGCTGCAGTGAGTGTCTTTGCTTCTGTATCCATGCCTCAGTCAACAGTGCACCTTGGAGCAAAGTTGGAGTGTTCGGTGTGGATTTAGACCAGATGTTTTGCCTTTGACTAGGTTCCCATGTTACAGATATTTTCTGAGGAAATAATGGAGTTTAGGAAGCCATGTCCAGTTCTTTTTGTTTATTTCTATCAGGCACTTGAAGTAGCACATAAAGCAAGCCTAGAAGACTTGAGGAAGTGACTCAAAATCCCAAGGAAGAAGTAACACTGACGAAAGAACCCTCTAAAAAAATGGAAAGTTCCATTCGGAAGAATGACAGCTAAATGGCATTTTCCTTAAGTTTCCACAGGTGCCTGGCACAGCTGAGTCCTGACTGTTCTGACTCTTCACTGTTAACAATGCTCAGCTGATGGACAGTTTAGGAGAAACATCTGTTTGTAGTATTGTATTGTACGCCATTCTGCTTAAAGTAGACCTTCGATACACTGATGGCATTTGCCTTGTTCTCTCAGCATGGTGAATGTCTGAAGCTGACAGTCAACCTAGTCAAGCAAATAGCAATGTGAAGTGGAGGAGAAATTATGAATCGGAGTGTGGACATATTCTATTTATAACTTTCCTGTTAGAGACACGTGTTCAAGGAACAGAGATGGACAAATGCTACTTATAAACCCCTTTCCGGTATCCCTGGTGGTCCTATTTCAATGCTCAAGTTGCTGGCTGAAGAACTGTTATCAGAAAGTGAACTGCTGCTTGTGCAGCTTCTTTTTAACAACTACTGTATTGTGCTTTACATAACATAACTCATAAAAGCAAAAATGGACAACAACTTCCAGCCTGTCTTCCCAAGATTCAAGATTTGTTCTCATGAAGAACCTGGACACCAACATGCAACAGTGCCATCTGCTGTTCTCACCAATGACAATAATACTAAAGTTGATGTGTTTAACTATTCAAGAGTGTTTAAATACTGATTTGTTGTAAGTTAAAAGACAGTACCTCAGTCCTCAGATGTATTCCTGAAGTGCTCTGTTATTTCAGATATTACTAGTTTTAAGTTAATGTTACTGTTGATTTGACACAAAAATTAGTTCTTTGGGCAGAAATAAAATTCCTTGCTAATTTCCGCTTCAGTGTGGTCATTATTTAACATTTTATAAAAGCTTGTTTCTTCTCTTTGAAAACAGTAGACTATTACATGTATGACATTTTTCCATAACTATCTCGAATATTCTAGTAGGACTTATTTTAAAACACTGGTAGTGTCTTGATGTGTAGAAAATAAGGGTGAAAATTTATGAGCTAATTAAAAGGAAAGAAAAAGTTTGCATGTATGTGACAGAGACAGAGAAGGCAAAACAGTCAACATGGTATCAAACCTGATTCCTTTTTAAAGTAGCAATAAATTCACCGGCTGTGTTTCACTTTCAATCAGAGTATGGGAGGGAGAATGGAGTGGCAAAATTTTTGCTCTGCTTTTACCAAAATAATGACTGTATGAAACAAGAAATTGTCACTGTGTTGGAAGCATTTTTTTTTTCAACCAGTGGATACTATCTTCTGCTTAACGTATTTGAAACAAAGAGTTCAAAAGCTGTTTGCTGGTGAATTTGCAGCTGTGAGGATGAGAATTATTTGAATTACTATATTCAAATATCATATAATTGCTGTTGTCCTTTGTATATCTTTCCTGAATGAAACAGATCAAAAATGGACAGAAAGCAGTCAAGGAGAATGGATACTTCCTTCATAGAAAATGAGATTTTTGAATAGTCAGTGTAAAATTGCAATAAGCTTATCTGCAAGTATTACTTCTTGAGATGTGATCCAGTGCAAAGGTTGTGTAAATCTACGATTACATTGGAAAACCCCACAAATAAAATAGATTTCCATAGAAAAAGCTTTTTGTTGAGCTGGTGGATTATTCACTTTACTTTGACTTTGACAATGGGTCTACACCCTTTCCTTTGACTGATAACAGAAGTAACAGATGGATGTTGGCAATGCTAGGAAGAGCCCGCTCCCTCAGGGATGTGAAGGAGCTCCAATGAAACCTAAGAGTTTGAACTAAACCTTCTTTAAACTAAGCTGTAAAAAACTGCTTATCTTCTGAAAGAGTTTTCAAGGAAAAATGAATTAGCCAAACCAAACTTCAGGCTGTTAGCTGGTTATCAGTATTCCCAACGGAAAAAAAAATAAAGCAAGATCATGGGAAGTTATATCAGGATTCTGCAATGTCTTTCAAAGCCTTGCAGCTGTCAGGACTGGGGCAGCTGAAGCCTGTTCTAAAACATGCCAGGGTCCATGGCCATGCTGAGACTTCATATCCACACATTGGATCCTTGTTACTGGTCTCCCTTGGGCTAAAGCAAGAGCGACAAATTATTTGCCGCCCTGCTTGCCTCGTGTTAGTGTTTGTCAGTTCTTCCTGTGGGCCCTGGCTTTGCATTTAGGGTATCAGCACTTGTTGGCAATGGCAGCTGAGTCAGTACAAAGCTGAGGTAGGGCTTTCCCAGCTAGGAAGTTATGGGAAGAGGGCCTTCATGTACTGAAACAGTTTTACACTTCCTGCCCTGAACATAGAAGTAACCGACTCTCAATTAACATCCCTCTCCGTGTAGAAGACATCCCCTGGGAGTGTCTTTGGAGCCAATCTGCAGTCATACTACACTGAGCCCAGTATCTGTATCGCTGCAGCCAAACACACCCTGCACAAGTTGCAGTGAGAGGCTTCGGCATCAACCTCAGGAACACCCAGAACTTTCTGTGTAATTGTTCCTTGATGTGTTAATCTGACTAAACTTTGATTGAATCCCTAATGAGATTTCCAAGTGTATTAGTTATTCTCAGCCACACTCATAAAACCAATTGAAGAGAAGTAGATGGAGCAATTTAAAAAAGGGAAATAGTCTAGATCAATATTTCTGGGTTCACTTCTACTATATTTGTTGTTCTCTGTTCAAAACAATAAATAGAACTTTCTGCTGTAGACAGAAGAATTCCAGCAGAAATGCAGTGTATTCTGTAAAATCAATATTAATTTTTTTCAAATTGTTTGCTTGTTGACTTTCCGAGGACAGCAAGAAATCCTTAGGGCAACTTATGCACAGCACAAAAAAAATGTTCAACAAGAAGAAAATATGTTTGGTGTTTTTTGCCTCTTGCATTTCAGATTTGACCTTTAGAATAATGTTGTCACTTATTCACGAAAAGGGCCATAAACTGTGAAAAATAACCAATATCTGATCTGTAGTCATGCTTGTGTTGTAGAATTCTGAAACTTCTTATGAATTGCATTAAATGACCAATATGCTAGTTTAAACATTTTATTACCTTATTTTGTGAATTCTTGACTACTGCTAAAGAGCCGTGAACTATATAAACATGAAGAAAAAAACCACAACTTTTGTCCCCAAGCACAAGTCAGTAACAGAAAATAAAGTCCAGACCTGTAATTTGGGCTGAATTACTATATTCTTTTCAACAGATAAGCCGTTTCTATTTTACCGAGCATCCTCAAAGTGTTCTTATTTTATCAAGGCCCCTCTCATGAAGCTTTTACAATGATGGGATATTCATAGCAGTGATTGGAACTTAGGGAGAGGATTATATTGCTCCTAATCTGTGAATACTCTCCTTCAGATGGCTATTTCAAACTGAGAGTGTTACTGGAGTAGTTAAAGGAAACATAAGCGGTCTGAGATTTAATGAAATTATATGAGCATTAATCTAATCACTATTAAGAAACACAAAGCATGTCAAATATTGCTCATACCTCTATCCTTCTTCCCGGTCCTGGGGTAAATTTTGGTCATTAGCTACCCTAGTTATTTGACAATATGCTACTGTAGCAGTAGCAGCTATTGCATCACCTAGCCATCAGAAACTAGAATATCGCTTGCCTTCTGTGCCTCCCTCTGAAGGCTGATTTGCTCCTCAAGGGCAGTTTGTCTGAACAGCAATTTCACTGAGATAAGAAGGTTTACTGGGAGTAAGGAAATAAACAGAGTAAACCCAATAATGCCTTGTTTGATATGCCTACATTTGTATTTTGAAATGACACAGAAAGATCTTGAATAATGTTACAGGAAGAGAACACTAACACACATATTTTCCCCAGAGCACTCTGTGGCTCTGATCCCAGAATTGCATTTCTAACCTCCACATTGTACTCAAATGTAGAGAGAAACTACCTCTGCCGTCGTTGTTGTCCCCCATTTGATTTTTCAGCTTTTGAAACATCAGGCTTTCTATTCAGACATGGTCTCTTCGTCTGCGCTGTGATATGTGAACACACATATGAGTATGCACACATGATGCTCACTGACAGAGCTTTGAATTAATGGGGATTTTTACAAGTCTATTTATCAGAGGACATTAGAATTTTTAATTGCCTTTTAATGGCTTATCAAACAAATTTATAAGCCCAAATAGGCTCTATTTTCAGAGCATCCTCGTATCAGGTATGACAAGTCATATCTATTATGCATTGACAAAGTGTTTTTCTTCCACCAGGCAGTGTGCTTCTAAACCTGCTTCTCACCAACTCAGTTTTCTCTAGATATTATTTCACTGGCAAGCCTACAGTGTCTGGCACACCTGTGTAGAGGTGTTATCATGGGTAGAGTTGAAAAGGTTTCAAAAAAGCAATTGAAGAATAACATGGGTAGCTACTGGGCTCCTCTTTTTAACATTTTGGTCATATCCTGTCTTTCTGCTCTTTAAT
The DNA here is from genome assembly GCF_030867145.1 of Opisthocomus hoazin. Taxonomy (NCBI): domain Eukaryota; kingdom Metazoa; phylum Chordata; class Aves; order Opisthocomiformes; family Opisthocomidae; genus Opisthocomus; species Opisthocomus hoazin. The sequence continues at coordinate 81,441,119 of NC_134414.1, read as the reverse complement.
TATTTTAAAGAGCACCTTTAACATATACTGAGACAGAGAGATATATTCTTTTCAAAGCATGGAATTACAGGCTGCAGTTTTATAGCTCATGGCAAGCAACCTGGAGGACTTATTAATATTTGATGAATCACTCTCAATGTCTCAGCGGTGAGGAGAAGAGAAACAACCCGTTCGATGATTGATGCTGCGCTTGCCAAGGAAGAGCTTTAAAGCATGATTTTCTCTTACAAAATCTGTAAAAAAAAAACAAGTCTAGGCATGATCCTGCAGTAGCCCTAGTGTGGGCTGAGAGGAGACGCAATCTGTGCCCTGTTGTACAATGGAAAGTGCATTAACACTTGGTGTAATAGGAAGGTTGTCAGCCTTTCATCTCTTCCCCTTCCCTACCCACAACCATCCCAAGCCCTCCATGGCACACTGCTCACTGGCAACGTGTTTGCACACCTGTGCCAGGCTGCAGGCTGCAGCACGAGGAGGATGGAGGTGGCTGGCCTTCGGCTCCCTCGCTACATGGCTGTCACTGCGGGATGGATGGGCAGGGATGGCAAGGGGGACAGCAACAACCAGGTCATGTCCATCACCACTTTGAGGTGTTCAGGAGCTGTGTGGGCTGCCCTGAAACCTGAGAATACCTTCTTTGAGACCTTGAAGGTATTTTGGGAGGTTTGGGTTCGAACCTCCCCTCTTCCGACACGTGTCACAACTGAAGCAAACAAATACCAAAGATGTCCATAGGTGCCAAAACCTAATCACTACTGAGCAAAGGACTATAAAAAAATGAAAACTAACATTATTACCACTCTTAAAGTATCATTTGCTTTCTGAATCTTGTAATCTCAAAGAATCTGTTCTCTCCATCTTTCATTGTTTTTCTCCTCCAAATTGCAGGCTCTCTCTGTCTCCTGTGCAGCTGGTTTCCTTCTGCTCTGTTTCTTCTTGCTCTCCTCAGATGCCCTGACAAATACACACTTTGTCAGATGAGACACATGGTCAGGCTTACTCAGCGATCTACTGTGTGCCTGCCTGACCCCTAGAAATTAGGCTTGAGAGATCCCTGCCTGAGCACCATGCCATATGGGCAGAGGATCAGGCACCTTTCCTGGAATTTGATTGTTTGCATCAAATCGCTGTGGTTTGCAGCCTTTTACTGTAATAAGGCTATATCAGATAGGTGAAGAAAACAGACCTGTGTTTTCTTCCAAATGAAATTTTTCGTTACATGGACATTGTACACAGTCCTCCATATCAAACAGAATCCCTAAACTGCACATGGTTTTCTAAAAATACAGGAGTCAAATTGAAACTCTGCTTTGTAGCCCATGTGCCAAGTCTGCCTCAGAAAGGATGTTCATAATACACATTTAAAAGATACGGCCATTTCAATCACCATGGGAATATCCAACTTCAAATAAGAACAATTTCAATAAAATATAATTTAATTTCAATTAATGCATCTGGGCCCATATTTTTTCTTTTTCTTATTTCATTTTGTTTTCATAATCATAACATATTGGTGCCAAGAAAAAAAGATTTCCACTCCAGAGTATAATGAATTATTGATTAAGACAGCTAGATCAGTATCCATCCATATAGAAAGCCAAAAGTAAATAAGTAAATGAAAGGGTTTTAAATATATGCTTAGAAAAAGGGATTTTGGCAGACGCTGAAATGAACAGACAGAAAAATGTCTAATGGCTTGAATCACCATCCCTAACTGTCAGGTCAGTCTCCCATCTAAATAAATTGCAATTTAGAGCCTGAATTATGTGGCCAAATGAATCCAATAAAGAAAACAGCTTGTAGAAGAGCTAACACTGCAAATGTGACAGCATTTAAATCCTGATCATGTGAAAACATTTGTTATACTGACCAGACAAAGAATTTGTGATGAATGGAAAAACTGAGATGTCTTTCCTCAATAATGATAGAAAATGAAGATCTACTGAAATCAATGCTTGTACATGGTAATTCATAGCTAGAAAAATGTGAGGGTCTCCAGATTACAACTTTTGTCAGGTCTGAAAGCCAATACATTAGGATAAAGGGAATTATTTATTGCATGCACTGCACCGGCCTGTATATTGTCATGAGTGGACCAAATTCATCCTTAACTTAAAGAAGTGCAATTCATGTTGCACACAATGCTGCTACCCATTCAGATCTTACTTAACTTCAACCTTTGTTTAAAAAAAAGTCTGAAAACATTGAAGTTATTTCATTTCACAGGATGCCTAACATATGAAATGTTCTCCCATATTCCCCTGATTACAGCGACCTCTGCTGCTCTCCTGTATCTCCTATAGTTTTCAAAGTGTGAAAGAAGTGGATAGGCATGTAATGCTTTCAGTGATGTAAAACAGAAAAATAAACAAATTAAAAAAGCTCAGAAAAAAATAACAAGAAACCGCCTGAGCCATGCACCTTACGGCTAAACTCTCAGGACAATTTGTCTCAAGAAAATGTGAAGGATATTCTTAAAATATTTTTTTTTAAATCCCCTTGCAGCAGAAACCATACACCAAAACCCTTCTGCTTAGAAACTATAAAATCTGTGTTTCTGTCCATAGAGAAACTCGGAAACACTGATATTCCAGCAAGTCATCATATTCAGCAAACACCAACCTGAATTTTTGAAAGGAAAATGTGGAACAAGGAACTCATATAAAAACTCCCAGATTTGTAATTTTTTCTACAAATCAACATACTATATTAGAAAGTTATGCTTAAAATAACTGAAAAGATCTGAAGCATATGATAAGAGATCCACAAAGGTTTTTCTACAAGACGGGGCAGGGCAGGGGCTCAAAAGAGTGTCCACACACCTTGCTGCCCATCATGTGGGGCAGGGGATGTGCTGGAGTGCACCAGGCCTCCCTCCTCAATCCGGCTCACCAGTTTGCTGCCATAGCTGAAAAGACGGACGACATTTCTCCTACTGATATCGAGGAAAAAGAGATGCTTAGAAGTCATTAGGGCTGTGGTAGTTCCAAGGACATCAGGTCACACACAGCTATAAGCTCTTTTTTCTTATTATTTTAATGATATAATTTGTGTGTGGAGCACTTCAGAATAAGCATTTTCTAAAACAATATTCACGGATGAAACTCTTTCTCAATCGCAAGAGTTAAGAGGATGTCAAAATCATAGAGGGACTAATGAAAATTAATGTCTACTTGAGAGTTTACATGTAGGCTACTAAGGCTATCAGGACCAATCTTTATGTAAATAAAAAATATGTCAGGATATCTTTAGGATTAAATGTGTTTCTACTCTTAAAATGGATTTTATCGAATAACGCTATAGGATGATGTGCTTTGTGTAACAACACTTTCTAGTTCTTCGATTTATATACACATTAAAAGCAGTATATGTTTCTTCTAACTGCAAGTGAAAATTCTTCAGTGGTACATGAAACTCAGTTTGATTTCTTTCACTTTTTGAAAACTACAGGAGATACAGAAGAGCAGCAGAGAACATTGTAATCAAGAGAAAACATGATGACAAGTAATCAAAATAAGATGAAGTGAAATGCCAACCAAAATAATGACTCTGGGATGTTAAGTTGAAAGAAATTTGGTCGAAGATCTTCAGGAACAGAATATGTTGTCTTCAAGACAGGCAGAAAATCCTCCTATTTTAGAAGATTTTGGACCTGAATCTTAGTCCAAAATGTAGAGATCTTTTGTGTTCAAAAATGTTGGTCCAAAACCTCAACTTCTGACACCCTTACGCATGTCCACACATGAGCTTATTGTAAGCTCCAATCAGCCTTTCCCCTATATCACAAAACTAACATGCTGTGTTCTCTTCATTCTCCTTGAAGTTTCTGTTATTGAGAAAAGAGTTCTTTGAACATCATATTTTTCCAGCAATGAGAAACTTAAGTTTGTAAGTTTTGGGTTGATTTTCTAAGCTTTAAATAAATTATTATGGCCTTTAGGAAAAGACAGAATAATTAGAATTCTCTTTAAATAGATGAGAGTGAAACAAATATCTCTAGGGGTCATGAACCAATTAATGAAAGCAAAATGACTAAATATTGCTCTGTTTGGAAATGAAGTGAATTTCATTTAGCATAGATGAGCAATGAGCAATGGCCAAAAAGATATTTGATGATGTAAAGGAAATCTTATCTTCAAGAAGTTACGCAGTTATGCAAATATGGAAAAAACTTTTTTAAAAGTAACTCAAAACATGCCAAGAAGCTTCTGTATTATACCTTTATATGTCAGGTAGTGATAACAGTTCACAGTGGTAAGCCCTATATTGATGATGATGGGTAAGACACAGTGCATGTAAGAGCATCACACTATAAACCCTCTCAGGCAAATTAAATTCTGAGAACGAAATCAGTAAAAGGCAAGAAGATACCAAGATAAGCCAGCAGAATTAAGGGAAATAAAACTACTCACCACAAATATAAGAGGAATAATATGAGGAATATTCCTTTTAATCTGTGTTATGGAGAGTCAAATAACTGAAACCCTTCCCAGTTATTATTGAGAGTTTGCAGAAGGGGCTATCTGAAATCCTTTGCCATTAAAATAATGTTAATTAATAAATACTCTTAATTTGACTAGCATTTTGTATTTTCCTCCAGCAGCTTACCTTTTTCTCTTTAATGGCAGCTGCCTCTACTCCTGGCATGTGTTAGGGATATTTATCTCCCAGATTCTGAGTTATATGTTTAGGCCGTAAAATTAAAGGATAGTCCCTTTTTAACCCTCCTACATGTAAAACCATTGTTTTATTTGACTTACACATGGTTTTCCACTCTGCTGGACAATACTTTCAAAGCTTCTTTTCTCCCTCCCATCCACTAACTTTAAAGCTGTATCTAACCCTGTGCTAAGCAGCAGCAATCGCAGCCTGCACTCGCCTGACCCCGTGGAGAAGCTCGTGTGGCCAAGCCTCAGGCAGCTGATGGGCAGCTGCACACATTGAGCAGATGCAGTGGGCAAACCCAGCCTGCAGGTCTCCCAGCCCGAAGGCAGCCCACGAGCCCTGGTGGCTCTGGCTGTGTCCCATGGCAGGCTTTCAGAAGGCAGGCAAGCAGCTTTCTCGGATTTCACAGCTTTGGTACTCCAGGGTCTTTCAGTTTCCATTCCTCCCTCCACAGAGCTTCCAGGCAGTTGGTTTCTCTAAGATCACGAAGTGATGGTGACAGAGCGAGGATGTGAGAAGCAGAGGAATTCACTTGAGGGAAACTGCAGAAGTCACAGGGAAAGTCACCATCCTCACAAACCTTCTGCCTTGCATTGTTCAGCTGGTAAATGACGGCACTCGTCTGCAGGGAGAGCTACAAGCTTTATTGCTGAGGTAACGCTTGACATTTGTGGAGCTTTTCAGTGAAAGGTCTTCATGCTTACCAAAAGGGGTGGATTTTTGGGAGGTTATGGTGTTCGCTCTCTGCATTTATGATCTACCTTCCAGGATGCAACAATATTTGCTATTTCTGAGAAGCTTCCCTTGCTAAGTCTTTTTGTCATAAAATATGACATTTTTAACCTATCATCTGAATAACACGTGTATGTGGATTTCCCAGGAAGCTGGATCCTCTTGGGAATGCATAGAACACACAAACATCAGAAGCACCTTCGTATTTTCAGACCAAGGTAGAAGTTCCTACTCGCACCTGCATAGTCAGACATGACTAATTAGACCACTAAATTAGGATAACAGCAGAATTTTACAACCAGTTGTCTTCTACTTGATACTGCTAGCAATGAAGCAACCTCTGTGCCCAGCAAGTGCACAGCCATGATACAGGCATTGCATACAAAAGACAACTTTGTCAGTGCCTTTTTTTCCAAGCAGCTGTATTTACTGCCCATGTGCAGGATCAAGTGGCCCATGTAACAGATTCATATTTGTTTAGGAACTGTCAGTAAAACCAGTGCTGTGCTTTCAATCAGCTCCGTCTTTTCTGAACTGTTTTTTTCTTCAGCTCAAAGTCAACAAGCCCTGGAACACATTTTTTTTCTCGGAGTTTCTTTACAATAGATGGCCACAAGTGCCTTTGCAGCTCTGCTTCCCTGTTGATCAGGCAGGGTTACCTCACAGCAGGCTCATGGGGAACAGTCTATACAATTTACTTTTTGCTAACGCTCTTTTATAAAGACAACACTTTTATCGTAAACAGAGTCTGTCCTTATGGGTAAGTTGTAATACAAAAGATATTACATTTCTGGAGCTGGAAAGTGTTACTATCTCCTCTGCTGTCAGTGGAGAAAACTCCCTGACAAGTTTTCCAGCTACCTTTGCCTGCGGTTACAGAAATGCCTCTCGCTCAGCTGTAGCTAATTGCTACCTGTTAGACAGGCAAGAAGAAAGCGATGATTTCCCCTTGTCAAGAATTTCTGAACCACAAACCACAAATAGGAGCAGAATGAGCAGCTTCTAGCTTATGATATCGCATTTCCTGGAAAAATAAATAAATAATGTGGCCTACATAGAGATTTTTATTGTTGCTGCCTGTCTCTAAGCCCACTGCCTTGAGTGCTCTGCACTGTCACTTCCATCTCTCCTCCTGACCCTTGATTCCTCCCATTCCAGCCTTGGGACTGTCACTGGTAATTATCCATCATTTGAGCACTGACATGTAACTACAAGCAGAGGACACCTGGTCTGTCGCTGTGCTTGATGATGAAACATAGTGGTGTTGTACACATCACAAAAATGCCACATCAAGACCAGACAGCTTTTTCTGTGGTAGGGATGTTAGAAAGTTAAATGTGAACAAAAGAAGAAGAAAATACATTTTAAAAGAGCTCAGATAATTATTCAAGCAACCTTTTTTTATGCAAAAGAATTGCAAAAATAATTTTTTTCATATTTTGGAAGTAATCATAGAAAATGTGTTTTCTATTACCAAATTCATATGTGTTCTTCAGAAGTTATGGGAAGCTGCTTACCCAGGTAATGAGTAGGAATCATAATATATCTCTTCTCTGACCCATTGCACCTAAGTAATACATTAAGCAAGCTCAGAACAAACCAGACAAGCATTGCAAATCGAAAAAAAATTATTTCCGATGCTGTATCTGTCTTTTTGTGGTTATTCTACAGAAGAGGTTTAATTGGTTGAATATATCAATCTATTATTAATTTATCAGGTTTTAATTATAATTACAACCTCCAAAATACCAAGTGAAAATATACATATATGCATATATTCATATTACTTTTCTCTCATTTGTGTTTAAGTTCTCAAAAGTTGCTCACATTTCTTCCTTCTTGTTGATAACATTGTGGAATGCCTTATTGATTCTGACTTCCCATCATTTTCACAAAAGCATAATCCTATTGATATCCTAACTTATTTCTGAGGTTGTTAGACATCATGTCATGGATTAGAAGGGTCTTTAATTTAAGTAGCAGGAACACAGAAAGCCATAAAAATCTCAAAACAGCAAATCTAACTTAATTTGTTGTGACATAAAGCAAAGATGAAGGAATTAAAACTGCAATGACTCTAATTTGAACTGTTGTAAAATGTTCAGGCATGTGTGGGTTGAATTTGAATTACATAAAATCAAATTAATTACGTTCTTAGTCTTTTTTGAGAACTGTAATTTCACTCAATGTATTTAAGGAGTTTGGTGAAAAGACTGGAGCAGTAACAGTCACCTAGCAGCATATTTGAAAAATCAAACTAGAAAGCAGATCCAGTTTAAGACAAAGAGTTTGTAGACTAATACATTGGTGAATAAAGCTTGCAAGGTGGTTCAACCACCAATCCCTGTGCTCATCCCAGCAACACTAAATCTCTCCCTCTGGGGCTCTGCAGGGTGGAGGGCTCCTGGTTTCACACCACTGCACTGCACAGGTTTAGGACCAATACCTGAATTGGTGGTAGGTATTTCACATTGCTCTTCTACTATGACAAACACAACCTCAGTGCTCTGCAAAGTTGCTCTGTGAAGTAATTTTGAATTAGATCTTGGAGCACATCAGACCGCTTTATTGCTAAGCATGGATTGTTGAAATCTTTATATCTGATGCAGTGTGGCACTCTGAGGAACAGAAACAAGGAAAAGACTGTCTTCTCTGAAGTAAAAGCTTTATAGCTCATTTCTGCGTTCCAGGGAAATGCGCAGTATGAGCTGATAAATCCTCTGGAGTTTTTATGAGTATGTGTATCGTTTGCTGCAGGGGGAGAAGGGATTGGCAAGAGTGCTACAAATGCGGGCGCATTTGTTTCTGCAGAGTGGCAACCGACAGCTTTAAAGAGAGCTCTTTCTCCTTCACTCTAGCCATCTGCCCCTACGACTCAGGTGAATGTGTGGTTCTGATGATTTGTGTCAGGCTGATACGGTGTTTGCTGATTCACATGAGTGGATAACCACAGACAAAAAGAAAGAGCTATCTTTAAAAAGATGAGAGGTAGTGCTCTTCAATAAAGACAAGATTCCTTTATTTCTTTCCGTCCCATTGCCTTTGCTTTCTACAGTAGTGAGGGTGTACAGATGAAGACTAGCTTGCAGAATACAACAAATACACTGTAAATGTAAATATTGTAACAGTAGATCTGCAATACAGGTATCTCCTTCCAGCCTAGTCACCTCAGCCCCTCTTATAGTCAAAGGTTAGTCAAAGCCTATTTATCTACATTGATTATAATGGGAATGTAATCTTAATTATGGAAACTCTGAATTATTGCAGATGACAATTACTAACTTTTAACTCTTTAACAATGTCTACTTTCAATTAGAGAAATCCAGCTCACAGTGATGGCTGGCAATTTGACTATATCTTTACTTAACAGCACGCAGCAGGCGTACTAATAAAAGCATCGTTCTCTGGTATCACACGGTTAAGACACACTTAACAGCCCAGCCACTGTGAGTTTGCTTGGCTTTCGGTCTAACAGTAATGGTCATAATGAACTCTTTTGGTATGCACGTGGTACTAACCACCATTCCCAAAGGTACTCTGTCATTCATCGAAAGTGACATTTCTTTTAACAGATGTTTAAAATAATCTGGGCCCATGTAAATCTGTACTGAATTATAAACTGTAATATATAAGGTCACAAGACAATTTTCATGCTTTCAAGGAATAAAAGAACAGCTTAATTTCTTAATTCATGACATGCTGCTGGGCTCCAACCGATACACTTTCTTCTAAAATTACTACATATTTATCTTTACTAGTCAAACTCTTCATAAGACTGAGATCTTGACAGAAACCAGCTGGTCATGCAGCTGTCTCACTGTGCTACTCTGTCTTTCTCTAACTCTTTATTTTTCCTTTTTACTGCCTTGTAATCTTCAAAGGTTTTCCCACTTTCTGTAGTTCATCAGAAAGGTTCATTAATGTAAGTGGAAGGCTATGTTACAATAGTAACTTGTAAACACGGCAACTGGTTCAGTTAGGGTTTCTCTGCACAATAGTGCATTGTGTTAAAGGCATAGAATCTCAGAATCATTAAGGTTGGAAAAGACCTCTAAGATCATCAAGTCCAACCATCAACCCAACGCCACCATGCCTACTAAACCCTGTCCTGAACTGCCATATCTATACATTTTTTGAACACCTCCAGGGATGGGAACTCCACCACATCCCTGAACAGCCTGTTCCAATGCTTGACCACTCTTTCAGTAAAGAAATTTCTCCTAATATCTAATCTAAACCTCCCCTGATACAACTTGAGGCCACTGACTCTCATCCTATTGCTAGTTACCTGGGAGAAGAGACCAACACCTGCTTCACTACAACCTCCTTCCAGGTAGTTGTAGAGAGCAATAAGATCTCCCCTCAGCCTCCTCTTTTCCAGACTGAACAATCCCAGTTCCCTCAGCTGCCCTCATAAGGCTTGTTCTCAAAACCCTTCACCAGCCTCGTTGCACTTCCTGGACACACTCCAGCAACTCAACGTCTTTTTTGTAGTGAGGGGCCCAAAGCTGAACTCAGTACTCAAGGTGCAGCCTCACCAGTGCCAAGTAGGGGAGCATGGCCACTTCCCTACTCCTGCTGGTCACACTATTCCTGGCACAAGCCAGGATGCCGTTGGCCTTCTTGGCCACCTGGGCACACTGCTGGCTCATCTTCAGCCGGCTGTCGACCAACACACCCAGGCCCTTTTCTGCCAGGCAGCTTTCCAGCCACTCCTCCCCAAGCCTGTAGCGTTGCATGGGGTTGTAGAGACCCAGCTGCAGGACCCAGCACTTGGCCTTGTTGAACCTCATACAACTTGCTTCAGCCCCTTGATCCAGCCTGTCCAGATCCCTCTGCAGAGCCTTCCCATGCTCAAGCAGATTGACAGTCCCGCCCAGCTTGGTGTCATGTCCAAACTTACTGAGGGAGCACTCAATCCCCTCATCCAGATAATTGATAACGATGATAAACAAGACTGACCCCAAAACTGAGCCCTGGCAAACACCACTTGTGACTGGCTGCCAACTGATCCATTCACCACCACTCTCTGCAGTCAACCAGCCAGCCAGTTCTTTATCCAGCAAAGACTACACCTGTCTAAGCCATGAGCCACCAGCTTCTCTAGGAGATTGCTGTGGGAGGCAGTATCAAAGGTCTTACTAAAGTCCAGGTAGATGACGTCCACAGCCTTTCCTTTGTCCACAAGGCAGGTCACCTGGTCATAGCAGGAGATCAGGTTGGTCAAGCAGGACCTGCCTTTCATGAACCCATGCTGGCTGGACCTGATCCCCTTGTTGTCCTTCACTTGCCTGGTGAGTGCACTCAGGATGAATTACTCCATAATCCTCCCCAGCACCGAGGTCGGACTGACAGGCCTGTAGTTCCCAGGATCCTCCTTCTGGCCCTTCTTGTAGATGGGTGTCACACTGGTAAGCCTCCAGTTGTATGGGACCTCCCCAGATACAGAGGTATCCCTTCCCAGACTGCTAATCTGTCCGTTGTTCCTTAGCACCGAGGAAGAAAGCAGCAGTTCCTGTGCCAAATGCTGTTTGGTAGTAATTTTATCAGAATTGTTCAGTGAGTGTACAAGGTGGAAACCTGCACCATGTCACCACGCATGAGGTATGCCCCTGCAGCATCCTAGTAGAAGTCTTAGTAAATGAAGAGTTACTCTCAGGATCCAGTTCAAAGCGCTTCTGGTGAATAAAATAATCTAAACTCCTCTGCCGGTTTATTCTGAACGGTTTCAAGGTTAGGAAAGCCTGTATGTGTTTATCTTCAGTATTTTAGATGCAACTCTCTCTCTGGCAGTAATATTACTTTAATTGACAGCACCTGCCTTTTGTTCATGCTGCCATGGAGACACAGCAGTTACAGAAAGTAGTAAAAAGTGATCATTTCCTTCCTTCCTACTGTTTCCTTTGCCTTGTTCCACTTACTCTCTGGAGTGAGTGTACTACTTTTTCTCCTGAAGTGGTTTGTTTTGCTGCACTTGAGTACAAAAGGGAACATACTCAGCAGCTTCCATCGAAACCCTCTGGATAAAATGTTTCGTATACTCCAATGTCTGAAATACAGGAAAAATACTGCTCTTTTATTTTCCGGTTACACGGCTAGACAGTGCTCTAGCCAAATCACTTGTCTGTAGTGGTTCTCGCTCACTTCTGTAGGAGCTTCACTGGAATATAATATGTACAAGGAAACATCTCTTCAAAGGAACCTTTCCACGCAGGCTGAAACACTGTTGTCTTCCTTGTGCCTATCCAAAACGTGAACTAGTATGAAAATTCTGGATTCATTCTGCCTTTTAAAGTGTATGTAAGATGTTTATTAGCATGTTTTAGAGAGGGTGTGGCTGCTTGACTGCTTTTTACCCTGTTTCATTCCATTTACTCATATTAGCTAACAAACAATTTATAACTCTGTTGTAGTCCCATTAAAGCAATACTGAGAACAAGTTTTTAAATCCCTTTTATATTTGGTGAAAATTACATGCTGATGTTTTCACAGCTCCCACAATATATGTTGATTTACTTTTCTCATTGAAAGCTATAGCAACTATAGAGAAAAAAAAAATAGTAGGAGAAGCTAATCTGCATATACAATATTGAGAAGGTTATAGGTAGAAACCCAGACTCTTTTCCATAGTTTGTATTAGTTGGTCAAACTCTAGTTGTCTGTCTTTAGGATAGATTATAAATTCTTCTCAGAATAATCCTAAGGCTTCTGGTTTTCTATTATATTTATTCATTATAATCTTGGCTCTTCACGGCCTTAGTAGAGAAAGTCCAATGACTGCGACCTTCCCTTGTAATTTAAAATTAAGCAGTATTACTTAAACAGGTTCTTAGCTGTATAAGAAGCGAACCTACAAGGTACATTAGCACAAGACTTTGACTGAAGATGGGCTAGACTGTGAAAAATCAAATAACAATATTGACATAAAAGAGATGAAAAAATCTGAATAAAAATATAAGCTTGACTTCGAACAGTCGTAACTCTGTGTATGACATAATATGAGGCTTATGTTAACTGGAAGATTCCGAGTTCTAAACAAGAAGTTGGCTCTAGAAGTTTAGAACTTCATTGATAGAAAATAGACCTGGGTTGAATTCTCAGTTCTGTCACCATTTTCTCTTGCTAGTTGTTCAGAGTTAAAAGACAACAAATCCAGGATTTAGTCAGATTTTAATGCCTTAATTCCAAGCAACATGAAAAGCCTAGTGCTCTGGGGTCATCCACATCTGGGGTTACTTTAATCTATTCTGTACCAGAATTCTCTCGGCAAGTAGATTTCACTTCTGCATCCACAAAAAAAACTTTTCATTACTTATTTGAATCAGCATCAGTAGGAGCATAAGACTTATAATGCCAGAAATACAGAGTGCAAGAGTGGATGTGACTTGAGAATAGTGGCGAAATCTCTCACAGGCACAGTCTGAATTTCCGTCTTTGGTATCGTGTCTGTCTCCATAATGCCCAGTGGACACTTTAACACGGCAAAAAATGGTACAGGCAGAAGGAAGTAGAGATGGCCTCTACCTTTTTACTCCACCAGCTGAAAGCCCCACATATCAGGTTTTAGAACATTTTTGCCTCTTTAAAAGACCCCATTACTTTTACATTCTATTCTGACCAGAAACAGAGTTTCTGCAGGAGTGATGGCAATCAATCCTCTTTCAACTTCTCACCAGCTTGCAAAGATTAACCAACTCTAAACTGATCATCTACTGCCTGAAATCAGTGTGTAGTTTTATGTTTCTCTTGCGGTTGTATCTTTTACAAAACTTCTATTTTGTTTCCTCAGTACTAAGACTCTGACATGATTGCTAGATAATTACAGGACTCTAGTCATCTGAAAATATTACATCTTGATTGATCAGTAGGACAGAACATGCTGGACTGCCTCTAAGGTAATAGTTAATGTTTCACAGCTTGGTAGTGTCATGTACTGTAGCTCTGAAAAAGATGTGAATGTCCTCAGCACTGTCTCGCCCATGAACACAGCAATGATGTGGCAAAGCGACTGACACTGAGAAAACTATTGGGTGTAGAGCTGCACGACTATTTAAAATATACAGAAAAAAAAAGTGGAGATCATGTTGTGGAATAAGTAGAGTAATATGAAATGGATACCAAAATCTCAGTTCCCTGCATGTAATGTTGCTATTCTACCATTTTTTAGGACATGGAGCAAAATGAGGAATAAGGGATGCCACTCCACAGCACAGCAAACTGTATCTTCTGCCAGCCTAGGCAACCTGCACTACACAGGTGGAAGCAAGTGCTCTGAAGATAGAAATGTTCAGAGAATATCAATATTAAATAGAGATACTCAGAAAATAGATGGCAGCAGTAATGCTCCTATTAAAACTTGCTAGTGTAGACATGTGTACTAACTTCACTACTTCCGCACGACATTTTTTCCTGACAGATTTACTTCAGTGAGTCTTCCTTTATTATTTAGAGAACGACTGTAAAATGAATAACTGACTCAACTATGGAAACCAGCTAGAATCCCTTAAATTACATGGGGCTATAAATGCTACCTCCCATAGGATTTATATCACTTTGTAAGACCTGTCACTCTTTCTTTATAAAATTAGAAAGACTCCAGTAACTACAGATCTGTTTACAATAGTAGCCCCACAACCTGATCTGCACTGGGTCCCAACAGCTCTTCAGAAAAATCATTAGAAAAGGGTAGGAAGTGTCAGTGGAAGCCTTTGGGTTAAATCATAAACCAAGGAAGCCGTTGCTGGCTTACGGTTCTCATTCTTTCTCTGCTTCTGCCTTTTACTTAGTGTCTCTATCACAATTAATTTTATTACCATGGCTATGGTGTAGAACACTGATGGAATTGTAAATACATTCATCCAACAAATTCTCTGAAGTTTGTTTTGTGTATCCTTTCTTGCATACAGCATCAATTACTGACTATTTACGTGTGGATAGCTCTGTCCCTATCTGCAAGTTTTATGAGTGACAGAGCCCCCCTTTTAACCGCAAGCCACTATATTAAATAATCTAGAAACACTTCAATACTTGAAAATTTATGCAATTTCTACCATTGTCTATATGAAATTAAATTAGAAACTTAAGAAAAAAAGTTTTGTAAATGATATCTCGAAATGTTTTACATTCTTCCCTGTAGTGCTAAAAAGCTCGTGCCATATTATTGACTGCTTTAATTTATAAAGAGGTAGATAAAATGAATGGATGGATTACAGAAATTAGCTACTTGGATATAAGTGAAGCTCTTGTTCTCTGTTTAATGTGATAGTCATTTTTCTAAAGAAATATGAAAATGACGGCACCTGCCCTTGCTATTTGTTGTTAAGCTCATCTGCATTTTTTCAATTATGAAATAACTCATCCTAGAAACCCAAGGGAACGTGTATTATTAACTGAGCTAAGACACACTTGTACTAAAATCTAATGGGAAATCACAAGATTAATATCAACTATGCAGTGAATATACCTTCTGAGTTTTATTCAGAAAAGACAGAGATTGCAGTTTACATATAAATACACAATTTACTTATAATATACTCTGTTTTAATGCATTGAATTTTATACACATAGCAAACAATAGACTCTGCAAAAAATTTCAGTGAGTTTTTAAAAAATTCACAAATAGAGAAGATAAAACAAAAATTACTTTATTTTATATGGAAGGAACTGGCTTCAGACTGTTAAAATTAATATAGATGAATAGACAAAACACACTAGCTTTAAACTGTGGGGGTTGTTTTTCAGAAAGATGAAATTATATCTATAAATTTGAAGTAAACATGTCTTTAACACCATTAGATTTGAGATTGTTCAATATTCTGCACTGTTGTTTCTTACAAGGCAGAAACTAAGCATACCAATTTTTAATGGATAAAACCACCATTATATAAAATCAGAGAAGCAGAGCTAACCTTGGCCTCAGGATTACCCTATTTAAATCAGTATCAGTGTTTTACCTTGGGAAATCGATAAAGGAGCTGATAACCTGTGTTTGTTTTGTAATTCAATATCTAAACAGGACTGGAATCAATATATTTGCAAAGTTTTGAAGTTTTCTGGGTTTTTTTTTAGTGCGTAATTAAATTCAGTGGAATTCATTTTATTTAGTTGACTTCTTTATTTTTTAATGTTTAAATATCTTATTAAAATAATCTTTAGAAGTTTCTTATGTGGACAAAGAAAGAATTCTACACTATCTCATATATTCTCTCTTATTTTACAAATAATTTCTAAGGAAGAGTGTTTAGCGGGAAGTTTGATGTCATTCATTTATTAAGACTCCCTAATTACCAGTACTGGAAAATAATCACTCCCTCACTTAAAGTGTCTCGTTATCACTCCAACCCGTATATTATTAACTGAATCTGTGCCTTGTTAGCTTGAGCAGGGTTTTTACTTTCTGTGTTTTAAATGATGGAGCACTCCAAAAGGTTTCTTGAAAAAGATATACCATTAACACAACTGTCAATGCTGCTTTATCATAAAGTCTACCAGATATTTCATACTAGAAAACTCTGCTTACAGTGACTTGATCCAGATCTGAGGGGACCATGGCCAGTCTCACTGGTAACCTGGAAAAGCGAAATGAGCTCTCTATGGCTATATCACCTAAGCCGGAGCATGTGTAACACACCAAGCCGTAACAATGGGCGTGGCAGAGAGGAAGGGCCGTAGTTTTTTCCCTTTGCCTGTGTATTAATGTCTGTGTGACTGGAGGCAGAGCCAATGGCAGGTGGAAAGAAAGTAAGTAAGAAAGGATTCATTCCCAGGAGTTTCATCATGCAATTACCGGTGCAAAGACGACGCTTATCTTCTCTGACTTTAGTCACCTAAATTACCATTTCTATTCCCTTGCCTTCAGTATGGTTCTTAGACTTTGTATTATGTATACTGCTTTATGGGCACTTAGTTATTTACTCTTCATGGTCCCTTTAAATCCTACTGATTTTAATCTGTTTTCCTGCCGTTATGCATGACTCTTTCTGCGAAATTCTTTGGAACTGGACTGTGCCATGCAAGCCTCTCTGGTTTTCTTTTTAAGCCTTCACAACACCACAGAACAATTTCCTTGCAATTACTGCTCCTGCTCCCAGCTGCGGATGGGCAGGTTGCATTTCTGAAGAGATTCAGGTAAGGAATACATTGTGAATGGATTTGATGGCAGGGAAATTAACCAGTGTGTGGGTTGTCCCAGTGTGTGTTTTAGGCAAAGGCAGGTAACGGTACAACTTATCCAATGAAGGACCATGTGAGTGTATGTATGTGTTAATGCGTGGAAGGGTTATTACCTAGGCTCTGTTTGCACCTGATGCAACACCAGCTTTTATTGTGGGCAGGTTATACAGGCAAAATGTGTCCCTTAAGCTATCTTCAGCTGTTCTACAAAATGGAAAGTGTGTGTACATATACATATGTGCATATGCATATCTTTTCTTTTTTTATAACTGGAGGAAATGGCATAAACTGCATAAGGTAGCAAATCAAAAGACAAGAAAAAGGTGATAGAATGAGATGGATATATTCAAGGTTATTCTAAGTCTTCCTAACAGCACACCGTGTCTTGCTATAGAAAAGATGTTCTAGCTGAACCGTAGCTCTTGAACCCAGAAGTGATGAATTGCTTTGGAAGGAGCAAAAACTTCCACTTCAGGGACTGGGGGACATGATCCTTCGGTTTATATAATACAGGAGTCTCTCTGACTTTCAAAAGTACAGCTATAAGGTCTTAGCTCTGTTTCAGGCAATGAAAAATCATCCATTGAAGTTGTTGGACTCTGGATTTTGAAGCAAAAAAATAGGAAAATACAAAATTGCTGAGCTAATATCAGGTATTTTTCAGATATGGAAAAACAAACAAAATATCAGTAAGCGTTAATGGCTGCAATAGTGCGTGGTTATTAGCTGAATCATATTTTAAAATCTTGGTGCAAACAAGGCATACCTAAACACAGATATCTCTGGTTTCTGCAGCATAGTTCCTATGAGGAGCTATCTTTGTTAGGTGGATCCCTACCACTATACATTTTCCTTACATAACATGTATATTGCATTGACCTCCTACCACTATCTCTGAGGTCTTCCCACATTTCCTCTCTAATAAACTTTGTTCTTCCAACAGCTTATTATTTTTCTGTTTCTGCAAAAAAAAGGTTTAAGCAGGGTCCAAAGCAAAGCTGATCAAAATACCAACATACAGGTCTTTTGCTGATGATCTGCTGTGATTATTATCACAAGAAGTTGTTTCTGGTGCAACCCACAACTGAAGAAGCAAGTAGTACCTTGTAATCCTTTTGAGTATCAGTGTTGCACGTGCCATATGCCACAGCATGCTGCTTTCCCTGTTTTTGGTTTGTATGATGCTCATCCATTACACTGTAAGACCTTGCATATGCTGAATGAAACACTGCAGCAGTTCAATGAAAACGTGTAAATCTTCTTCTGTTCTGGTTATATTACAGATTTCAAAGACATAAATGTATAAATGTACAAAATCCGCTGCATCTCTTATTTCTGTGAGGTATATAAATGATAAACCCTTACCAAATAACAACTTGCGTAACTAGTAAAAATTCATTGCCACCTCTATTCTTGCAATTAAAGGACCTATATTTCATTTTCCTTCTGAATCATCTTGCATAAAATGATTGGAGTAGAATGCCAGCTGTATTGCCCTCCTGAGAAAATCCACAGAGATTTTACCAGCAGGAGAGGCAATCTTTCTTCTGCGGGTGCTATGCCTATTGAAACCCATCATTACTATTTCTAAAATGTTCCAATCATACAGTGTCATTTCTAGTTATTAAAACTTCTCCTAGTTTTAACTTTTCGATAAGGTTCTTTTGTGTTCCCAGGCAGGGACTGGATTGCAGAGAGCAGAGGGAATTAGTTGATTTGTTATATGGGTGATGATGGCTATTATTTTTATGAGACTTTAAGTAAAACCTAGGTAAGCTGTTTATACTCCTAGCTGAGTGTCTTATCTGTTACTTCGGCTCTTCCTCATGCATTATCTCTTCTCCTTCCAGACGTAGGACTGCAACATGACCAGACTCCAGTGGGAGAGCTAGAAGATGTTTTCCTGCTCTAAACCTTGGGGTAAGAAGCCTTCCTACCGGCTGGGATTGTGGTTACAATTAAGAAGCCAGACCCCCCCCCAAATCGTGGAGCGGGGCTCTACACAGTAAATGATGATGTGCGAAGCACACATCCTAGTCTGTAGAGGTGACTTGAGACAGCAGAGTGCGTTCTGAGTGATGAATATTCCTAAAAAAAACCCAGAGACTTGGTCACAGAACCAGATACCCATCTGAGAGTGCCACCGTCTACTTGCTTAGCTCACGCAAGAAAACAGTTCTTCCAAGGAAAGTGCAAATGCAAAGCATTAAACACATAAGCAATGTTTTGGTATCTCAGGTGGGCATCTGGGTACTCCGATAAACTAAGTGGAATATATGGGATCACTCAGGTGCCTGAATTTCACTCACATGCCTCTGGAAGCTGCTAAGTGCTCTTTGGACCTTGCCCCAGCTGCTTCATGTAACACAGAAGCAAAATTAAGTGAAATCCCTCACTGTAAATTATTGACCAACATTAGCTTTAGGAAATGTCACTAAACTTAAACCACAGTAGGACAGATGCACTATAAAAAGGGAAATTTTCAGCAGAATGGCAGATTTACAAATTGTATTCTTAAGAAGCTGCAGGCTTTTATATTCACTATCATGTTTAATGCTTAGTTTGGCCCCTGCTCTCCAAGCAGTATTACAACAAATTTTTCTGGGCAGTCATTGCTGCACTTTTCTAATCTGTTTAGCCATCTGGGTCCTGTGGTGGCATATACATGGTATATCATAAAAAAGAAGTGCCTGGCCTTTCTCTGGGCTGCCTCATGCGGGGCTGGGGAGGCAGCGGGGGAAGAACAGTGTGCTGGAAAGGTTTGTAAAACCACTGGGCAGCATCGCTTTGCTCTGCTAAAGGGATCTGCTGCAGCTGAAGGACAGAATTAGCTTCCTTTGGAAGATAACAAAGAAAGAGAGCTGACATTTAATCAACAGGGAGGAGAGGGAAACGAAGTAACTATGGAAGGGCACTGTTGATATTTCCACTAACAATTCTAGCAGCAGGCAATCTCATCTGAACTGTATTCTCTGCATTCAAACACTACTCCAAGAAAGCAAAGCAAAAAAGCTACTGTGAAAGACGTTAACAGGGACCTGACTGTGGCTGACTGCAGAGTGGATGGGTCCAGAATCTTGATCCCTGAGTGCCAAGGAGGTACCAGCTGAACCCACAGCCCTGGTGCTCACAGGGCTCTCTCTGCACGTGTCCCTGAAGGGTATGTCTCTCTCTCACCACAGCCCAAGGATGCTGGCAGCTGTTAGGAGAAAAAATGTCCCATGGGAACACTAAAAGGCTCCGTGACAAGATTAACCTCCCGAATGCCCTGGGGTGGCCTGTCAGACATCCTTGTGCAGCGTATGTGACTAATTCCCGGCCAGGGCACCAGATGACATCCTGGCTCCGTAGAGAGTTGCTTGGGAGAGTTACAGAGGCAATAGATGGGGCTGTCTGACTGCAGACAGCCTTGGCTGCTGGTTAGTGACAAATTTTTCTTCTGTTAGCAAACAGCCCCTGGGAGATAACTAGCGTGTCCAGCACTAACCTGCTCCCGAGCTGTGACTGCCACAGGCTCCCATGTCCCCTGCTGGGAGCAGGTCGTCTGTCACAACACTGACTGCAAATACAGATGAGTGCACATCATGCTTTATATATACATGGTCTTCAATGCTTTTCCATTTGCAGACCCTAGATATGGCAAGCCGGTGTGTCTGAATTTCTGCTTGGTGAATTTAAACCTACTGATACTAGACTGGCTTTATTAATCTGCTGTTTGATGAATAATTTAAGTCAGCATGTCCATTTTTATAACTGCTTAGTGAACTGGACCAGAGTACCAATCTGGCTGAAAAGCAGCCTGCCTAAAGCAAATCAGTCAGGGCAGCTCCTCATGCTCGCTTACCAAGTAGCCACATAAACATTTGTGCCAGAACATTGCAAAAGGTAATTTGGGAACAGAACTGAGTGGCTGGGTGGATTTTTTTTTGCCAAAAGAGCTGGTTTATGATGATCTAAAGCATGTGCTGAACTGTAGACTTCATTGCCTATTGTGTAGCACCTTGAGCATAGATCCCAGACTGTCGGGATTTTTTTAACCACAGCTTGAAAACTACCACTATAAGCATAAAACAAAGCAATGGCATGCCCTTGGGCTGACTCTGACTCCCTGTGAGTAAAACGTGTTGGGATAAACTGTTCATCTAAGGGTGTTTCTGGTGGGTAAGGCACTGTGTGAGTACTATCTCGGCTGTACATAGTGGGCACAGCTTATACAAGAACTAGTAAACGCAGTGACCCATACAGCCAGAGAATTGTTCCAAGAGCATGTTTTAACGGGGTTTGTTCCTCAGAATGCTGTTCTGAGCTCTTCTGTGAAGGACCACATGGGGACATACGATGTTTGTAAAGTGCTCTTTTGGTATCCATTGCATTCCAGAAAAGATGGAGGGCTCTGTGCCAAAAGCTGAAGAAGATTGCATTCCAGAAAAGATGGAGGGCTCTGTGCCAAAAGCTGAAGAAGATGTCTCAGTACTACACCATTACAGCCAGAGATTCCGTGGTGGTAATACAGTCCTGTAGCAGACCCAGGCTTTCAGAGTTATTCGAACTCTATTTTCCATCCCCAGAAATTCCTCCTTTCTCAATTTCTGAAAAGCAGAAATTATGAAAAACACTTAGCAAGAAGTAAAAGGCTTTGTAGAAGTAACCGTACAGGGTGCTTAGCCTTGCTAGATCCAGTCCTGAAAAAGCATAATTTACTGCCAGCTCCTAACCACTGTTAGTATGCTAATAAATGACCATTTGCCTCAAAACAAGACACTTGTACAACTTATTTATAACCTAACTCTTCCACCCTTGCGCATGCTGACTGCTGCTTTGCTCCACCAGTAAACCCAGCCCCACAGACTCAGGGGGCTGCTTGCAGAATTACAAGCTCCTGATTTCCTGATGGGTCAAGTTGGCAGAATCAGATTTTTAACAGAGAACAAGGGGAAAGAATGCTTCCTCTTTTCTGATGCATTTCTCAGTTTAAGCGTGTCAACAGATGGAGTGGGGATTAGTTATAAAATAATGTGACCTCTTAGCTTATGTAAAAAGCAGTCTTGATGTGCTGGGGATTTTCTGATGGCTTATTAAATGTACTTATGAAAACTAAAGGATGCTTACAGTACAAGTAAAATGCTCATCTTCAGTGAGTGTTTGTCTTTGATAGAAAATGTCAGGGTGATGTATACATGTTTGGAGAAACATGCAAAGAAATGTTGGCAAAGAAATAAAATCTGTTATTTGCTCTTTACAATCTAGCCTGAAATTCTAGCTCTTGATGTGCAGCAGGAGGTACTACTGCTCACTACGTGTTTCATATCCTGCTGAGGCTGTCTACATGGCCTTTTGCAGACTGTCTTTGCTCTGAAGCTGCAGCCATGTGGCTGCGGCTGGCGTGCCACGAAGCACGGTGCTCTGGCTGCACAGCAGGCTCCAAGGTGCAGAGTGCATGTTGCTGCGGCTTGGGGCTGATCCAGCTCTGTGGCTTGCAGTCTCAGTCTGCTCCTTGCCAGGCACTGTTAGATCAGGGACCAAGCTCAGGTACCAGGACAGGCTGATAGCCTCAACCTCTGAGCATACAGGTAAAATGCCAGATGAAAATTATTACTTTTACCAGTGTAATATATACATTGAGGGCCCAAATTCATGGGCAATATTTAGCATTAGGCATTCCTACCATCCTGACTATACTGTTCTCCCTGTTTCTCCAGCCCCCAAGTGAGAGGGATGCCTTCAGTTTTGCCCACAGGGCTCTTTGGGACTTCTTATGAATTTAAGCCCAGGACTGATATGGGTGACAAATGTCTGGGGAAAGGCAGGATTTTTCTGTATTTCAGCAAGATCATTTCCTTGCAAGCACATTTTAGATCATTCTGTAAGGGAATGAGTCCTTATTCTCGAGCTGCAGAAACACTAGGGCCTTATTGCTCTTAGCCAAGATAACAGCACTCTTGACAAATGCTGCCTGCTGTTCTCAGTGCCATCATTTCCTAGCTAATCTTCCTCCAGCAAGCTGACCACTGCACAGAAGCACTATTGCTAGGCTGCTATGCAGATGCTGAACTGACAGTATCAGGATGCGTTCCCCTGGTTAGAGGTGTTCTACCATGCTTCAGGAGATACTGTAAAGATAAGAGTCCTACACACTTCCACAGCAGAGGATTTTGTACGTGAAGCACGTACTGCAGGGCTGGAAGCCAGATGAGTTGAGGTGTCCTGCCAGCTAGAAGTGAAGCACAGTACTGTCACCACGGAAGCAGTCAGATCAGCCTGAGTTTATGGCAGTGTCTGGGAAAAGTTTTCCCCAGTAGGTATCTTCTGAAGTTTAATGCAGTGCCAATACTGTGACTTCTTATCTATCTTACATTATCTGACTGTCTCCAACTGTTCTTAGGAGTGGTGGAAAGATTTTTCGTATTTTGGAAGAATGGAGGTATATTGATAGAGTCTTTAAATTTATAAAGCAAATTGTGAAGTCTTATTCTGCCTCACATATACAAATTGATTAAATTCAGTAAGTTCCCTAATTATTCTTCCAAATGACAGCATTTGACATTTTCTCTGAGGGCTATGTAACAATTGTGGCTTTATAATAAGAATGGCATCATTAATATATATTAATAGCCGCAATAATGCATATAGCAGCATTAGTGGGATGGGTGAACAATTTTAGGTAAAATGGATGGGTATTTTCTTTTGTTCACCCACCGTTTGTAACTTAGAATTTCAATGGTTAGATAGGACACAGGAAATGATGATTCTTGCCCACATTCTCCCTGTATTTTCTCTTTTTCCACAACATTCTTCTCTTCAACTCTGCTCTGATTTCTCCTCCTTCCTCTTCCTCTTAAGATCTCTTCTTTCACTGAAAAGAGGACCAAAAGCCTTCTACATCTCCTGGTGGTTAGAGTGCCAAAAGAATAACCCCACTAATGCTAGTATTTACTCAACACTTTCCCCATAATACCTCTGTAAACCAAGTCAGTGTATAATATGGTTATTTATGCTTCTATTATGCTCATTTTACACAAATAATGAGAGGGGAGAGGATGAAGGTCTATTTCTAAGCACTACGTTGAATAGCTCACTACTGCATTAACTTCTCAAGGACTGCAGGCACACATGTGAAGCAAGCCTCCTTCTTACAAGCAAAATTATGTTTCTTATGTACCAGATTTAAGTGGTGAGGTCTAAAAGATGAATTGACAGAATTCAGCCTCCCGTGCTGTGCAGAGAAGGAAGAGGAAGCCTGATTGGCATCTACGATGATGAGTCCCAAATCTAGTGTAAACTCACAGATTTTGTATTATGCCCCAGATAAAGTTTACAGGAGACTAGTTTACTAGATGACTGCTTTGTTTTGTCCTCTGTGAGTCAGCCAATACACAGATGACAACAATCAAATATCTTCACTGACTTTGCTAACTTTACTAGGTTGCCTCCTCTCCAATTGTCCCGAGATCCTCTGCAGCAAAACTTCTAAACATCAGGTGTGTTTTGCAAATCTGAACTCACCGCATTAGATCTCCTGTAGTCCTTAGCCTACATGGAATCTACAGGGGAGTATTTTGCAACTTTACTAGACATCCAGCAGAACAGAGAACAAATTTTCTGGACTAACCCCCAGGTTTTCCTACTATGAGATTTCTTTAAGAAACTTTGGATTCTACTCATTTTTATACAGCATTACTTGTATTGAAGGAGAAAAAAAATTATGGATTCCAGCTTGTATGAGCAAGAAAAAACAGGAGAAAATTAGGGCAGACAGGGTGTCTTTCACTGGAGCTTTACTAGATGACCACACAGAGGACCATCTTTACAGAACCACAGCTGACAAGAAACACCAGATTAAAGAGTAACCCTTTAAGAAAGTTTGGTGAAACTGCAATAAAAGGAGGAAGAACCACAATTCGATGTGGGAGAAACAAGTTTTGGATAAAAAATGGCAGGTGGGAACAGAACTAAAATTTAATAAGGGGAAAAAATCTTTGCAGAATAATGTTGGAAAAGTTTGTTATTTTCTTTGTACAGGATATTTCAAAGTAAATTTTTAAAAAATAAATTTAGGAATAAAACTAAAAAAAACTCTTTAGTGCTGGATCACTAAACCTTTTGCAGACTTACCGCTTTATGTATTAGCTCACAGCTGCTTGTTACATGTAATTATAAAGTTGATTATTATTTCCTGATTAGTATTACAGGCAGAACAATTTTTTGCATGAATGTTTAATTTAGAAGAAAACATGAGCTGCTTTTGTCACTTAGTTTTTCGAGTATTTAAATGTTTATGCTGTGCCCCTAAAAAACCGTGTATGATATTATATTTGGGATTGGCTTAGAAGGTGTCATGTTTTTACTCTGATGGTGAATTCTGTATGAGTGCCACGTAACACTGTCCTTTTATGATGCTCTTACTTGTTCCTCCTCTTTATTAGGTGTATCTTTCAGAGCCTACAGCTATTAAGAAAAAAATGCACGCAGACTTCTCATAAACTGCAAGTACTCTTCCCGCATCGCATTATCACCGAAGTACAAAAAATGCTGCTGGGTTTTGGAAAATTACTGCACGTGTGTCAAAGTTTAGCAATGAGTTATCCACACATCTTGCAACAAATAGGATACTGTCATGTTCAAACAGACAGCTGGAATTCTAGGTCGTTGCAGAGACAGAATGGGATCTCTGTTAGGTTTGGATAACACACGGGGCTGTCACCTGCTTCTTTTTGCAGCCGGCAGAGAGGAATGGTGTATGTGCATGCTACCGAGCAGAGCACATTAATGGGGTGCTTCAAAAGGGCAAGGTAAGAGCCACTGTTTAAAGCTTCTCTGGTCTGGCCCCGGGGTCCCTGGGGGCTCCTGTGGCGCTGGGAAGGGCGAGTGGGTCCCTGCCTGGGGGGCTGCTGGGGCTCCCCCCACCCCCAGGCCTCCCGCCCAGCCACGGTGCGGGGCCGCCTGTGTCCCCGCACACAATGGCTCACCAGCGGTTTGGTTTTGTGGCGGCGTTTGCATTCTGACAGGCATCTCTGCAGAAAGTCATAGTTAATATTAATTAACAATTACTTAACATGTCAATCAATGTAATAACCGTTCCCAAATGTTTCCAGGAAAAATCCTCTGGTCATAAGAAGTAAGTTTTTTACGGGTTGTAGTAGAGTGTGAGCTCCTCCACAACTTTTGCAGTGTTTACATAGGTGCGTGTATATATACACACCTATCTATAGGTAAGGCATTTATGCCACATTGATTCTGCAGCGTCTAACAGGGTTTGCATAAGGACGCCAGCCCGTCCGTCAGTCGAGGCACTCGCAGGCACCCTCTCCTTTTTTCAGCAGCCTGTTTTCATGAAGCTTACAGAAGCCTCTTCGTTTTTTTTTTCTTTTCCTCTTTGCCCAATTTGGCTGCAATTCTCCAAACAGCTGAGAAGCAAGAGCACACACGCATGTTTCCACAGGCGGTCGCGTTGGCCTGCTTTCCTCACTAGCCAGCCCACATGCCAAGACCATTTCAGCAATACCTGCTGGTAAAAACTCAGATCCCTCTAAATCTGAATAAACCTGAGCTTCTTTTTTTTTTTTCTTTTTCTTTTCTCCCAGACAATTTTCTGGCTATACAGAACAGTTTAGATGAATGGTGATTTATCAAAGAAGAGGACAGATCGAATGCTCAGCCATGGAGAAAGCCTGTGAAGTGCCATGTGCTGTCAGTGAGGGAAGGGTGACAGCCCTTACCTCCCAGCCCTGCTGCAGGTTTTAAACACATAAATAATCATAGCATCTGGAACAGGACCTCTGCCTTTGATGCACTTGTGCACCAAATTGCTGTTTGCAAGGCGATGGTCTGAGACTGTGTCTCAGTTTGTCAGAAACTGACACATCCATCCTTCCTCTCATTGTTTGTTTGAGCTTTTTAGTTAGACTGTGAATTCTTTGAGACGTAGGTAGCAGTCTAGGTATATCTGCAACATGGGACTCTTTTCCTTGCACTTCCTACTTGCACATATTGGTAATTGTCATTAAGCATACTCTTTCCAATATCATATTATATTTCATAAGGTTCCAATACAATTAATTCAAATTCACTTTAATTAAAATTATCAACTATACTTGCCTTCTTTATTACCTTTAAAATGTCTTTGGGTGTTTTAATTTCAAACTTATTGATCTTTCAGACCTAGGGACCAGAAGATATTCTCTTATGCTTTTTATAACTGTTATGTCTACATAATATATGAAAGAGGCACTAGATATTCAATATGGAGGGTAGTTGCAGTTAAAATCTCACCGTGATTTTTCCCTAGATAAAGAGGATAAAACTGTAATAGTGTCAGAATCCTACATGCTTACAGAGACAGCTGAATTCCCAGGCTGACCTGGTCCCAGGTAGACCCTGCAACATGATATTTCTGTATTATGATGAGATTGAAAGAATCAGGTTAAATGCAAAGCTGAATCCTTCAGGGAAAAAATGCAATCTTTTTGAGAATTTCTTCAGTCCAAGGAGCAAAATTTTCTGCATTAAGCAGAAGAGAAAGCTTCATGGCTTATCTCTGGAATATTTGAAGTCAAGAGCTTCCGTTATATTGCAAATATATGCACAATAACGCACAGGCAGTAAAATCTATTCTGATTGCTGGTACAGGGAAACATATGGTCTTGAAAAACTCACAAAGAAAATGAGCAGAGAGAACTCTTTACAGCATAAAAAAGAAGATGATAAACAATAATTTGCCACCCAAGTAGGCTTTTAAGATGGTTGATGAAAGTTGGCTATATTCTATTTCCCTGTTTTCTTATGTGCAAGTCCTGGCTTCCTCTGGGAGAGACAAAGAAAATATTGTCATAACAAGGGAGACTGGAAACTCGGGGACTAGCAAAATAAATATGAAAAGTTTAAATTTACATGAAATGGAGTTCTCCAGCTGAGCATCGTACAGCATTTAGACATTTTTATTAAAGCTCCCCAGTTCAAGAAAGATGAAGAGCTACTTGAGAGAGTCCAGCGGAGGGCTACGAGGATGGTGAGGGGACTGGAGCATCTCCCCTACGAGGAGAGTTTGAGGGAACTGGGCTTGTTCAGCCTGAAGAAGAGAAGGCTGCGAGGGGACCTTATAAATGCCTACAAATATCTGAAGGGTGGGTGTCAGGAGGATGGGGCCAAGCTCTTTTCAGTGGTGCCCAGTGACAGGACAAGGGGCAATGGGCACAAACTGAGGCACAGGAAGTTCCGTCTGAACATGAGGAGGAACTTCTTCCCTCTGAGGGTGACGGAGCACTGGAACAGGCTGCCCAGGGAGGTTGTGGAGTCTCCTTCTCTGGAGATATTCAAGACCCGCCTGGACGAGGTCCTGTGCGGCCTGCTGTAGGTGACCCTGCTTCGGCAGGGGGTTTGGACTAGATGACCCACAGAGGTCCCTTCCAACCCCTACTATTCTGTGATTCTGTGATTCTGTGATTCTTTCAGAGTCAAGCCAAAGCCCAGACATAAATTCCGATTATGTTTTACATCAGGAATTAGGATAGGCATTATGGATTGGTTGTCTCTCAATAAAAAAAAAATCTTGAACGGAAGAAAGATTTTTTGGTAAGGAATATTTTATCTTTTAGAAGTTTGAATATATGCTACAGAAATATATGTGCTAAAGACAAAAGACTCAGTCATGGAACAGCCTAGAAAGAAAAGAAGTTAAAGATAAGAAAGCAAAGGACAATTATTAATGTACTGGAGTTTTGAGAGGTGACAGCCCCGAAAAATTGATGTCTGGTATCAGCATCTGACTTACTGCACAGTGAAGCAAGGTGAAAATATACATGAACTGAAAATATCCAAGCTGTCTCAGGTATTAGAAGCAACATAGACATATCAGCATAGTCCCATACTGGAAATGCCTGACCTTATTTTGTAGATCAACATGGGTGTTATATAGCTCACACACAGCATTGCATCGACATTTAGCTTCTCCACAGCACTACATTGACTCAAGTATATTCCTGCTCATCTAGCCCAGCTCATAAGACCAAAAGTGCCCAAAAGTCAAAGAGACTTGACATGCAGTGACAACTAAAGTATCAGGATATGATGCTGTAATGCTGGGGGCTGAGAAACCTTGAAACCATTAAATCCTGGAACTGATACAAGAGGATGAGGACTACAGATGACAAAATGTTGCAGAGTAACTGGTGATGTGGAAGCAAGAGAACATTTCCAAAGAGGAAGGCATGGTATAACAGTCATCTCAGGTTTGACAGCAGTGGATACATTTTTCTGACAGGGGCTTTTCCACCCAGCAGAAGGCACCAGCAAAGACACAAGAGAACCTATTCAATGCCAGATCTCAGTCAGAAACAGTGATGAACTGTGACCTTATCAAACTGCAGGAAGCTATGCACAAGAAAGACTTTCTTTCGCAGAGCAGTGAACATGTCTACAGTAGATTAATAACTAGAGAACATTGTGTAATGTCTACCATTAGGTGGTCATGAAAATAATTTATTACCTTTTAAATGCATCTGCCTTTCAGAGAAATGCCTTGTCTCTCCTCTGAATGTGCAATTTCTGCCCTGTTCGTAAAGAGTCATCCCTGATAATACAAGATTTATATGTATCAGATATTGCAGCTTTAAATACCAAACCTTCCCATGCTGCAGGGTTCTTGAGCGTTAGAAAGAGACGAGTCAGGTATACCTGTTTTCAAAGAGGTTCATTTCTCCAAAAGAGTGGTAGGAAAGTTATTATAATTATAAGAAATACAGTATATGCAGGGTAAGTACAGAAAAATATGTAATTAACACTCTTTATTACCAACATTATGTAAGCATTTTAATAAAGTGGAACTCTAGCAACTTTTATATAGACCACACCTATCATTTGGTAAGAACTAGATAAATGAAGATGTCAGCATTATTTTCTAACCATTCTCTGCAAAACCACCTCATCTACATATTCTTTGTAACATGCTTGAGCTATACTATTCTGCTGGTTAATGCTACATACATGTCATTCTACCACCAACATTGCTATTAGAGTCACGGAGTTCTGAAATGTTTATTTTTAAAAATAGTAAGAAGTAGAGCTGGATTTCAGCAATGTCTTACAGAGTCTTTTCACATGAAAACATCTTTGTTATTTTAAAATTTAACACACACAGAAGTACCAAATTATCAAGGGTTTTCTAGGGGTTCTTTGTTTTTCTTTTATTATTTTTTTTTTAACTACTCCATTAACAGATGTCACACACCCTTTTTGCACTAGACAAACCACTACACATTTTACAACCGAGGTTCCTACCTTAGTTCTGCTTTTTCATATTAAATAGCCTGATGTCTGTTATGGAAAATAACTTTCAGATCGATGTCTCAGAAACCTAATCATGGCTTATACTTTCATAGCTGTTACAAACAGAACACTAATAATAAATACATAAATGCAATCAATTAGACCAAGCAAAAGGAGCTTCTCAAAAGAAGAGTGGTATGCTGTAGGAATAGTGCTGTCAGATTACAGGACACTGGGAGTTACAGATGACACAATATCTCATGTATTAGGCATCTGTCTGGATCATTTTAGAGGAGTTTTATATTTATTCTTTTAATTTTCTTCTCCCTTAGAAGTCTTGGTAATTACTTTCATGGTAACTAATACACTCATTTCCCTAGGCAAAAAGATCAGAAAATAATTAAAAACAGTTTCCACTCCTGTTTTTAAAACCTTTGAAACATTTCTTTAAAATAGCTGTTTCTGATCTTGAAGCACCTGTTCTGTATAAGACAAATCTGATTAGAGTCAAAAACCTGAGTGTCTTTTAATACGGTGATCATTTTGAACATGGGCTTCAATAGAACGTATAGCCACATGAGAAGACAGGAATGCACATAAATTGGCTAGAGATGCTGGAAGCGAAGGATGGGTTGTCTTGGCAGAGAAACTACGAGGCCAGAAGGCTCTTGCCAGTGTTATTACTCAAATATTAGCTATGAGGTTGAACTTATTTAGAGCAAAAAAGCAGGACTATACTAACAGAAACTGCCACAAACACAAGGCTGGGAGACATTAATGTATATAAGGATGGGGGGGCAGTGAAGGAAGTTTTCTATGGCACTGAAAATTGTAGGAATGGGGTAGAAGATCATGCATTTAGCAGCTAATAATAAGAAGCTTGGTTATAAACCACGAGCTCATAATTTGGAAAGCTGTAGAGGAAAAGAAAAAAATTGATATATTACTTGGCCATGCAAAGAACTGTGAACAGCTAATGAAATGTGACTGTCAAAACATTAAATGAGATCAGGTAACATTTTCCTGTAGAAAGGAAGCAGCACTAACAACTTTGCACCAGAGAAATACCATGTATGATATTATGTACTTTCCTGAAAAGAAGAAAAGAGAATAAAAATTCATCCACTCCGAAGCTGTTGTCAACATAGTTTTCTAGTTGCGCTGAGCTGTGAGGTGAAGCAGTTAAATGACTTTCTATGGTCTTAACATTGGCAGTACTGAAGCTAGATTAAAAAAGAGGCATCTGTCCTATCTACACGCTCATAAAAATCCTGGATCTTCTGGCCAGGTGTTTACAGATTGTTGAAGGTGACTGTGGAAAATAGAGATATCTGCACCTTTTTGATGGAATGTACTTGAGATGCAGTATTCCTGTTAAATCTTGGCTTCGTATTTGATTTAGTCAATTTCTTTCTAGAAGTGATTGCTTTTTGGTTGGTAATTAGGGCACTCTCCTGGCTTGCAAGGGCATGTATATAGGCTGTAATGTGTGGTGTAAGGATCTGAGCTCTCAGAGATCAAAGTGGTAAAGCCACATGAGACAGCGCAGCGCTGCTCAGATCCTAGCGCAAACAGCTTGGGTGTCTCTGCACTGGCCCTCCTGCCCGTCTGGCTCTGATCCATGCACGTGCAGGCACTCTTTTCTGCACCTATGGCTGGGCACTTACCAATTAGAATTTGCAAATAACAAAATCACTCTGTGAGTTAGCCCCGTGTATTTATACATTGCCACGGTTTAACCCCAGCTGGCAGCTAAGCACCACACAGCCACTCTCTCACTCCTCCCCCAGTGGGATGGAGAGAAAAACTGACAAAAAGTAAGACCCTTGGGTTGAGATAAAGACAGTTTAATAAGACAAAAAAGGAAGGAATAATAATTATTATTAATAATAACAATAACAATAATAATAAAAGGATATGCAAAACAAACGATACACAATACAATTTTTCTCACCACCAGACAACAGAATGCACAACCTGTCCCCAAGCAGAGGTTGCAGAACACACAGATTCCTGATCCCCAGCCAAACCCCATATATACATATAGAGCATAACATCTATGGTATGGAATATTTCTATTGGCCAGCTTGGGTTAGCTGCCTGGCTCTGCTCTCTCCCAGATCCTGTACACCTGCTCGTTAGCCGAACGTGAGAAACTGAAAAAAGTCCTTTATTTCTTAGCAATAACTGAAAACAGCAGTGTAGTACCAATAGTCTTCTCATACTCAATCTAAAATACAGCAACTCCTAGGAAGAATATTAACTCTATCCCAGCCGAAACCAGGAGGCACATTTACTGTTCTCTGAATAATTTCAGAACTGGGATGCCTTCAGGTTATTGTTGGTTCTGGTGGAGGAGTAGATGGCCTGAGGTATAACAGACAATCTGTTACAAAAAACTGCTAAGGACGGAAGATAAAAACTAAAACAAACGTATTCATTGGATCCCACTAAGTCCAAGAGAAGTCTCACTGAGTGATAGTAGGTATAAATAATGACATGACAAGTTTCTGTTTTTTAATAGGTTAAACCACTACAGCTTTGGGACTGTCTCACCCTCTTTGATGAAGGTCTCCTGAGTTCCTTCCAGTGGAGAGGACCATGTTCCGCAGAGCGTGCTGATATGGTCACCCCTCCTGGTGAGCACTCTCTGCTCAAAATGGTGCTGAAAAATCAGTCAGCAATAACATCTTTTCCTGATGAGATATTGAGATGGACAGATGTCAAAGTACTTTTTCAGAACCCAAATTATGCTTCTTGGTTGTCTGATCTAGATGGGATGAAACCTCTGCTGAGATGTACTCCAACAGGTCAGGAAATGGTCCTGTATACTGGATTTTTTGTAAGTAGAATTCAATCACTTCAAAAAAACAAAACAAAACAAAAGAGCAACAAGAAAAACATTTTCAGTACAGAATTTTAATTAATAAAAGGATGGAGGAGTAAACTGATATAATCTCATTCTGTCTTTCATTTTTAACGTTTGTACATTGCAACAAATAAACTCAAATTATTATTTAAATTTAGGTATAAAAAAATATACGTCTGTTGTAAGACGGGAGGCTGGACTTAATGTTTGTCATCCTGTTGAAAATAAACTACTGTATCGGCATTTCAGACCTGAGCAGAATTCTCTTTTCCTTTAGTTGAATGAATTGCTAAAAATATATGTTTTCATGGATCATTGATTTGCAATTCCCTTCCTTTGACTCTGAATCAAGAAGGAAAAATATTATTTAGAACAACCTTGTTTTGATTTAGGAGCCTTTTTGGCATACTGCTTTGGGAAAAAAAAAATTATTTCCCTTTTCTTTCTACTCATTTTCCCCTTTGTCACAAAAAAAGTCTTAAAAATCTGCCTGACTCATGTTATGACGGAGGATGCGGAGAAGGCAGAGCTAATGAATGCCTTCTTTGCTTCAGTCTTCAGTGCTAAGACTGGCCCTCAGGAATCCCAGGCCCCGGAGGTAAGAGAATAAGCCTACAAAGAGGACGACTTTCCCTTGGTCGAGGAGGACTGTGTGAGGGATCGCTTAAGTGATCTGGATGTCCACAAATCCATGGGCCCCGATGGAATGCACCCACGAGTGCTGAGGGAGCTGGCGGATGTCATTGCTGAGCCACTCTCCATCATCTTTGAGAGGTCCTGGAGGACAGGAGAGGTGCCCGAGGACTGGAGAAAGGCCAATGTCACTCCAATCTTCAAAAAGGGCAAGAAGAAGGACCCAGGGAACTACAGGCCGGTCAGCCTCACCTCCATCCCGGGTAAGGTGATGGAGCAGCTTATCCTGGAGGCCATCATCAAGCAAGTGGAAGAAAAGAAGGTTATCAGGAGTAGTCAGCATGGATTCACAAAGGGGAAATCATGCCTGACCAATCTGATAGCTTTCTACGATGACATGACTGGCTGGGTAGACGAAGGGAGAGCCGTGGATGTTGTCTACCTTGACTTCAGCAAGGCTTTCGACACAGTCTCCCATGATATCCTCCTAGGGAAGCTGAGGAAGTGTGGGCTGGATGAGTGGTCGGTGAAGTGGATAGAGAATTGGCTGAATGGCAGAACTCAGAGGGTTGTCATCAAGCAGCACTGAGTCTAGTTGGAGGCCGGTAACTAATGGTGTCCCCCAAGGGTCAGTACTGGGCCCAGTCTTGTTTAACTTCTTCATCAACGACCTGGATGAAGAGTTAGAATGTACCCTCAGCAAGTTTGCTGACGACACCAAACTGGGAGGTGTGGTAGATACACCGGAAGGCTGTGCTGCCATTCAGCATGACCTGGATAGGCTGGAAAGCTGGGCAGAGAGGAACCTGATGAGGTTCAACAAGGGCAAGTGCAGGGTCCTGCACCTGGGGAGGAACAACCTCATGCATCAGTACAGGCTTGGGGTGGACCTGCTGGAGAGCAGCTCTGTGGAGAGGGACCTGGGTGTCCTGGTGGATGACAGGTTAACCATGTGTGCCCTGGCTGCCAAGAAAGCCAATGGGATCCTGGTGTGCATCAAGAAGAGTGTGGTCAGCAGGACAAGGGAGGTTCTCCTTCCCCTCTACACTGCCCTGGTGAGGCCTCATCTGGAGTACTGTGTCCAGTTCTGGGCTCCCCAGTTCAAGAAAGATGAAGAGCTACTGGAGAGAGTCCAGCGGAGGGCTACAAGGATGGTGAGGGGACTGGAACATCTCCCCTACGAGGAGAGGCTGAGGGAGCTGGGCTTGTTCAGCCTGAAGAAGAGAAGGCTGCGAGGGGACCTTATAAATGCCTACAAATATCTGAAGGGTGGGTGTCAGGAGGATGGGGCCAAGCTCTTTTCAGTGGTGCCCAGTGACAGGACAAGGGGCAATGGGCACAAACTGAGGCACAGGAAGTTCCGTCTGAACATGAGGAAGAACTTCTTCCCTCTGAGGGTGACGGAGCACTGGAACAGGATGCCCAGGGAGGTTGTGGAGTCTCCTTCTCTGGAGATATTCAAGACCCGCCTGGACAAGGTCCTGTGCAGCCTACTGTAGGTGACCCTGCTTCGGCAGGGGGGTTGGACTAGATGACCCACAGAGGTCCCTTCCAACCCCTACTACTACTATTCTGTGATTCTGTGATTCTGTGATTCTGTGACAGGCTCAGAGAGTTGGGCTTGTTCAGCCTGGAGAAGAGAAGGCTTCAGGGAGACCCGATTGCAGCCTTTCAGTACTTAAAGGGAGCCTATAGGAAAGATGGGGACAATCTTTTTAGTAGACACAGCAGTGACAGGACAAGGGGTAATGGTTTTAAACTAAAACAGGGTAGGTTTAGGCTAGATATAAGGAAGAAATTCTTTTTCCTGTCCTCATAGGAGAGGTGCTCCAGCCCTCGGATAATTTTTGTAGCCCTCCTCTGGACCCGCTCCAACAGTTCCATGTCCTTCTTGTGCTGAGGGCTCCAGAGCTGAACGCAGTACTCCAGGTGAGGTCTCACCAAAGACGAGTAGAGGGGTAGAATCACCTCTCTCGACCTGCTGGCCACGCTTCTCCTGATGCAGCCCAGGACACGGTTGGCCCTCTGGGCTGCCAGTGCACATTGCCGGCTCATGTCCAGCCTTTCGTCTATCAGTACCCCCAAGTCCCTCTCAGCAGAGCTGCTCTCGATCCTTTCATGCCCCAGCCTGTATTGATAGTGGGGATTACCCCGACCCAGGTGTAGGACCTTGCACTTGGCCTTGTTGAACCTCATGAGGTTCACACAGGCCCAAAGAAGATCATAAGGAGAAAGAGGGAAAAAGCTATGAAGACAATAGGAAAATCAGAGAATAAGTGCACAAGAATAATCACAAGAGTATATGATGTATATGACTTCTCAGGGAGGGCAGCTGGCACAGAGTGGCCATCCTGCACAATTCTTTGACCGCAGATAAAATGACAATGATTGTCTTTGACTCACTGCTCTACAATTCCACTAAGAAATGGGGCTTCAGCAGTGATCTGAAGCAGAAGTAGGGAGTACCTGCCATGCAGCAGGGGAATTTATATGAAAAATGGTATGAAGAATGACGAAGGGGATGACAGACAGAAGTCTAGATGTTCAGGCTGATATTACCAATTGTGAACAGTCCTTGCATAATTGTTTCAATTTCCTTAACGGAAAGGCATTTTATTCCACTGCAGTGAGCAACAAAACCTCACAACTTCTTCAGTTTTAAGCAAAAAAAATTGTAAATAGTGGAAGTTCAGTACGTTCTAAGAGACAGAAACTGCAGGGAATATTAGGTTCTCCAACCACTCAGAGATTCACTGTCATTGACGCACACCTTTTTGGTTAATACCAGCTGAAGTGCAAGACAAACGATTGCTGGCTGCTGTTACTGAGTTAAGAGAGCAGGAAGAGCCTAGTTCATCAAGAAGATAACCTGAAATTAGAGTCAGGGAGTTAGAGTGCAGTGTATGAATTTGGGGCACAGGGAAGGTAATACTGCCTGACGGCAGGATAACATGCTAACTCTAACACTCTGTCCAAGTTGTTCATGGGTTCATTGACTCTTAGGCTAGAACCTCTAGTCTCACTTCAAACAAAGCATAGGCTAGAAAATCTTCCAGAAAAAATGTCAAGTCTTACTTTGAAGGCATCATGGGAGGGAACCTATTGCTTTCCTTAGACTTTGCATTAGTTTTTAATCATGCTAGTGTACTTTTAAAAATGAGCCTGCTGCTTCTCGAGAGGTTTGCTATTTCTTTCATTGCTTTTCATTTCTAGGTAGAGAGATCTCTACTGTCTGACTTCTTTTTTCCTTACCAAATATTGGTTTAATAGAACTAATGCAACTTGAACACCTTTTTTTTTTGTAGGGTGTCATTTATGCCCTCATTCTGCTTTCTCCAGTTTTGTAAATCTGTTTTATGGGATTATGACACTACATTCATATGTGGTATTCTGGTGTCAGCCTCACAAATGCAGAGGTAGGATATCACTAATATTCTTATTTCTTTTCACTTCGTATATCCAAAGAGCTACATTTTGGCTGGGCCTACACTGGATTCCACGGTACAAGCCTCATCCCCTGATCACCTAGAAGGGGGAATTGTTATGAAGCACACCCTGGTTCTCACCCTGGACAGTTTCTTCTGGAAGGAATCATAACAGGTGAGGAACTTCAGCATACCCGAGTTTTATCAAATCTCACAGTTGAAATATGGTCAAGGCGTGTTTCCCAGGACAAGGACTGTAAAGACTGTAAAACCAAGACTATAGGTTTATACCATTCCATAAAACCAAGGCAATTTTTATTGTCTTCTTTTTACTGGATTTGGTTTAAGAGTACGAACTTTTCTTACAAGAAATGGAAAAGAAGACAGACACAATGGGCCTGCAAAATGACTATTTGGATAGTGATTTTTGCTATAGATTCCATGAGAAAAGGAAATCTTTTTCTGATGGAGGGCTAGCAAGAAGGTAAACATCTAGAGAGGAACTCGTCTGACCTAACTATGTTTACATCTGAGCAAGGCTCCCCTTCAAGTCAGCAAAAAGAAAGCAGCACTTTTGGTGTGCAATTCATCTAACTTGTCTTAAATATCTCTGTGATGAGATTAATACACTTGAAAATCTCCCTTCACTTACTATAAAGGGAACCAAGGTTAGGTAACTCAAATGTAGACATAAGATTTTAGACAGATGAGCCCTGCTGCAACTAATTGACCCTGACCAACTTTCCTTACCTATTTTCATCACCTTGAGGGCATGCAATTACATTCTGGGAGGAAAGGAAAATGAAAGTGAAAGATCACTGTAGGAGGTGTTAAATTCTAGCGCCACTTGAAGTATGATGTCTTTGAAATTTATTTCTTACCCTATTTTGACTTTGGGAAAAAAATGTTGTATATGTCATGCTTCTAAAAAGTGTCAGGTATATAACTTATCTACATTATCATTTTTGGGGGAAAAGAAAGGGTGGGAATGATGCTAATTTCCTTTGCTGAAAGCTGTTTATTTTGAAATTTTACATGTCCTGTAACCCGTAGCTCAGCCACCAATTCATCCTAAGCTCCTAGAAACTATTCTTTTATGTGTGTTCTGTGTTCAGCAAAGGTGAAAAGAGAGTTGGTAATTTATGTGATCCAGAATACAAGGTAAGTGTTGAGTCCTCCACTTAAACAACAGTGCCCCTGATTTCTTTCGGGCTTTAAATTTAGTCCATGACAGGCAGGGGAAAATTAAACTTTCCTGGAGAAAGTACTCTTTCTACAAATGTTAAAATTCTCTTGAACTTGAACTATGAGTAGCAAATTAGCCATATGTCTTGAAAGTTTACCTGGCACACACACACTGCAAAGGACTCTAAAATGTTTAAATGTGATCCCTAGCACCTGCTTGAATATTTTTTGCCCACAGTATGCTTTATGGAAGATAAAAATAATGTATAAGCAGATGCTGGCTATTTTTTGGCATCTGTCAAAGTCACCAGTAACTCACTTCCAGAGGGTTACAAAATATGAATAAACCACATTTTTTGTAATGTGCTCCATACAGTTTAGGGTAAGTTTTACTTGTTATAAACTATTGGTTGATTCCAGCAGACATGATGCTAGAAACACAGCAGTCAAAGCATTCAGATCTGTGTTAACTGGCTCTAAGTCTGCACTACTACAAAATCCCTTCACATTTTAGTTTAAAAAAACACACAGTCTCATTTTTTTTCTGATATTTACAGATAACCTTGTTTAACTTGAGCCTTTTCTCAAGGCTTAGGTGACCTACTTTTCTCTCTCAGGATTTAAAAGCATGGAATCGCAGAATGGTTTGGGGTGGAAGGGACATTTAAAGATATCTAGTCCAATCCCTCTGACATGGGCAGGGACGACTTTCACTAGACCAGGTTTGCTGATGACACCAAACTGGGAGGTGTGGTAGACACACCGGAAGGCTGTGCTGCCATTCAGCGTGACCTGGATAGGCTGGAAAGTTGGGAAGAGAGGAACCTGATGAGGTTCAACAAAGGCAAATGCAGGGTCCTGCACTTGGGGAGGAACAACCCCATGCATCAGTACAGGCTTGGGGCGGACCTGCTGGAGAGCAGCTCTGTGGAGAGGGACCTGGGTGTCCTGGTGGACGACAGGTTAACCATGAGCCAGCAGTGTGCCCTGGCTGCCAAGAAAGCCAATGGGATCCTGGTGTGCATCAAGAAGAGTGTGGCCAGCAGGACAAGGGAGGTTCTCCTTCCCCTCTACACTGCCCTGGTGAGGCCTCATCTGGAGTACTGTGTCCAGTTCTGGGCTCCCCAGTTCAAGAAAGATGAAGAGCTACTGGAGAGAGTCCAGCGGAGGGCTACAAGGATGGTGAGGGGACTGGAACATTTCCCCTATGAGGAGAGGCTGAGGGAGCTGGGCTTGTTCAGCCTGAAGAAGAGAAGGCTGCGAGGGGACCTAATAAATGCTTATAAATATCTGAAGGGTGGGTGTCAGGAGGATGGGGCCAAGCTCTTTTCAGTGGTGCCCAGTGACAGGACAAGGGGCAATGGGCACAAACTGAGGCACAGGAAGTTCCGTCTCAAGATGAGGAAGAACTTCTTCCCTCTGAGGGTGACGGAGCACTGGAACAGGCTGCCCAGGGAGGTTGTGGAGTCTCCTTCTCTGGAGATATTCAAGACCCGCCTGGACAAGGTCCTGTGCAGCCTGCTGTAGGTGACCCTGCTTCGGCAGGGGGTTTGGACTAGATGACCCACAGAGGTCCCTTCCAACCCCTACTATTCTGTGATACTACTATTCTGTGAAAGACCTATTCAACCTGACCTCGAGCAATTCCAATGATGAGGCATCCACAACTTCTCTGAGCAACCTGTTCCAATCTCTCACCACCTTCATCATAAAAAATGTCTTCCTTATGCCCACTCTAAATCTACCCTCTTTCAGTTTAAAACCATTGCCTGTTGTCCTGTAACTACAGGATCTGGTAGAAAGTTTCTCTCTGTGTTTATTATAAGCCCCCTTTATG
Source organism: Opisthocomus hoazin (assembly GCF_030867145.1). Lineage (NCBI taxonomy): Eukaryota > Metazoa > Chordata > Aves > Opisthocomiformes > Opisthocomidae > Opisthocomus > Opisthocomus hoazin. The sequence continues at coordinate 81,401,341 of NC_134414.1, read as the reverse complement.
TACTGAAATGCCACAATAATGTCTCCCTGGAGCCTCCTCTTCTTGAAGCTAAACAACTCAAACTCTCTCAGCCTTTCCTCATAGCAGAGGTGTTGTAGCCCTCTGATCAATTTCATCGTCCTCTTCCCAACCTGCCTTAACAGGTCCATGTCTTTCCTGTGCTGGGGGCTCCAGAGCTGGATGCAGTACTCCAGACGGGATCTCACAAGAGTAGAGCAGAGGGAGAGAATCACCTCCCTCGACCTGCTGGCCAAGCTTTTCTTGGTGCAGCCCAGGATACAGTTGGCCTTCTGGGTTTGAGTGCACGTTGCCAACTCATGTCCAATTTTTCATCCACCAGTATCCTCACGTCCTTTTCCACAGGGCTGTTCCAAATCCATTCATCCTCCAGCCTGTACTGATCCTGGGGATTGCCCTCACTCAGGTGCACGACCTTGCACTTGGCCTTGTTGAACTTCATGGGACAGGCCCACTCCTCAAGCCTGTTAAGGCCCTTGTGGATGGCATCATTTCCCTCTAGCATATCAACTGTCCCAATCAGCTTGATATCATCCACAAAATTCCTGAGGGTGCACTCAATCCCACCGTCTATGTCTTTGATGAAGATGTTAAATAGTACTGGTACCAGTATGGACCCTTGAGGGACACCACAGTTACTGGTTTCCACTTGGACATTAAGCCATTGACTTTAATGTTTTGGACATGAGCATGCAGCCATTTTCTTATCTATTGCATTCATCACACCCATATCTCTTCATTTAGAGGGAAGAATGTTGCGGAAGACCATATCACAGGCCTAGGTAGATGACATCTGTAGCTCTTCCTTTGTCCACTGATGCAGTCACTCCATTGTAGAAGGGCACTAGGTTGCTCAGACACAATTCAGCCTTGGTGAAGTCATGTTAGCTGTCTCTAATCAACTCCCTGCCTTCCATATTTTTTGACAGGTTTTCCAGGAGGATCTGCTCCACGATCTTACTGGCCATGGAGTTGAGGTTAACTGATTGGTAGTTCCCAGGGTCCTCCTTTTTACCATTTTTAAAAGTGGGTGTGATGTTTCACATTTTCTAGTCGTTGTGGATTTGCCTGACTGTCATGACTTTTCAAATAAGATGAAGAGTGGCTTGGCCACCACGTCAGCCAATTCCTTCAGGATCCTGGGATGCATCCCATTGGGTCCCATGGACTTCTGTATGTTCATGTTGCTCAGGTGGTCTTGAACCTTGTCTTCTTCAATGGGAGAGACTTCATTCCCCAGGCCCTTCCTCAAGGTTCAGGGGCTTGAGATATGTGGAAAGACAGATTATCACTGAAGACTGAGGCAAGAATATTGCTGACTACCTTAGACTTTTCCATGATGGTTATCACCACCTCTCCTGTCTTACTCATCAAGGGGGTACATTTTCTTTAATCTTCCTTTTCTGCGCAACATACCTGTAGAAACCCTTATTATTCTTTGCATCCCTTGCCAAATATAGCTCCAGCTGTGGCTTAGCTTTCCTGATCCCATCCCTACACATCCAGTCAGCACCCCTATATTCCTCCCAGGATAAATGTCCCTGGTTCCACTGCCTGTATATTTTCTTCTTACACTTTAGTTTGACCAGAAAGTCCTTACTGAGCAATGTTGATCTGTTGCCTTCCTTGCCTGATTTCTTATACATGGGAATCAAGAGCTCTTGCACTCTAAGAAACATGTCATTAAAGACCTGTCAGCTCCTTTATCCCTCAAGGCAGTTTCCCAGACGGTCGCTTTGACTAGTCCTTAAAGAACTGAAAATTTGCTATCCTCAAATAATTTATTTTCACCCGACCCCTATCCCTCAAGACTGTGATTCCACCAGGGCATGATCACTGCAGCCCAGGCTGCCCCCAGTCTTGACATCTATAATTAGTTCATCCATGTTGAGAAGGAACAGATCTAGTAATGTTTCTTTTTTGATTGAGCTGTTTATGACCTGGATTAATAAATTATCCTTGACGCACTCCAGGAGTCTCCTGGACTGCATACAGCTTGCTGCACTGCTTTTCCAGCAGATGCCAGATGTCCAGATGAAGTCCCCAAGAAGGATCGGAGGCTGTGAGTGTGATGCTTCCCACAGCTGAAGTAAGAACTTGTCAACCGGCTCCACTTGATTGGGTGGCCTGTAGTAAACATCAGCCATGAGGTTCCCTTTGTTGGCTTGTCCTCTGACTTTCACCCATAAACTCTCAACCTGTTCATTGCTGTTTCTCAAACACAGCTCTGTGCAGTCAATCTGTTCTTCTACATAGAGGGCAACCCCCCCACCCCTCCTTCTTTGTCTCTTCTGAACGGTTTTTAGCCTGCAATCTGGTGATCTATCATGTGAAAAGCCACTTCCACTTCTACCATGGGTACAGACTACACTCCTCATTGCTTGTCCAGAACTTGGGTAAACTCTTCTACAGGAATCATTAGTTAAATCTATCTCTACAATCCTATTTTCAGGTGATCTGTTGCACAAGACAAACGTGTGTCTCTCTAATCATACGTCTTCCCAGAGTCACTTGAGAAGATCACTTCACACAGGGATTCCACTTCATGCACCTGAAAATCCCAGAGAATTGAAGGAAAATCATTCAGGAAGGGAGATCACGGGATAATACAGTCTTTTCTCTAGATTAAGCAAAAAGCAACTATACTTAAGTAAGTCCTAACCTATGCTTACAATAAAGCAAACAAAATATTGCTAAGCAAATTCCTTACTTATGGGGCTGCTTGCAGGCAGGTGTTACATCTCAGTGATTGTTTTCTGCTTGTTGCCTTATCAGAAAGGAGCCCCACTGTGTAATCATCTATTTTGATATATGCTCTTGCAGTAGACACCAACCCTTTATTTCTTCTGCACTGTTCTAGCATGCCTTTTCAGAATAGTTCTGAATTTCAAATGTTTCAAGGTGTTTTGTTAAGCAATCTAAAGATTATTCGTTATCAAATTTGGATGTGTAGCATGTTTGATAGCATGATGTCTCAGAAATAATTTTGGTTGCTTGATTGCATATCCTTAGGATACTTGGTAGCAAAAAGTGGTTTCTCCATTGGAATTAAATTGAAAAAATAAAATTCTTTATTTCTATATATATTCATGATTCAGAGCATTGAATAAACTGCATGACAAATTTATGTCTCAAGATTTTGTGCTCTTCACAGAAAATCAATCTCTGTTTTCTGACAGTAGTATTAGTCTATTTAAAACTTGTTCACTGACACCTGTTTTACTGTGCGGTACAAAGCGTTTTCTCAGACAGGAAAGTGGAAGGACTCGATCAGCACCTGGTTGCAAAATATTTTTGAGCTTGGTCAAACCTACTGTGCTTGGTGCATGATGAGGAGAGGGCTGACAGAGAAGAGTTTCTGGAGGTGAGCCTGTTTCTGTCTTTATGACTGAGGACTGAGCCTGGTGGCATTACAGAAAGTTATTTTCAGAGATTCTAGTAAATAAAGCAGTTTGAAGCCATGGGTGTTTTCTGGTGTAAAATAAGCCATTTATTTGGCTATCAACCTTTCTCACTCCCAGTGGCTGTGACAGTTCATCCGGGCCCTTCTGCAAAGGTTGCAGCACACTCTATCAGTTGGAGAGAGCCTCTTAGAGCAGAAAACGTCTCCACTTCCATCAGCCTGCTGAAATCAGTTTGAGACAAACTCTTCAGCAGCATATGGCTCTGTTCGGGCACTATGAAAATCTCCAGCTCCGTTACCTCTAGGTACACCCACTCTGTAGGGTGTGAAAACTAGAGCTGGCATGCAGCTGCAAACTGCATGCTGCTGAACAACTGCCTCAGCCCTCAGTCTGGAAGATAGAAAGCCATGTGCTAGTGCTACCTGTAATAGCCGGGACCTAACTGAAGCCAGAGGTCGTCTTGCAAGGACAAGCCTGCTCCTTCGATTAAGCTCACTGAAGAAAATGTCTCCAGGAATCTTGCTGCTCTCACAGCTTTAAGGAAAACAGCTCCTGTGTTTTCCGTATTCTTGGTTGCAGGCTCCCAAAGGACTGCCGTGTGTCTTTCACTTTGTATTAAGTCTCTTTTTGAAAGTAAGAACATGGGTAAATGAGTTAAATTATTCTAGACTCATTTGAAAAATGAGACAAGCTTAAAAAAATAAAAATAATATGTTTACTTTTGCAATGCAAAGGAAGAAGTCTTAATTAGCAGGTTATAAACTCAAATGAAAGTCTCAGTAGCTAAATCTAATAAATTGTAAAACTGAACTCTACTTAAGAAGAAGAGTCCAAAATAGTAGCTTTAGTGTCTCAATAATGTAAGGGACATTTCCTAGGATGGGAAATGATACTAATTATTTCCCACCTTCACCCTAGGGAGCTCATATGATTGAGGTGCTTCCTGAGCATATTTGTCCTCTTCCCTTTTGCTTACCAGACCATCCATTTCTGCCCTTCTTTTAAAACTTCCCTCTTGGTTATTTTAGCCAAGACAAATTCAGTTTGTGGGGTGAGATCACACACAATAGTAGTACTATTTCTTTTCTGTACCATTTTTTTAGTTACTAAATGCAGTGAGACCTTTCAGGTCCCTGGTGTTCCTTCGAAGTAAATATCAGTCTGTGTACCTTAAACAGAACAGTCCATTTCTTAAACAGAGCAGTCACTCTAGCTGATAAAACTGCTTCCCAGTTAAATGATATTCAAGGCTGTTATAGTTCTTTATGGGGATAAATAAACAGTATCCTATATAATTTCTTTATATATCACAAAAAAAGTTTCATATTATCAGACATCCCTACCACCTTGCCTCCGGCTTCTCAAAGAAAGTGGATATGCTATGCTAATAGTACAGGTGACAGACTGTGTAGAAGGGGTTATGCCTTCCTCACCTCTCATCCATTTCAACATTCAGCATCAACTGATACAGATACAAAAACTGGGCACCTGCTAATAGACTAATAAATAATAAAATGATAACATAATAAAATAATAAAGATTTGAAGGGCGAAAGGCGGAAAACCAGGCTCTTTAGAGACAAGCCTGGGGGAAGCATGCCAATATTTGAGGGGTGGTGTACTAGTGAGGTCCTTCAGTCAGCTCGACGATGTGCTGAGTACACCGGAGCACATTTGAAATGTCCCTGTACTAATGTGCGCAAAACCTTAGCCGTCTCAGTGGAGGTAGGGGATGAAGATCCACGCAGAGGAAAAGACATAAGGGTTGTTGGTGTATTAGAAACCACAGAAGTGCCTGAAAACCATCACATAGGAATTAGGCCTTGCCACCAAAACAAGGTGGCAGGATGAATAGCCCAACTGCAGTGCATCTACACCAATGCACACAGCATGGGCAACAAGCAGAAGGAGCTGGAAGCCATTGTGCAGCTGGAAAACAATGATATAGTTGTAATCACAGAAACATGATGGGGTGACTCACACTACTGGAGTGTTGGAATGAGTGGGTATAAACTTCAGAAGGGATCGGCAAGGAAGGAGAGATGGTTTCTTAGTATACAGTCTTTCTAGAATTTCCACATGGTGTTCAATAGACCTAAAGCAGCAGTAGTTAAATAATGGAAAAATACACCGATAATTTTCATTCATGATTGTGGGATGCCTCGTAGCCTTTGTGTCATTGTGTTAGTTGTTCTCGAGGCCTCAGACAACTGCTTGTGAGAATATTGGCAAGACTACTTGTTTTTAAAAGCTCCCACTGCATGACTGAACAAATACCATGTGACTGGGTAGTGCCCAGTCAGATAATCCTGCTTAAAAAATTGCTAAAGAAAGTATTGCAAGTGATACATAGGCTTTATGGGAATAGTTGTTAAATGCATAACTGGAGTAGTTTTACACTAAAATCTGATAAGGTTTTTCCATATAAAAATGTTTTTTTCAATAAATTTTAAATAAATTATTCTGGTTCTTAGTGTTATGAATATCTTTGGTTTCTAAAGTTGAAAACAGAAGCAGAAATTTATCTCTGTAAGATGAAGAAAACTCAGAGTCTAGATCTATCTGAGAATAATTAGTAGCCCATTTCTTTACTGACTAAACTGATTTTCTGTTGAGAACTCAACTGAGTTCAAACCTTTGAGTTTAACATTTGAAATCTTGGCATAGGACACGACTTTCTTGCAGTCACCCAGAGTTACAGCTAAACTCGGTATGTTCTGTGGAATCATCAACAATGGCTGAGACAATTAGCTGAAGACCTTTTTGCATTTCTTTGTGATTCTCACATTAGAAAATAGAACTGCTTGAAACCAAAGTGTGAACTCTTCTGAATGTCATGGATATTCAGTAAGACAATTGCAAAATAACTTCTTGTGCATAGTAATGCAGAACAGATAGAAACAAAGACTGTTCTGTGTAATTTTGATTTTGTAAGGCTCTTTGGTGCTAGTCTGTTATTAGGGGGAAATTAAATGCTCAAGAAATTCCACTGATGTCAGTTAAATTCTGCCACTAGAAATTTTGACCAATGAAGAAACAGCCCATTTTTCATACAATTTTGAGTTCTATAATAGCATAGTTGAAGTCTCACAGGCAATCACTCCACAGTTTCCAACAGCAACAGTGATTCATGTTAAACACAAGTAGAATGTAGCAGAGACTGAAATGCAGAACAGCAAGCCAGAAAAAAAAAAAAAAAAAGGAAAAAAACCTGTGGACCAATCTAAATTACATTTAATTGATTAATGATATGTTATGAATAAAACAGGTTATTGTGTAGCATAGTAGACAATTATAAATACACCAGGATTAAGAGAGGGCAAATATAAGGTGATATAATAAATCTTTTAATCCTGTGCTACACCATTAGTCTCTACTTTTATAAATAATACATGCTCAGTAGGATATAAGGAAATCATAGGCATGTATCCTGTATTCTATTCACAGAACACACTGCATACACTTGCAAACATCGATTACACTTATGTTTTAATTATCTTGCAGCTACCCGGTGTTAGCAGTAGGTCATATAAGGTTGACTCCCATGGGAAGGATATAAGATGATATGGAAAAGGAGTGGGAAATTTAATCATGCCATGCTCACTGAAGCATAAACTTGGTAATTGGTCTGACTGAGCTTGAAGACTGTGTTGTAAAGATATACCCGTAGTCAACCCTGGCAAGGTCCCAGATCCATTTACCTGTCTGCCTACCCAATTATTTTTTGAAGTACTCAGTCAGTCCTCAGTAAAAGACTACAATTATCCCCTTTTACTGTACAAGACAGACTGATTTGTCCATCAGAAAGGAGAGATATCTGAAATAAGAATTTAATCGAGTACTTGGTTGGGCCAGGTCAGGACCTTACACGGTGCGTGTACTGCATGCAGCTCTCCCAGAATCCAGCCGGCTCTGCTGCCGTTAGCAGTCACACAGATAGAAGTTGCCTTCATTGGTCTGCGCATCTTCATATTCATTGTTCAAAAGATCTTTTTCATTGCATGCTTCCAGTGCATAGGGCAATGTAGATGTATTTGGGCTTTGTCATGCACTGAAAGTGGGACAGGTGGAATGGTGAGGTGTTCCCCCAGAGCTTATCTCCCCCAGTTGATCCAGCATGGACTTTCCCAGGACCTCATGACCCCACATTTCCATCAACACCGTTGCCCATGTTGCCTGCCTGCCTGCCCTAAAATTGGCAGGCAAGTAGCAGGATGAACTGCCAGGTCTGAGGCTTTGGTGTCCAAAACTAAGCCTGAGGAAAATTTTCAGTGTAATGGTGTGTGGCAGGGATCCAGAAAGCCCCAGTTTTCCAACAGCACTCTGGGCAAGTTTCCATGGGAGCCCTCACTCTGGTTGACAAGCACTGCCCTCCTTTGCAGGTCATCATTCAAAGGAAGACTGTTTCACAGAATGTACTGTTATTCTTCATCAGATAAATTGCCCTCATTTCAGTTTATTCATAATCTTTAATAACGCAGATGTTTCTCAGCAAACATTTTTCATACTAACATATTAACCCTGACAATCAGACCAATGGATGAATTAGTCTTGCTTAGTATAGAGACATAAAGGAAATGTTCTTACATGTCCTGCAAATTAATGATGCCCATGTCAAAGGATTAATACTATTGCAAGAAAAATGGGAACAGGAAAAAAGTGATAAGAAAAAATAAGAAGAGATCTACATTTAGAACTAGTTGTGACTAGGGTTTATAGTAATATAAATAAATCATCATAAATTTGTATACTTATTAAAATCTCTCTAAGGGACCCAGAAATACTTGTGCATAATTTTCTATTTCTTAAATTTCAGAATTAAATAAAAATTAAAAGAAATGTAGCAATGAGCAGGGCAGTGGTAGATGAACTTTAAAAATACTCCACAGGTAAACAGGACAATAAGCTAGATAAAACCCATCAAATTTGGTAAATTGAATAAATCATTTAAAAACAGTTTGAGAGAATAAGCCACAGCTGCTGTTGTCATCCTGAGTCATATGACGGCTTATTACCCAAATTTCTAGGGCATAGCAGAATGGAGCAGATGTACTAGTAAGCCTTGATGTGCAGTGCAAGAAGACCGGAAGAAAGTGAAGGCACAGAGCTGCAGAAAAACATTTTCACTCATATGAGGAAGACTGAAAGCATTTGTGAAGAGAAAATACCTTGACACTTAGATCTGCTTTTCCCACAGAACGTGGACTTAACTGTTCTTACCCATGGGAGGTGAAGGTAGAGCAAGCACCTATTTGCTGGTAGCTACTAGGTCCATGCCCACATCCTGCAAACAGGAGGTCTGGAGGGAACAGTAGTAAGTCAGGAGTGCACCACCTCAGTTAAAGCACTGCTAATGCTCATGAGGTAGTGGGTAAGCTTCACCTCATGAGTTCAGACATGCACTGCCCACACTCACTTCAGCCTTCCTCACTCATGACCCACCCCTGATGATGAGGGTCTTGTGCCTGGGCAGCTGTTTGAGTCATAGAGATATTTGTGTGCAGCCACGTTCCTGACAGATTTGTCGAAGCTCACTCAGCCAGGCAGACAAGTCATCAAAAATACTAAGAAAGCTTATTTTCATGAATTTTTAAAAAATAAATAAATAACATTTCAGTAGAACCATGTTTCATTTTCTGGTGAGCTCTTCTCCAACATCATTTAGCAGTAACAAATAAAAGAAGCCAAATCAGTTGTCAAAAGGCTATTTATTTCTACCTGCAAGTACATGTCTCCAACTAATAAAATACCACATAAGCCTCTGACCTTGTAATGCTTGTCCTAGGCAGGAACACAGGGAATTCGTACATAAATCATAAGCTTCTGTCTCTTAAACCTCTTTCCCATTCTGAAAGACCATAATCAAGGTCAGAAAGCTAGCATGGAAGTATCATATGATTTAGGTTTGGAGAAGTTATAGATGAGTATAAACGGTAGCTTCTGTTATGAAGCCTCAGGTGTTGGTAAGGATCCATAATAACAAAAGGCACACCAGCTCTGACCATGCTCCACTGCCAGATGATTGCATTTCTATATACAGCTTCCCTTTCCTTAGGCAATGTAAGTGCTCCAGGCAAAAGCTCCACTTTTTGTCTCAATGGAACCATAAGCAATAAAAAGCAAATATAACAAACAACAAAAATCTACTCTCTGTCTTCCTAAAGGTATGCTTCTGGAAAGGAAACAAGTGCTAGTAATTCTATGATCAGCTTTATTGTAATGTTATTGTAAACTTTCTCCTAAAGGCTATGTTATATTTTCCTGCAGTCTACATACAGGATGCACATAACCTTACAACCAGGACTTTCTGTTCGTGAAGTTATGTGAGGCTTGTCTGCATAACACTTTTCTTATTACTGCATAGTAAATTATAACTCAAATTTACAGCATATTAATAACTCAGCACCAAGTCCCCACGTGGATTGTTACATAATGATGTATGTAATATATATTAGCCTACAGTGAGAGTTATGCATGTTTTCCCACCATGAAGTGAGAATCAGATTCCTCTAATGCTGAAGCAATGATGTTGTAAGCTGTTGCTGAACCTTAGGAACATTAGGATTGCAGTGAGTAATAATCACAGAACAGCTAGGAACTGGTTTGTTAACATATTTCTGTACGGTATGCTTGTTGTGAAGATCTTATACTTTTACTGACAACCAAGGACATCAATTGTATTCTTTGGGTATTAATATTTAGAAAGAATGGTAGAAAATGTATGTCAAGTATAAATGTTACAGTCTGCTCTATGTCTACCTGTCTTCAGTTAAACTATTGCAGCTCCACAGCTCACCAAAAACTGTTTCTTGCCTTTAATTATGGTCTTAATTATAATGAACAAACTGACCTTGGTAAATTTGGTCTTTCAGACTTCCATTCATGTCAGAGATAATAGCCAATAGGACACTCTGAGCACTGACCTTTTCAAGGTCTTTTACAAGATACTCTAAGAATGATATTTTACAAGGTACGTTGCTGCCTTAGAAACAGGATAATGTTTCCCTGCGCTTGATGTGCGCTTATGGTCCACACAATGAATCAGCAAAGAGCAGCTGTAGATCTGTAAGTTAACGCCAGAGCTTGTACAGTAAATTCTCCATGTTGACAAATCCCAGGATCCTACACGAGGTACACAGAGCAGCTGCAGCAGAGCTGCAAAATGCAGAGGGATGCCTTTAAGCTACCCAACCTCAATGTCATGATATGAAAGACACCTGTACATAGTGAAGAGGTGAAAACTTACCTTGTGTATGTGTCAGATAAGCCTGGTTTGACTTCAGAAGAGTCATTCACTGAAGGAATATCCAGAAGATAGGCTACCACTTACAAGAGTAAGAATTCCTTGATGGGACAAGGTCCTATGCAGCCTGCTGTAGGCGACCCTTCTTCGGCAGGGGGGTTGGACTAGATGACCCACAGAGGTCCCTTCCAACCCCTACCATTCTGTGATTCTGTATGATTCTGTGAATTGCTTACTCAAAGCATATGCTGCTAAAAAGTCTATATATTATTTCCTTTACTGCTTTCCAGAGTGCTTTATGTTATCAAGTTCATTATCTTTTCAGAAAAAAAACCATTCAGAAAGTGGAATTAAGATAGCTATGCAGCAGGTTATTTTGCCTTTGTGTAGTTGGCTGCACTAAAGGGTCCTTTGATGCTTAGACTGATTCTGTTTTAAAAAGAAAAAAAAAACTTGTTTACCACCCACATGCTTATTGGAGTTAAGGGAGGGGGGAACACAACATGTATTAAAGACAAGATGAAAAGGATTTACTGCAGAAAGTACTATTTGCAAACAAGTCTTGCAGTGGAGAATATCTGAGTACTCAGGATGCCAGAGAAGTATTTAAATTCATTCATAACTAATTAATGTTTCCATTGCAGATATACAGGTTAGCCATTGTATTGGGTTTGCATGGCAAGATTTTGGTAGCAAGGAGGCTACAAGGCTGGCTTCTGTGAGAAGCTGCAAGAAGCTTCCGCTATGTCCAATAGAGCCAGTGCCAGTGCCAGACGGCTCCCTGATGGACCGGCTGGTGGCCAAGGCTGAGCCCATTGGGGACGGTGGTAGCACCGCTATGACATATTTAAGAAGCGGGGAAAAAAACCCTGCACAGTTGTAGCTGGAGAGAGGAGTGAGAATACATGAAAGAAACAACCCTGCAGACACTAAGGTCAGTGAAGAAGGAGGGGGAGAAGGTGCTCCAGGCACCAGAGCAGAGATTCCCCTGCAGCCCATGATGAAGACTATGGTGAGGCAGGTTGTCCCCCTGCAGCCCATGGAGGTCCACGGTGGAGCAGATCCCCACCTGTAGCCCGTGGAGGACACCATATTGGAGAAGGTCGATGCGCCCAAAGGAGGCTGTGATCCCTTGGAGAGCCCACACTGGAGCAAGATCCTGGAAGGACCTAAGGATCCTTGGAGAGGGAGGAGCCCACGCTGGAGCAGGTTTTCTGGCACGGCTTGGGACCCACGCTGGAGCAGCCTGTTCCTGAAGCACTGCACCCAATGGAAGGACCCATGCTGGGGCAGTTTGGGAAGAGCTGCAGCCTGTGGGAAGGACTCACTTTGGAGAAGTTTGTGAGGGCTGTCTCCCACAGGAGGGACCCACACTGGAGCAGGGGAAGAGTGTGAGGAGTCCTCCCCCTGAGGAGGAAGGAGCAGCAGAGATAACGCGTGATGAACTGACCACAACTCCCATTCCCCATCCCCCTGCGCCTCTCAGGGGGAGGAGGTAGAAAATCAGGAGTGAAGTTAAGCCTGGGAAGAAGGGAGGTGTGGGGAAAGATTTAGTTTTTATTTCTTATTATCCTACTCTGATTTGATTGGCAATAAATTAAATTCATTTTCCCCAAGTTGAGTCTGTTTTGCTGGTAATTGGTGAGTGATCACTCCCTGTCCTTATCTCGACCAATGAGCCTTTCACTGAATTTCCTCTCCCCTGTCCAGTCAAGCAGCGGGAGTGATAGAGTGGCTTTGGTGGGCACCTGGTGTCCAGCCAGGGTCAACCCACCACAGCCATTACTAACCTCTTATATCAAAACACAAATCCCTTCTATAACTTTGTGATATACAGTTGCTTCTTCAGCTCTTGGTGTTAGAAGAGACATCATTCATTGTGTATAAGAAAAAGCACAGTAAAGCAAAAGGTCGTGCTGAAGAACGTTACTCACACAATCCAGCTATCAGCAAGGTCAGCTCAATGTCAACAACTCAGAACACAAAGAAAAATTGGTTAGATGAGGATTTACAAGAAAATAATAGCACGATAAATATTGTGCCATTGTCACAAAAATATGTATTTTTCTTCAAAGATGATGGAATGTATTACGTTTATTCCAAGGCCGCTGTTGTACAGCATGTACTTCTATCCTTCGTTTTTGAATGGGAATGAACAACCAAATGCAAAGGTCCTCAGCATGACTGAAGTTGCCACGTATTACAAGTAGGTGTTCAGCAAAGAAAAGTTAAATACAATTTTCCTACTTTAAGAATCTGCAGCAAGGAGATGTCTGATATCTTGGCTGCCCAAGTCAATAAAAGGATGATGGATTGAGTCATATTAATAAACAAGTCTGGGGTTTGCTTAGCCAAAACAGCACAGACTGGCTTCGTGCTGATGCTGTTGGTGTCTGGCCTCTTTCTTCACAGGGAAGGAGGTAGCTCAGAAAAAAAAGTCTGAACTGCTGGTACTGCCAAAATGAACACATTGCTGGGATTTTCTTTGTGGGTGGGAATTTACTACTCATGCTGGAGATGTTAAATTCTCATTCCTGCTGGAAGAGTAATGGCATGGAAGAAGCTGAATTTGTAAAATGGCACGGGAAGGATCTTCTCCTCTTTGTGTCTGTTGAACTCGTTCTGCTCTCCTCTTACTCCTGGGTCAGATGGAAAGATCAGAGACATTGGTGAGGGATAGGACCTTGCACGTCTGTCCTGCAGCCAAGTAGACATCTTCCTGTATCTGTTCACCACCAGATCTCAAACATAAGGCATGCTTAAGTCATAATAAGCAGAGATGAAAGGATGCCCATTTTCCCTGCTCCTCCCAGGAAGATGAGTACCTGGGTACGCCACTACATACCTGAGAAGAGGCAATGTGAAAACACAGTTAAAAGTAAAGACAGAAACTAGGAGTGCCATTGCAGCTAGCAAGCCTTCTGGGGTGGGTGAGAGCAAACAATGGCAGAGTTATGTGGCACCCTCATGGAAACACAAGGCTCACCTGATGTGGATAGAAAATATTCCTGTCTGTACCCTTGCTGTTGTACCCTGGACGCAGAGGCAGCCAGTTTTCCCAGAGGTTCAAGGCCACATTGTTGCAATGATGCCATTTACAGCTGGTGGACAGAAAAAAATCTGGCTGATCTCCCGCTGCTTTCTTTACCTCCCAGGTAGTAACTATGTTCTGTGTACAAGCTCAAAAGGACATTTCTATATCAAAAAGATTTTGTGAGGGAGCTAAGAGCATTCAAGCAGCTCTGAGACATTTTCAGTGGATGGGAAAGAAGAGCTTCAAGCAGTTATAGCATGGGCGGGGATGGTGCTCAGTGGTGCTGCTTGTTTATCAAGCAATAGCGTACCACTAGCGAGGCCGTGCTAATAAAAACATAGCGTTGCTCTTAATCAGCAGAAATCTATTAGGTCTTCATAGCCTGACAAAGTTAGGACAAAATGTATCTCATTTTGGGAGTGGGGAGAATTTATGATAATGCATCAAAATATCAGTGGTGATATCTATATTATTTGGGGATTTTGGAGTAGGTTTCTTCAATCATAAAACTGTGGAGAGTACTGAGCAACTTGGCTGAGGTTGAAAGGCAGGCAGAGATGCTAAATGCTAATTTCTACTGTGGCAATGCAGATATAATTTATTTTGTTCTCAAGTCTGTAACAGAAATAATGTATGTAATTTCAAATGTTTTGGAGAGCTTACTAAATATTTATGGACAGTTTCACACAGCAATTTGGTTTAAATTTTCTGGAAAGTATTGAATTGCATCACAACAAATTCTCTGGTATTATGTAAAATCAGACCAAAAATAGTGTGAAATATGCAACTAAATCCCTAAATTGTTTTACATTTGCATTGAATAAATAATGTTAAAACAAACTATTATAAAGTGGAGGAGTTCATAGAAAAATGCTGTGTGCTGTAGAAAGGATGAGAAGAAGCTTGGTTTTCCTTTGAAATGGAAAATGTGTTTATTCAAATTAACTCGTCATCAGAGGTCAGCAGCAAAAATGAAACTCAACACTTGCACAATACAACTGCAGTAAGAGGTTAGCACAACTCAAAACCACCTCTCATTTCTAGCCAGACCGCATGGATTACTGTATTTCCTTGCTATCAAATATCATCTAACCATCCCTGCTGTCAAGACACATGGGCATTTGATCAATCTCATGGTTAAAGCCAATGTTATTAGGAACCATAGATAACACATTAGCTGCAGCTCAGAAGGGTGAACCTTCTGGCTTTGTATGCTTTTGCTTTCTCACGTAGACTTTCACCTTTGGACCTCTTTGTTTAACTACAATGTGTTAATTATCCTTCTTTCCTCAGCTCAGTGTTTCTGCTCCAGCACAGGCTGACTTGCTGTGGTGGCTGGGAACCATCTTCCATGCTGCTGTTACCTCAGAGGAGCAGGGGGCTCTGGACCCAGGGGCAGCAGGGTGGGGGCTCCCATAGATCAGTGCCATGCACCTGCCTTGCCAGTTTGCAGTCCACCTCCCAGTCCGGTGCGCCTGAGGGTGCCTGCGCTGGGCAGGGCCTGGCTGGCTCAGCCGAGAGAGGACCAGAGGACAAGCAAGGTGGTGGAGAAGGGCTTTGGTGTGTACCCAACGGATGACAGTGGTGCCGACTTTTCACATGTTGTGCTACAGTATGGATTCAAGACTGAGGCCCCTTTCAAGTGTTTGATTCGGGTAAGACGTGTACTTGGGATAACACTGACAAATAAATCCTTCAGAGAATCTTTTGACCAGTATGACTAGTTTCCTGCCAGCTGTAACACCTACCTTATATAGTTTGTTTCATAAATGCATCATCAGCTTCATTCTAACACTACTTGGTTACCTTTTGAAGGCTGCCCCAGGAACTCAGCTCTCTGGCACATGGAAACCCTCTTCTCACACCTTTTTTTTTTTTCTTTTCTTTCCCATGACTAAACTGTGCTGAATTACTCTTATGTCAGCTTTTTCCTTTGGCTTAAATAGGTGTCCATCTGCCATAATACACCATATTCACTTCATTGGTCATGGATATGCATCTCCCCACCAATACCAAGCACTGTCTCTGCTGCCTCTCCTCCTATCTTCATCCATTGCTATATCCCTTTCTACAAGGTTTTTCCTCTTCCTGCACTCCCGTTCTCCAAGAATGTAAGTGAAGGTCATTTACTAGGAGGAGTCCTCTTCCCCCAAAACCTTTTGCTTGGAGAAACACACATAATCCCCATGCCATGAGTCTTTGAAAGAGAGGAAGAGTTTGGGGCCAGGGATGTGGGTGACGTGAGTGTGGGGGTGTCCATGGAAAGGCAGGCTCCCTGCCTCTGCAGACTGCAGCAGCACACCAGGCTGGAGTCCAGCTGAGGGACAAGAGAATAAGGGTCACTCAACCTGCAAAATGCAGCCCCACGGACAGTGACAAGTGTAAGACAGCATCAGGTGCACAGGTAGCAGAGCACAGGCTTTCCATCATCGGGTGGTTTTGGTGCCCTTGGACATCTGCTTCTATGGCGATCACCTGCTCTGCCTAAAACATCTCTGACTACTGGTAGAAACTTCAGAAAAAGATTTCTGACCCATAAGGAACAAGGACTGATAGCCTTGTCATCAAGGATAACTTATTTAGCACTTTCCTATTCTCTTCTCTCTGTTTACTGACCCTTCTGGTCACTATATCTTCTTTTTAGTATCCACAATGACTATAAAATTATTCATCATACCCCTGGATCCTCCCACAATGTCTAGTGGTACTTTCATATCCTACAAAAGGGTTATGCCACAGATTTACGCCAAGCGCCCTTGTAACTACCACTGTGTATAAAGCATACATGACACTGGCAATACCGTTTTCCTTCCTCTGCATAGCAGTATAATATTTTTATTATGGGATGAAAATCTGGATGACACAGGGCCTTGATCTCCCATCCTACTAGTGTTCTTATACCATTAACACTCTTACTTTTACTGGATATGCCGGAGTTCTCTTTTAGTATTTTTTTATTGAGGCTGATTCAGTATTCACTGGCCAAGAGACAGTGTGATTTTACAATGTATTCTCAGGGCACCCAGAACTTTTGAAAGTGTGCCAAGTACTGAAATCCTCATCTAGCAGACAACTACATACTCATCTTCTTTTCTGCATTCCTTTGTCTTCCCAAATGAGGACGCCAACTGTTCTGCCCCCAACTTCTGATTATTCACCACCCCCTCAAAATCCTGGGATTTGCCATTTACAAATTTTCACCTGCAGCTTCACAGGGAAGCACAGATGCTGCTGACAAGTGAATTCTTGTAGCTAACCATGCAGCCAAGCTGTGCCACACAAAAGAAAACTGCCACTTTTCAACTGGCACATGGTAGCTCCCTCTCACCTGAGACAACATCCTCCAGCTCCTCGTGCATGCAGACTCATTTACATACATGTGGATTCAGAAGCTGTGGCCATCCTCAATTTGAGGCATTAATACTGTAATCTGCGTACTCCAGAGAATGTACACACTGTTGATAATACGACAATATTAAATAATTCCTTCAATTAAAAAAAAAAAGAAACAAGCCATAAAAACAAACGAAAAGCCCAACCTTTTTCACATCTGTTTAACTTCTGTTTAGTGGGATACATAGCTATGCTGCAATACAACTGTTGTGACTGTGAAAATATAAACCTGTCACCCAGCTCCACTTTTAGCAAAGAGATCTTAAAGCATTCCCACAACATAAGCAGCAGCTTAACACCTGCCAAGTCGCAGCATCAGCCTCAGCGTGATTAGCATCACCTGTTGCAAATAGTCCATACAGAGCCCCATACAATTTTTCAAGCAATTTTCTACTGAATTACTCTTAAGCAAAGCTCCAAGGGATGGTGAGAGCACATGTGAAGATGTGTTTCCATTAGTTTTGCTGTGACAGAGATCCTTCTCCCAAACTTCTCTTCTGAAACCTGTGTTTAATTCAAGTATCCTGGTGAGTGATGTGTAATTTTGTTGTACACCGTGGAAACCCAAGCAATCTCAGTGGATGACAAAGGTCATGCTGGAGGGCACAGTGACAGTCCAAGCATCAGGTCTATTGAAAGGACAGTGGCCTAGTTCTGTTGGATATATTGCTATTTCTTGCTATTCTCTGGCTCGAGTCTTTCCTTCACTGCTGCAAAAAGAAGACACATTTTCCCACACATTGATTAGCAGTCAGTTCATTCAGAGAATCTTTCTAACCCAGAGGACAGTTTCACGTGCTCTGCAGAGACTTGAGTTCCCCCTAACAGACAGAAAGATAAGATTTTTTAAGATAGTGGAGACCACACACTACTTCTTGGGGCTGTCACAGAATCACTGAATCACAGAATCACAGAATGTTCAGGGTTGGAAGGGACCTCTGTGGGTCATCTAGTCCAAAACCCCTGCCGAAGCAGGGTTGCCTACAGCAGGCTGCACAGGACCTTGTCCAGGCGGGTCTTGAATATCTCCAGAGAAGGAGACTCCACAACCTCCCTGGGCAACCTGTTCCAGTGCTCCATCACCCTCAGAGGGAAGAAGTTCTTCCTCATGTTCAGACGGAACTTCCTATGCTTCAGTTTGTGCCTGTTGCCCCTTGTCCTGTCGCTGGGCACCACTGAAAAGAGTCTGGCCCCATCCTCCTGACACCCACGCTTGAGATGTTTATAAGCATTTATTAGGTCCCCTGGCAGCCTTCTCTTCTTCAGGCTGAACAAGCCCAGCTCCCTCAGCATTTCCTCATAGGACAGATGCTCCAGTCCCCTCACCATCCTCGTTGTCCTCCGCTGGACTCTCTCCAGTAGCTCCTCATCTTTCTTGAACTGGGGAGCCCAGAACCGAACACAGTACTCCAGATGGGGCCTCACTAGGGCAGAGCAGAGGGGAAGGAGAACCTCCCTCGACCTGCTGGCCACACTCTTCTTAATGCACCCCAGGATGCCATTAGCTTTCTTGGCAGCCAGGGCACACTGCTGGCTCATGGTCAATCTGTCATTCACCAGCACTCCCAGGTCCCTCTCCGCAGAGCTGCACTCCAAGCAGGTCCACCCCAAGCCTGTACTGGTGCATGGGGTTGTTCCTCCCCAGGTGCAGGACCTTGCACTTGCCCTTGTTGAACTTCATCAGGTTCTTCTCTGCCCAACTTTCCAGCCTGTCCAGGTCACGCTGAATGGAAGCACAGCCTTCTGGTGTATCCACCACTCCTCCCAGCTTTGTGTCATCAGCAAACTTGCTGAGGGTACACTCTGTCCCTTCATCCAGGTCATTGATGAAGAAGTTGAACAAGACTGGGCCCAGTACTGACCCCTGAGGGACACCACTAGTTACAGCCCTCCAACTAGACTCAGCGCGGCTGATGACAACCCTCTGACTTCTGCCGTTCAGCCAGTTCTCAATCCACCTCACTGACCACTCATCCAGCCCACACTTCCTCAGCTTGCCTATGAGGATGTTATGGGAGACAGTGACAAAAGCGTTGCTGAAGTTGAGGTAGACAACATCCACGGCTCTCCCCTCATCTACCCAGCCAGTCATGCCATCGTAGAAAGCTATCAGTTGGTCGGGCATGATTTCCCCTTGGTACTCCTGATAACCTTCTTTTCCTCCACTTGCTTGATGATGGCCTCCAGGATAAGCTGCTCCATCACCTTACCCGGGATGGAGGTGATTCACTGCAGGTTTTTGGTGACAGGCTAAGGGCACCATGCAGGGAAGGAATAAAGAAACCACATCTGCTACAGCTGGTCTGGCACTCCATAACCCAGGAGATTAAACTAATGTTTTGCCTGCCCAGAAATAAAACTTTGGTAGAAATATGTAGAACTGTTGAAATCTAAAAACAATTCCTAGACTTTGATGTTTGTGTCACTGCAAGGAAATTCTGGTTTTGTAAGCCTCCACTTCCCAATAAAGGCCTCAATAGACAGTATTTTTTAATTAATGTTAAAGGCAGGATTGTAGGATATGGTGAATATTCAGAATAAACAGCAAGCTAGAAATGGCATTCCTTTCTACTATGCTAATTTTCTCCCAAAAGGAAAAAATCAGAGCCTGCCATATTTTTATGTCACTTGCTAACTATGTAGTTACTGGGACTGCGTTCACCTTGGCTCCGTTTCTGTTTCCAAGGGGAAATGGATGCCTAAATCTTTGATGTTTGTCTCACTTTCTGCATTCTGAATGTTTCCGTAAGGTACCAAGTTCTGTCTCTGTCTAACAAATTACTCACAGCTTCTGATTTATTATGATTTGACTTCAGCTGGAGAGGTTGACAAAGTTAGTCATTATTTGTAGGATATTTGAAATCATCCATCCAGGTTTGTAACCAATAGGAAAATATCTGAATGTAAAACCAGATGCATTGCCTGAATTGCTGAATTTGTTTTTGGATCTATTCAACACTTTGATCGTGACTGAATGTTATGGGCATTCTTGCCTAATTTTCCAAAAGTAAAAGAGAAATGCTTCAATATCTATCAAGATACAGAAATTGTGATTTAAATGTAATGGATTTTTAATAATAAAAGAAATTTTAAAAAAATGTTGAGCCCAGATTTACACTAACTGGAACTAACATAGCCTGTTCCCATCAAAACAATTCTGTTTTTTCAAGTGAACTGACTGCATCTGTATCTGCAGAATGAAGATGAAATTCTGTACTGTTCATCAATGTATGGTCTAGACCAGGCCTTTTTTGATGAATAAATCTGATGTGTTTGGGTTAAAACAGGTAAAGTACTTTTATCTTAATCATAGTCATTTTTTGTAAATATATTCACATTGCTTAAACTGCTGTGTTTAAAAGTCCAATGCTACCTATTGGCACTTCTTTTAGGCTTATGAATAGAGAAATTAAAGTTCCCTTCAAGTCAAGATATGAAATGGCATTCTGTGTCCCACCTTCACTCCTACACTATAAAGACCAGGATTTCTATTAAAAAACTTAGAAATAAGTCAGCAAGAAAAGATAGGGTTTACTTTGCCTTATTTCCTCATATTATTGATTACCAGACAGAAGTTGCTGTTTTCTAAGCTTTACAGAAGGTTTGGTTTGTTTGTTTATTTATTTGTTTCTTGGCAAATGGAGATTCTTCATTGCACAGACTGGTAGGATTTCAGAAATTGCTTAGGAAGTAAAAGTACTTTTTTAATTAAAATTCAGAATCTTTGCCTTCCCACTTCCAACCTGCATGCAGGAAGTGTATTTCACTGCTCCATGAGGACTTGGTTTGCTGGGTACTGGGGCATTCTGCTTACTGGTGGGGAAGATGCTGCCAAGGCACTTTGAGAATCAGCAAACTCTGCTTTCTGCAATATGCAGGCTCCACTAGGAGCAGGAAGGCAGGAGATTGCTGGTGAGCAATGGGCTTACTTGCTATTTAAACTTTAATGAAGTAAAGAGAGAGACAAGCATTAAAAATCCCGGTTGACTTCCCCTTTTGGAAAAAACATAATTTTCAATTGTTTTCTTCTCACTCTTGCTTCAGCATCAAAAGAAATTTTCATGCGCTATTTTAATAGTCCTTCTTTATTGTTTGAAGGTTCTTCCTATCTTCTTGGCAAGATGTAATTTTCAAATTCTTCCTGTTTTCGATATAAAACCTTTTATTCTAGATATTTCTTCATTTTTATGAGTTAATACCCTACATATTTTTTAAATCTTCTTAAAATCCCCGTCACTGGGTATTTTTGCAAAGCTTGTCTTTTCCTGATATTTAATATGACTATGATTTTCTCTCCAAGACAACTGCAAAGTCTCTTTGCCCAGCCACCTAAGATGCATGAGAGGTGACTGACAGCTTCGCCTCCTTAAATTTTTGTGAAGGATTCAAGGGAGGAGGATATGACAATTCAATTCCCCTTCAGCAGGGAGGGGAATTTTAATACCTCACTGCTCACAAATCTCCCCTGGTTCCTAAAAATCAGTTCTCTGAGGACTTCAAAAAAATTCATGGTGGATAAGCCAAGTTCAGCCAGCCCTGCTGGAAAAAAAAGATGAAAACCAGAAACCAGAAAATGAATATATTATTCATAATTTTAAATGTTTTTGTGATATAAATTCATAAATTGAATCAGTGTGATTCGTACTATCACAGAGTGGTTGAGATATCTACGAGCAGGGGAAGGAGGAGTTTCCAAATACAGGACAGAGGCTTTCTTTTGTTACTGCTTCAAGGATGAATATCAATCTTTTGCAACGAACACAAAGCAAAACCTGCACTGACTTTAGCAGAAGAAAGAATTCACATCCAGCTCAGCAGGTGCTGTAAAAACAATAATTGCGAAATAAATGAGAGCTATCACTCTCATTTTACAGATGGGAAAACTAAGCCACGGAGAAGCTGTAGGATTTGCTTGGTGTTGCATGTAAATTTGAGTACAAACCAGGGACTTGCCTCATAATCTCTCCCCTTAATAACTGGACCACACAACCTTCCTAAATAGAGTTTAATGAAAAATGCTGTCTGGACTCTTTACAAAGATATATGTGCCAGTAAGTCATACGCTGTTCAGAATTCTTCTGTGGCATACATACCTTGAAACACTTCTGAAGTCATAGCAGTATTTATAATACAAATATTATATTCATAGACTTATTAGCTTTTAATGAAAGAATTTTCTTTTTAATAAGCAAAAGTCAGATGTGGACAATGGAGGTGACTGGGAGAAAGGCATGTGCCAGTGTGAACTCAGAGAAGTTACATACAAACACATTTACAGTCTTCGAGGAAAAATTCCTTGCCTTTCATCGCTGCACAAAATAACATCAAGCGTGACATTGCCACTTGTCAGATATTGTTTCCCTGTTTGCTTTACACACCAAAGGTTACCATTCACAGCCCAAGCCAGAAGTGACCACTCTCGAATTCAGCATCCATAAATTTGGCTATGAGCTGACTGACTCCGATGTCTTATCCCATGCAACTGTCTTTGAACCACGCTGCAGTCTGGCCTGTCGAACACAGACCCCTCTGCTGACAGCAATTTCTTAAGCAATTTCCAGGCCTGGAATTTCCACTTCCTGAGCATGGCTATTGGAGTGGGATCCACCTGGGCACACTGTCAGCTGATAATGCCTGATCCTCTTTATTTGGATGCAGAGCATTTTCTGCAAATTTGTAACCAACAGAGGAAGGTAGGAACTTCTAGGTTGCAACCAATCTTATCCTAAAGACAATTAAAGACAATTATCCTAAGTTAATTAAAATTGGTCAAATAAATCACACGGTAGGATGCTCCTACTTCTTTCTGTTCACAATTCAGGAAGCTGCATGTGCAAGGCTCAGCTTTGTCAGGTGAGAGGGACTCCAGCTCTGGCAATTTTGATGAACTATGGCCATCCTTCTTTGCAGGAGTTAGGTTTCCAACATGTTTTTTAATCCTGAAATATATCATCAAGTCCTGATAGGCAGCAGTTCCTTTTCCTCTCCCATGTGGAGTACTGCCAGACCAGCCCTTGGAAATTAGTAACTCCCTCCTATGCCAACCACTAATGGCAGTCACTACCCTTGTGACACATTCCTGAATGCATATTCTTTTTCTCCTCTCCCAGCAGGACAATTTCTTTGCACTTTCATCTGAAGAAAAGAGAGAGAAGGAGTGAGTCAGAAAGATTAGGAGAGGAACGTATAGAAAAAAGGAGTGATATATAGAAGAGAATCATCTTGCAAGCTCTTCAGCAAGGCTTCTACAACTTTAGTGGGGTGAATATTGAGGAACTTACCAGCAGTCATGTCAGCATGTAGCGCGCAACATCCAGGCAATGTCAGCCCCAAATGTACCTTCCTCCTTCGTCACTTTGGAAGGAGACTCATCTCTGCTGATGACTTTGGCTAAAAAAGTTGACACATCTTTCATTTCCAAGGTAGTGTCATTTCATTCTTTCTGGTGACTCTTATCAAAGAGGGCTTGGCAGAGTACAACGTCTAATTTTTCTAAGTTTTCTAAGTTTAGGACAAGTCTTGTTCCTCACTTGACCATTTTCAGGTGTCTTTCTAATTAGAGCTGGAAGGAAAGCAAAGTTGCCAATCTGCAGGGAATGCCATTTAAAAAAAAAAAAATTCAAAATTTTTTGAGCTCAGTCAACTCAAAATCCTTGTCTTTTCCCACTGTTTCTTACAAAACCATCAATTCTGAGAAAGAGTGATTTAGGCATCACTGAAACCATGATGTTACCAAAAAGAGACATGCTCCCTGGACACTTCCACTTTCTAGTACTGGAGCCACCTTGGCAGCTCTGCCTGGCAGCCAGTTCCAGGACCACTGATTGCAAAAGCCTGCTGCAGCACCTCTGGGATCTCTCTTTCCTCGCTGCAATGGGCCATAGCAAGATCTGACAGCTGGACTGTTCAGAGTGTTCAGCAGAAATCAGACAAAACTACTGCTGAATGACCCTTAATTGTGCTTAAGCAGCAGCTTAATAAGTTGCTACTAGGGAAGTTGTTTTAATGATATATCTGTTTTGCCCACAAAAGTCTGCAGCACCTCTGACACATGGTACAATAGCAGGGTAACTGAAGAAATCAGAAAGAAACAGAAGTACTTCGTATTTTTGTCCAGTTTCCCTCTCTGCAATCAACACGAGATTTGTCATGACTTCAAAGGGAGCAGAAACAGGCCCTCTGTTTGAAATTTAGTTTGCAGGCTTCTGAAGCATGCTACAATGGCTCAAATGCAAGATGAAAATTGAAGGGTTGAAACCTTTAATTAAAAAGAAAATCAACAACCAAAAGCCCCAACTTTAAAGCCATAAAGAAAAGCTTCAGCTCTAAAGAATATGATCTAAAAACCCTTCAGGGACAAATTAGTGGAATTGTTAGCCTTGCATCAATGAGCAGTCACTTCCACTGGAGAGAAAAATAGAAAGCCAAACAAAAGGAAGGAATTTTTGTCTTAATTGTGTTTCACCGTCATTCAACAATGAAAATAGAGAGGAAGGAAAGGAAAAAAAGAAACTTCCTAGCTGCTGTAAGGCAGCTCTACTGCTGACTTCTTCTTTAGTTCAGTGCAAAGAAAAAAGAGACTTCTTTGAAGTGCGCTGGTGAGGGTGTCTCTGAAATAAGCAAGGGAGAGAGAGAGAGAGAGAATTTCATCTTGCTTTTCGTTGTCACAATTCCCTCAAAGAGGAAAAGAGAGGAAGGGAGCCAGTGCTCCGACACTCTGCTGTGCGCTCCGGATTGCCCTGCTGGTACAGGCTCTCCTGCTCTCTGCCTGGGCTGGGTTTATGGCGAAGGGAGCACTGACTGCCTCCTTCAAGAATTTCCTTCTCATCTGTACACAGTGGGAAGAGCTTTCAGCAAAAAAGTGTGGCCTGAGCAAGGGATCTGATAACAGACAAGTGTTGGAAAAATCTTAAGTTTGCACTGCTGTTGTCTGCTTAGAGGTTACTGTATGGATTTTACATAAAGAAAGCCAGAAACAGTTGACCAGGATAAATGGCTGAATTTACTGAGGTACTGACAGACTTTGGCTTTGACAGATCTCATAGAAGGTGTCTTGTTTGAAGAGCAAATCCATTCATAATAACTATGAGAGAGCTGATAAATAGCAACCGAGGTGATAAAATAATTATTGTAATCATTTCCATATCCTTTGTGTTTATTTAAAGGCACATTTAATCATTTTGTAAACTGTTGGTGTGTCTGAGATAATAAACACTATATGGAGAGAGATAAAGGAACGATGACGATACATATGTCAGCCTACAAAATATACAGCAGCCAGTGTATGTGTTAATCAATGAAAACACTGCTATGATGAATCTGAAAATACGTTCTTACAAATCATTTTTCACCATTCTTGAGAAATGTGTCACAGTTTCCAATGTTCCAGCTTGTTAAGACACAACAGATGAAGTGTCACTTCATGATTAGTAACAGGGGAGGGCAATGCTTAAGTTAAATAAAGTCTGAACCACCATTCCTGACTCAAACCCAATTACTGAGTGTCTGAGAAAGACCAAAGACATATAAGACACCCATCTTCTGTTATTCTCTGTCACATCATCCTTCAGTGAACCAATCTCCACCTACTCTCCACGCTTTCATCATCTGCTTCTAGAGCTGATTCCCCTGCACTTGCCTTTCCTTTCAGAGGAGGGCATGATGACCCTCAGGAGAAAACTCTGCTGGTTCCTGGCCCCCATGTTTGGAGCAGGTGTCCTGCAGGAGTCTGGAACAATATTATCCTAAAACTGCAGGACCCAGCTGCACTGGGAACATGCTTGTGTTGGCAGAAGAAGAGGCAGAGCGGCTGTGCCTGCATGCCCTGCAGTGCACGTACTGTCTGCAGCCACAGCTTTCCAAACCTGTAAACCTGTGTTTGCCCCCAGGGCATGCTAAACAACAGCCCGGTACAGAGGTTTTCAGAGGTATTTGCTGAGAAGCTTTGGAGGAGCAAAAGGGAGACACACCACGAAATTGCTGTAGCAGATTAAGGAGCACACTTGCTGAATGTCCATCTTACCGGCAGACAGATACATTGAGCAAACGTGAGACAAGGGGAGACTTGAGATTAACCTCTAATGACAAGAAGTAAGGGTAGGGGCTTATCCTCTTGCATTTATTTTTTCCTGGTGCAGTATGTAGCACGGCTGAGAAAACAGTTCACCCAACGCTGCCATACTTAGTACTATTATTTTAAGTTAATAAAAAAATCAGATATATGTCCTTTTTACTACCTTTCTTCTGAAAAAGTCTTTCTCTTCCTTTCACATAATTAAGGAAAAATTTCCAGCTCTCAAAGAATTCATTACCAGACTCATTTTTAGTGAATTATTTCCATTTCTTATTCACTACCATCTTGCGGATGGCTGGGATTTTACCAGCTTCCCTTCAGATATTAGTTCAGCTGTCCTTAAGCAACTTTGAGAATATCAGAGCACAAGTGGATGTAAGATTGTTTTAGAAAATTTTTAGTTTATAAAGAAGGGAAAGTTGAGGAAGAAATGTTTTAACAGGAATACAAGTATTGTGCTATGAAGAAAAGAAAAATATGATGAGTTCTTGGGGGGAAAAAAAAAAAAAGAATGTGTGGAAAAACTTGTAAAACTGTTCAAGTGTCATGCTTCACTCCCCCCCATATTTGATGGACATTTACAAATGCTGTGGAGGTACACTCCGTTCTGGAAGTAGCTCTCAGCACATGAACACATTTTAAATGGTAAAACTGGGAAAGAGAGATCATACCCTATATGATTAGGGACATCTGCATGTGGGCCTAAGGATTTATAGTAATAAGAGTGAATTTAAGGTGGTGTCTGGTCTCATAATTGCTAGTATTTGGAGCTACGTAAATAAGCAAACCTCAGTTCTTCAGGTGCAGGACTGTTATTTGAAGTGTTGGGAGAACACTGTATGGACTTAACTGTTTTCTTTGAACCCACGCTTTTACACTTTTGATCAGAAAATCTAATCCCGTCTTTTTCCAGAGCACTTTATGTCTCTCTGGGTCAGACTAATAAATTTATAACTGCTTCTGCCCTGTGGTCAGACTGGTAAATTTATAATTACTTTTATGGCTTTCTGCTACAGCCATCTCTTGAGAGCATCCTCGCTTCTGCTGGTTTCATGAGCTCCTTTGACTTAATGCCATAAAATGTATGGCTTTTCTGGCAATGAGTACATAGGTTTCTCTCTTCAGAATAACATAAACATAGAATTAAAGTTATTGTCACAGTATAATTAGTGTTATCTGACTTTTTTTTCATCGGTGAAAAAGATAAACAGTGATTGGCAGAAATATTGAGTGTTTTCAGGTGTCTGGATCCCTATGTGTTAAAACAAACACTTAAGCACATTTTGATGCATCATAATTAATCATATTAACAATGACTGTCAGAAATGGTAACCTGAGTAGGCCAATGTCTGGAAAGAATTTCTCCCAAATTAAAAAACTTGCTTTTTTTGTAGTTAGCATTATAATGGTCTTTTATATAGCTGAATTCCTGTTCCAGTAGGATTACCACAAAAAACTTTTTCCCCGATGGAATGTAAGTAATATCTTTTTTTCTGTCTTTCAGGGCTGAAACCTTTCTATGTGTAAGTCTCATCTCTTCTAATCTTAGGACTTTTCTTCTGACGGAATGATCATGTCTGGTTTTGATGTCAACCTGTCTTTTATCCATGTCCATAAGCATTGAAGTTACTGCCTCCAAACACTACTGTCCTTCACCTGAGCATGCAAAAGGCAGTAGAACCTGATGGGTCTGGTCAGAAACAGTTCATATGAAGGGATCGTGCCTTCATTTCCTACCCAGTAACACAAAAGTCGGACTACCTGTTTTTTATCCATTAAGTTTATTCTCATTCACGCCTTTCAGACTTTAGTTTCTTGAGTGCTTCTTCCATTTCTGCACAGTCTTGCAAGGTATTCTTTACTCTCTCCACCACAAACAGGCCATCAGCCAATTTCATCTTTCCTAGATTCAGAATAACTTCTACATTGTATTACACCTCTTTTAATTTATTATACATACCAGTTGTATACAGCATCATGTCAAAGAATCTCTTCTGTTGTTTCAGAGTTGTAGGCAGTTCATTCCTACTTAACTTTAATTTGGTTCTACCTTTTTGTCAGTTAAAATTGATGAAGCACACCCCCCTTTCTGCCCCCCCTTAAAGCATTTCATTTTATTTATTCTCTCCTTGCTTTAACATAATAAGCTTCATGTCTTGCTCTCCAAGACAATAGCTCTCACAATATCTTGGATCTCATTTGAAAATGAACTGGCATTCAAGATCTTCTCTAGCACAGCAGCCCAATAGGAACAGAGTTATTCAGTCTTTGTTTCTTAAAACCCATTCAAATGAGCAATCTCATGCAATGGCATACAAACTCACTGCAAAACAAATTCAGGACAGACCAGCATCCTGGTTTTACTAGTTAGCTGTTTACTCTTTCCAAAGGTGGCTGAACTTCTTTCAGTAAATATTCATTTAAGAGGGGCTTATATAAAAGTAAGTCTTTATTTTTTTATGTTACTTTTTAACACGAATGTGGAAACACAAAAATTGCATTTGTCTTCCCACTCTCTTTTTTCAATAAATTACTTTTTTCAGTAAATTACTAGAGAAACAGGCAAACAAGGAGGAGGGCAGAAACGGGTGTGGAAAAAAAATCAGCTTCTTTAAAATCACAATGGAAAACTTTTAGCTGTATAAGCAACCATTTTCCAGACATGTGGAATAAGAGAGCTGAATATTCACAACCATTTTCCTCTGGTTTTTTACAAGATCTAAGAGTTTTCTCTGGACCTTAGGCAGTAGAGAGGCATGCTTTGTAATCCACTGTATTAGTTAATTCTCGTTTGCGTATAAACAGTTTAATTTATAATAAAGTGTATCCCTCAACCTTTCTAAATGCAAATCATATTTGTTATATAAGAAAAACTCTGGCTGCAGCCAAAATGGCCTGAAAGGCAGGCTGAGTATTATTATAAAGTTACTCTGTTATCACTGGAAATGGTTATGCCTGGAAAGTCAAAAACAGATTTTGTCAAGAAAATCAGGCCATTCCTAGATCTGTGACAAAGATGTATATTTCCCTTTTGAAAAACCTTTTTCAACTAAATGACGTGTGACGTTGGTAAGAGGCTTAGAAGAAAAGCATGGTAAAGTGAAAGTAATCTGGCAATTGCAGAGCACTTGTGTGTCCTGAAAAGTAGAGAAGGGCGCCAAGTTCCCCAAGTCAGCTGCTGGCCTGGAAGGAGGACAATGCGGGCAGTGCGATGTGCTGCCTAAACCAGTAAGCTGTCCTGAGAAGTGGGGCGAATTAGCCCATGGTCAGCACTGTGCTAACTCCTCTACCCTTGGGACTGGTGCTGGCACCTGCAGAGTGTAGATGCACTGCTTCGCTTGCAGCTGGCTTGGAAATGCTAACACAGTTCTTTTCTGGGCTGAATAGGTATGTGCCAAGCTACCTCTAGAGCTGCCCACCTTTCAAAATACATATATTCAGCCATCTCACTTGAATCCCAGAACCTTGATGTGATCCCACAACTCTAGTAAGTCCTAGTTCACTTGAAATTATATAACTGTTCCTGATTCTTAACATAACTTTCAGTAAATATATCAATCGAAATATGGATGTTAAAGCAGAAAGACACAGGACAAAAAGTACCGATTTTATAGCTCAATGGAAATATTTCACCCAACTCTATGTTCCTACTGACAAATATGCATGTCTTGGCAATATTCATATCTTTTCTTAAATTTTGTGTTTTGGCTAAGAAGGAGAATGTCACAGCATTAATGTTTGGAAATCTGAAAATATATCTGACACTGGGAGCAGCAGCAGCAGCCCACTCAAGTGCTCCTTACTCTTCTCGAGGATCCAGTCTCCCTTCCTTAACACAATCCTGACAGGACCAAACAAGCAAAATAAATTTATGTAAAGCAATATTAACAGTACTGTCTACCTGCTACTGCACCTATAGCTTCTAGAAATTACTCAGTCTCAAAAAGCAATGTGAAACTCTGCAACTACAAAAATGCGAAAGCACTTGTAATACATGGAAATGGAGGCACTCTGCCAGGTTCCTTGCAAAGTTTCACATTGGCCAGGTTGCTCTGCGAGTGTGCTTAGCCAGGAGGACATTGTCCACTGTTGCGCATCGGTTGTCAATAGGTGTCAGTTAGTGATCTCCCCCTTCGCTTATTTGCAGACTGTTACAGTGAGAGACTGAGGATGCACAAGCAATTTCTCTTCTGCAGCCAGTCTCCCTCACAAGCTGGAACGACCATAAGGAGTTTCTGAGGTAACTGTTTGAATGCCCCTGCAGTTACCTTTTTTTTTCCCCCAGTGAATCTGTATACCCACCCTTACATACCAATTCAGTTTTCCAGGCTGTGTGTTAAGTCTCTTCCACAGAAGTAATGGGTCTTGGGTGGTTTTCCTGTCTACTTTTCTTACTTGCTAAGTTGTAGCAGCTGCTTGTCCTGCAGGCTGATGTAATTGTGTGTGATCCTGGTCTCATCCCTTGACACTTACAAACCCAGCTTTCGCCTTAGTCCTGCTGTTTTCTTCAAGGCATCAAGACTCTTATTCATTGACCTTATTCATGTTTCTGGATAGTTTCTACCCTCCAAAGGAAAAAAAAAAAGTGTGTAAATAAAAACAGTGTTTCTTGGGAAGAAGAGGGGTGGACAAAGGAGTGACAGCTCTCTAGGACAGCACATGCAAGAATGTCTGATGTAATGGCATGAAGAGAAAACACTCTGTGTTTTTTCTATTCTCTCTAGTCACCTGCACATTTTCCATACAACTAAAGTGCTTTGTGTCCCCTCCCACTAGCACAGTGTAAAATAGAGTACAGGTTTGAGAGATGGAGTTATTTAAAACCTCTGAGACTGAAAGTTCAGTTCTTTCTTGTCTGTTTTGACAACCATATTTTTCAAGAAAGACAGAGAATGTTGCATTCTTACGACAAAGACAGGAGTCAAGAGGAACATCTGCTTCCATCCTCTGAGCTTTCCTTGTCTGATGAAGAAACATGAGCCACAGAATGTATGAACAAACTCAGAAAGATAAACTATTCTTCATTGTTTTATAATGGACTATCCTCTGGCTTTAGCATATGGCCAGGATATCACACAGAACAACAGTTTCTTATTATAGATTAGGAACAGTACTGAGCCAACTGCAGTTCCAAATCCATCTGCCCATACAAAAATAGTTTCTCGCTGGGATCTTCCTTCTAATGCTGAATTATTTCTGCCCACAAACCCCTTCTTCCCAAATGACTTAGGAAACAATGCACTTTTTAAAAAAAAATAGTTAAAAGGAACAGAGATCTCCCCCTACCCAGTGTCCCTACAGTGGCCTGGCGTTCAGCACGAGGCCCACAGTCCTCCCAGATCCTGATGGGATGACTTTATAACGCGTATGGCCATTGTGTTGATTCAGTATTCTGTGAATATCCATATGCAGTCTTTCTCCTGCAATCAGATTTGTCAGAGCAGACTGTAGTATCTATGCAGAGCCCCTCTGTAGTCTGTGCATTCGGCATCATTGCCAAGATCTGTGGCCTTCACTTGCTCTGCATCCACTGGGCCATTTCCTAGTTTTCCATTGTTCCCTACCCAAGACTTCTGTTTTTAAGGAAAAAAACAAACAAACAAACAAACAAAACTTTGTGCTAGGGTTTTTTTGGTACTGTTCCCCCCCCCCAGTCTGACTGTTTTTTGCTCCTGTGTATTTTACTACCCATTATTTTTCCCAGCTTCGCTGTTATTGCTCCCAGCCAGCTGATTTTCCTACTCAAAATCCTTTTTTGCATAATAACAAAAAATAAATCCACCATCTTTTCTATCTATCATCACATTTAATCCTCACCAGCTCAACTCTAACTGCATTTGCTTCCAACAGAAACAAGGATTCTTCTGCAAATTGTCTTCAGTTGAAATGTTCCTTCCCCAAATCGCCTGATGAAAATATTACCCTTAGTTGAAAAAGGGGATGAGGGTGTGGGATTAGGCAATTTAACACGAGTGCTTTCTCTAGTGCATTTTGAATTCAACACTGCAGATCAGACACTGTGCTGCAGCACGCTTCCCAAAACCCACAGGAGCCCAGCTCTTATCTCCCTTGTCTTTGCTGTGTATTGGTTTAACTCCATGTAAATCTGTGAGGTTACATCGACAAAATAATTGGGATGACAGATTGGAGAAACAGGTTTATATTCATTCTATTTTTGCAAATCAAGAGCTTTTTCTAATTCAGTTCAAAGCATTCAGAATTGTTTCTAGTTATTTTCCCAAACAATTCCCTTGAATTTAGAGCCTGCTGCTGAAGTGCCAGAAGCAGGATATCTTGTACACAGCTCAGCCATTTCCATGCTCTTGCAGCATTTTAGTGAAATGCCTATGATACCTCACTCCCAGAACAGAGAAAATCCTTTTGGACAGGCAGAAATGGAGCTGTATAAGCTGAAGTGGCTGTATGAAATTTCTTACTCAAAGGTAAGGAACTAGGGGGAAATTGGGATGGAAATCAAACAGTACATTAACGAGTTAACTGCCTGTGTAAATCACAGCTGATCATCAGTCATTTACTCAAGAGCATCTATTAAAAAACCCTCATAGTTTCAAAAAAATTTAGAGATGAATCACAGATTCAGAGTGCTTTTTGGTAATTAAATCACTGACTAGATACACATTTCAGCTACAGCAAAGAAGGATGTGATTTATGTTTTCCATTAGCTGTTGAAATGGTTCTTGGTCACTGACAGGAAAACCTGTCAGTAAACAAAGGTAAATTGCTGCAGACTGTATCTCGCTGTAATAGTGATTTACTTAAGGTTAAATTCTACTGCTATGCCAGGAGATGTAGGAAAGCCTTAAAGCTGATCATGCTGACATTCCTTCCGGTAGAAGGTGGCTTCTGGACACCAAAGTGGTAGTGCACATGCCCTGTGTTGCTCCTCTCAAGAAAGATGCAAGCAACACATAGCTTCATGAAGAAACCTGGAAGATGAAGAATTTGATCTTTGTTCTTCCTTACAGAATACACGCAAGTCTTTCTGACTGCAGCTGCATTTAGCAAGGTCCACAGTCTTTTTCAGCTGTGGATAATACAGTCCAAGGAAATGTAACAAACAAAAATGTCCCAGGCTTCCCAATTTCCTGTCAAAACAGCTGAAAACACCATAATTTTAGCCTCACTTTCCAAAGAAATGAGGACAAACAGCCATGTGACCTGTGTGCTGCATGTCAGACCATCCTTTCCCCTAGTAACTACTGACCACAGTTACATATGTTAAAGGAAACTGATTTAGGGGAAAAGGCCACAGAGATATTTTATTCCTCCAAATGTGAGAAAATAGGCAGTTCTTAGACTGGTGTGGATGACGTTCCGTGTGTCAGTATTGAGACATACATTAATTTATCTACTGTGAGTATTTATATAACATAGAGTGGAGAAATTTGCCATTGAGAACCTGACAGAGTAAAACCAGCTAAAAATGTACTTAGATACGTACGTGCACGGCAAATACCAGATTTAACCCAAGAACAGAAATAGGTTCTGAGTCTGGTGGACACAGCAAGGAAGAGATCTGGATCCCCAGCGTGCGAGTGGTTAGCTGTAATGCCACTGGATTCAGCTGGGAGCAGCTTTCAGGAGACTTCTGTCCCATGACTTATGGAATGCTGTAGTCTCCTGGGCTTCACTTAGTGAGTTTTAAAAGAGAGGTCAAGGGAGCCATACTTAGGAAAAACAGGATAAACCAAAGAGAGAACAGGTAAATGTTCTCACCTCAAAGTTTGTTGACAAGGACCCTCCTATATTTCACAGAATCACAGATCAGTTGAGTTTGGAAGGGACCTATGGAGGTCTTCTGGTCCAACCCTCCTACTCAAGCAGAACCAGTGAGACCAGGCTGCCTGGGACCACATCCAGGCAGATTTTGAATATCTGCAAGGATGGAGACTCCACAGCCTCTCTGGGAAACCTTTTCCAGTTTGTGAACTAGAGAAGTTACTTCTTAGGTTGTGTATATATTATTAGCAGCATATCCAGGTTTTCTCCACAAGGATGATATAAGGCTTGTTTACACTCTGCAAACCTAGTTTACCCTGGGTGGCAATATTACAAACCATTTTGACCAGCTTTTCAGTGTTTTCTATCAAATTCACTCAATTAAACATCTTTTACCACATATCTAGCCAACTACTAATTTCTTAGACACTCATCTTTCTCCTTTGTGATTAAATCCAGGCCTTAATGAAAGATTTGCCAAAATAAGAAGTGAACAATTACTAATCTGGACAAAAGCTAACAAGAACATTTCTTAAACAGCCAGAATAAAATACAGGGCAACTGTAAATGTCAGTCTTCTGCAAAGTAAAGACAATTACATCCAGCAAGATATGTACCCTTGCCCATTTGTTTTAATGGGACGTCTGAAAGAGCAGTACAAAGCATATGGTTTTCATCTGGGTTCTTTCATTCCCTGTATGCTTTCTTTCCTTCATTTTCCTTCTCTTGGTGGACCTTCTCAGCACAAGGCAGCTCACCCTCCGCCTCACTGGCTGCAGTGCTGGTGCTGCATGAGGGGAACTCCCCACTCCAGCATCTTCCCAGCCCGACTCCAGCTTTGCTTCAACTTTCTCCTCCTCTTTGTGTCTCCAAGCATTTGTAATACCTCTTACTCCTGGGGCTATCTACATGTTCTGGTTGCTTGGAAACCATTTTTGAATGGCTACCTAGGATTTAGAAAAACTTGTCTTCAATAATTCTGCCACCTCCTTTCTCATAGTGGAGTACTGGTTTAAGTACCTCAAATAATTCTTTTTAACTTTCATTCTCGTTATCTTTAATGTAGTTCTTAGGTTGTTCTCTGCTCTTACAAACACCACGCTTTCTTTTTTTTGCTTTCCTTTTCTTTCATCTTTATCTTCCAACGTATCTTATAGTGCCACAATTCTGTAATGTCCTTCTAATACAATGCAACTGAAAAAGTCATCACACCCAGCACCCTGGAAGCAGGCTTTGTCCGGAGGCACAATGCAAAATCACAAAGAGGTTTTACTCCTGAAAATGTCACAAGAGCACAAATAAGACCTGCTCCCTTCATCCATACTAACTTGATGCTGCTGTTGAATGAGGAGGAACCGCAGGGCCCTCCCCAGCTCTCCTGCAGCTGGGAAACAAGAAGCATGATGAGGTATTACCTGATTAACACCTGTCCATACAAAGAGTAAAGGCTAAAATAGGTAGCAGACCCATTGTGAGAGCCAAAATGAGGGCAGAAAAAAGGCCCATTGTCCTCCAAATGACTTAACTGGCCAAAGTATAATTCACCAATAACTTCCTAGCTACACTTTGCTTTCTAGGAACAGCAGATATTTTCTGTGTATTGATCATCAATATTCTGATATGGAATACCCATATATCCAGCATGGGATCTTGTAATACACCTTATTAAATCCATGGACGAAGTTAATATTTTCCAAAGGACAACATGCTTGTTTCAGTCATTGGGACTCTTTGGGACTCTTGAATCTGTACCCACATTTCCTGTAATTCTCTGGGTCAAATATAAAATTCTTAATATACTTTTACTCTACTAGTAGGTTTCTGAGTCTTACGGATATTCTAGTTGACTGTCTAAAAAAATTTTGAAAAAGATTCAAACAATTCACTGTGGGTGACCGGCTATTTCCATTGAACTAAAATGTCTTAGGTAGCTTGGATCACAAATGAACTGATTTATAGCTGAGCAAATAACTGCCCATTTAAAAAGGCTGTAGAAATGCTTCTGTTTAAGATTAGTAATGATCACTGCCTCTGTTGAAGGAGTCTCATATTCGTTTGTTATTTGTCACTTGAGCTCCTTCCTTATCATCCTAGCCTGGAGTCTGACCTCTGCCTGCATCCTGGCACAGTGTCCTTGACACTTCATAGTTACAAGTACTGAAGGGTCTGCAGACCACTGGACCTGCATGAAGGTGCATGAAAACATCTGGTTGTACAGTGTGTTAGTGCAAGTCAGGGTTAGAACTCTCTCTCTTTAATGAACACCAAATTAGAGCAATACAGGAAATTATTTTTCTTACTGGTATTTTATAATACTCCAGAAACAAAACTGCTGTGTCAGCTGAATCTTCAAGATGTTCAGAAGTCAGCTTTAGATCACTTGAAAAATTTAGTTTGAAAAACAAAGCTGTTTGTAACTGCTAGAACCATAAGTGTGTCTGAAGATGCTCCGTATGACTACAGAGACCATATCCCTGCCTGGAGGCATCTATAGCTTCAAGTGAAGACACAGCACAATGAATAGCCACAAAAGGTCTCCCAGACATCACTTATGCCACCACATTTTCCATCCTGCGAGCTCTAATTCCACAACCTGCAAGAAAATCAGGGAGAATGTGACTCTTCTGTCCTTCCCCTGGGAAGTCACATAGTCTTGCACTGCAGCAGAAGAGCAAAGAACAGACTAGCCCTTGATACAGAAGGAAAGTCCTTCACCCTGCCATCTGAACATTTAAATCTCATAAATTTTGAAGAGTCCTTTTCGTACCACTCTTCGAGTGATTTTACTGTTGCATCATACCCCTATCTTGAAAGTGATGCTTTTAACATTAGATATGCAATACAGTCAAAGTTCAGCCTTTTAAATTTGTACATAGGTACCAGTTTAGAATCTGAAATAGATCTGAGAAGATCCAATGCTCAATGTTATTTTGGTCTAGTCCTGTGATCCTCTTACTTCTACTTTGTCCGCTAACACTTTAAAATCAGTCGAATGTTTACATCTCTGTGTCCTATATGCTGGAAAAGGAGAGAGAACCATTTACTTTGCTGCCTTTATTCCCATGAGAACGACTAATCACGTGGGAGTAGAACAACAAGTTCTGCTAGACACACAGAATCTGCTTATGAGACGTCTCTGCATACTCTCGAGGTTTCATTAGCTGTAAGTGGCTTTTTTCCACTCCTCCAGATCATTGTTATTTCAAAACCAAATTTATTCAAACTAGGGAAAGACACATCTCCTCAAGTATGCCAACTTCAAACTCAAGCACAAAATGTACTGTATGTATTTTTTTAAACAGTTCAATGATTAAAATATGCATCAGTTATAAGAACGGGTTTATGGTAAACTCTTTTCATGCTGTAGGCAATGCTAATAATTAGTGTGATTTCTGTCATCCTTCTAAGACACTGCTGAACCTGAAATTATTACAGAGAAATTTCTTTTCTATACTGCTGTCTTGCAAAAATAACCAGTTCTGTTTGTTGTACGATCATCTAGGGAGAGAGTAACACAATAGCTACACCCAATGGCAAATTCATTAACTGCTATTTTTGTAAAGAAAACTGCTAGGATTTTCTTACCAGGGACTTCAAAATCAAGGTCAAACATAAGTACTCAGGCCAGTTTTAACAGTTGTTTTTTCATTAATTTAAATTTATTTTTAAATGGTTTCACATTAAGTAATCTTTCAGTTTCATAATTCAAGATTTCCTTGCAATTTATCTTTTAATACACAGGAGTGTGGTTCTTTTGACTGGTTTATTGTCTTCTTCAAGTAGTGCACTTGGACTAGAGTAAAGGATTGAGCCACGTATTCTTCTCCTTACTAACTTCTCAGGTTTGATATTTCTACTTCACTGTGGTGACAAAAGTAGCTTTCAGATTATGAACCACAGAGAGTGCTGCCGTGATACTTTCTGGCTTTGCAAGGAAAACTGAAAGTGATGCTTTAATATGGATAAGAGCCGCCTCCAGTTCTGTAGAACATCATGTTAGCCTCTGAGGCTATAGCTGCTGACGATAAACAAACCAAGTAGGAGGGCAAAATCTTTTTTACCCAGTTTTTGGCTTCTGAATTTTAGTAGGACAGCAATTTTTCTCATTAAGAAGTCAGAAAACTGATGAAATTTAAAATATGCATTTTGCTCTAAGAAGAATGAAAAACTGTCTCACTTGCTCTATATATACAGGATTATACCTTGAATAGAAGAACATTTGGGAACTTTCTTACTAAATGAACAAGGCTAAGAAAAAACAAATACAGGGAAGAAAAAGAAAATCATATTCTCAAGTTTTAGAGTGCATGGGAGATAATTTTGACATCATGAACTCAATGTCAAAGCAAGAAATGAGAAACAGGAAGAAATAAAGCAACGGACTTGCAACCAATGCTTCTGATGAAGTGGAGGCTTTTGTTTACGGATATTTTTTGTTTTAAGTTAGCATCATGGCTGATCGAAGCTTGCTGGAATAATTTTTGCCTCATGAACAATGGCAAAATCTCAACTTTCAACTAAGTTTCATTACTTGGAATTTAGCGGACGTTTCTATAAATATTAATAAATGAAGATTAAAAAGTTACAGGTTTTCTTTTCTTTATGGTACCTGAACTTGGATTTTTATAGTGTATAGATATATTTTCCAGTCACATTCCCCACTGGTGTAAACAAAAAGTAATTCATGAGCTGCAACATACTTTCAGAGTTACAACATACCATGAACCTCAATGGGTGACTGCTTCCAGTCCCCTGTTGCCCTGAGCAGTTCTGTTGCATGACATCTTGCTTATACATTCACAAAACCCAATCGTGATGTTCCTTCTAGACACATAAGAAGAGCTGATCCTCCTCTGCAGGAGAAAAGACCTCAAGGATTTACAAAATACGAAGGCTGGGAAGGTGCAAGGGGGTCTTTGGTATGGGATCAGTGATGAGAGAGAAAGGAAGAGCTCTGTCCATATGAGCCATCTGCATCCATTGGAGCCAACTTCTTCCCCCAGCACAAGGTCCAAATTTGGGTACTCTCTTCGCTGTATAGCCATCACCGCAAACTCACAAATAGCTGTCCTACCACTTTTCGACATTAGCAGGAGGGGAAAAAACCTGCCAAAGCCAATTCGCTGTTCCCATTCCACTGCTCTAGGAAGAACCCAGTCAAATGCCAAGAAAACCAAAATGACACAGACTGAATGGGCACAAGTCGTCGCTCAGATACACCAACACATTCCATCAGCCTCACCTGCATAGGCTCAGAGGGACAGCAAAGTCTCTGCTAAAATCTGGTGGGCTTTTCTCCTCTGAGTGTCTAGCCTTCACCATTACCTATGGAAACAGGACACCCTCACTGACAGGAGGCATTCACGCAAGTCCGTCTCGCAGAGGATCCTTCCACACCCAGCCTAAAATTTTTGTTCAAAGGCTGGCACTGCTCTTCAGTGTCACAACTGGAAGTTCAACACACTTGAAAACTCACCAGGTGGAAAACTAAAGTCCTAAGTTAATTGCTTATTAGCAAAAATGCTTTTAGTGAGAACCTTGTAGATTGTGTTAACCAACCACATATAAGAGCCTCTTAGATCATTTTTCTCAATCAATGTTCTGATAAAACTAATTATGCTGACTGCATTTTCTTTAAAGGACAGTTACAGGTTGGTGGGAGGATGCCAGTGTATCTATTGCTAGAATATATGCACTAAAACATCCAGTGGCAGGCAAAAATACAGCTGAAAGACCCCAAATATAAAAAAGCATCATCAGAAATCCCTGTTGCAGCATGGAAACCATAGAGCAAACAGAATTTTGATTTGCCTGTGTACGGCAAAGCACTTGTTACACAGAAAGATCCCTGCAAAGGCAGGTTTTTCCTTGAGATTTGTCACCAGGGTTAGCAGAAACCTTGTCTAGGGTGGCTGCTCCTCACACAGAAATGTCCTCATAAGAAAAAGAAGCAACTTGGTTCTGCTAAGCACATATGTGTTCCTCATGAGGGGAACAGATCTTCTTCACAGTGTTTGTCATTTACCATGAAAAATAGGAAGAGACTCTGATGAGACAGGTGACACCTCTATGCCCCTGTCTTTAATTCAGAGCGGTCAGGGATTACCGTGTCACTGACCTGGCAGACATCACTTGGTTTCAGGCCCTTTCAGATCCTCATTACTGGAACTCCTGGGGAAAAAAATAAGAAAAAAAAAAAATAAAAGCATCTTTTTGAAGGGGAGGTGGCAGTGCATTCATTTAAGCTCTTCCATGCAAGCTGATACTTAGCTTCCCTATAGAGATGCTGATGCCTGAACAGCAAAATGACATCAACACCCAAAAAAACAAAAAGGACTCTGAGCTCACCCTGCAAAGGTTTTCCAGTAAAGACACAGTACTCCATGTCATTGGACTTCTCTTACTGTTAGGAATTAATTCACAGAAGTACTGCATTTAGGGAATTAGATCTGACAAATCAAAAAGTCCCATTCTTGCACTTATTAAAGACAAGGTCAGAGTTACCACTGACTCTGAGACAGGAATTCTCTGACTTATGAAGCTTAAATATTAGTTTATATACACAGCTGTAGCATATTGACTGTGACAATCCTATCTACTGACTCAGGGTACAGAGCAGCAACACGAGCAAATGGTAGCCCATAGGCATGCCCCGGTTTTATCTCTTTTTCTGCCTTTGCTTCCTTGCCCACCTCCAGGTTCATCCTAGAAACCAAAGGCACCTTGTTTCATTTTTTTGCCAGTTTTCCAATTTAGAGTGTAAAGGTCTTCAGAACTGAGACTGTGCCCTTCTCAGTGACACCTGCCCTACATATTTGAGGAGTTACTGCTGCAATACTGAGCCAGGCCACGGTGCCTAGGTAGAGAATCACAGGATTTGGGGCGCAGCACATGTGCCCTACCCATACCGGCGAGCCACATCCTGACACCAAACACATTCCCTTGAGTTGCAGCCATCCATGGGCATGCAGGATGCTTTACAAGCACACGAAGTGACAGCTCCACACCCTGAATATCTGACAATTTACAGTGGGCTTCACACAGCAAGGTTCACTGCAGTGGCACGACTGGAAAGGGTGTAAGAGGACAAAAGTTACAAGTGTGGATGATACAGAGATGGGCTTGACGTTGTGTGTCAGCTGCGGGAAGGAAGTGTTTGGGAGAGCTTGCAGGCACACACATACAAGATTTCTTTTTTTTCTAGCATATAGCATAGGCTGACGTTGCACTGCTCCTCATTCTAGGGTAAATTAAAATTTCCCTGGTAAAAACTGTAGAGGGTTCACATTTAACCACTTAGTTCATTCACTTAAAAGGGTAATTAATTCAGAGATACCACCACTTTTTCAGGCTATTGTTTAGCATGAAATTAATATTGCTGGTGCAGTCAAATAAGCAAAATAATTTCTGTGAACTGTTTTATTTTTAAGGTGGTGGTGGGGAAATCACCAAAGACCTGAGTCAGCCCCACAGATCCCTGCTGGCTGTCTGGTCAGCCTCATTTCGTTGTTTGCATTCGTGCCCGGCTGCTGCAGGACGTAACACCTCGCTCTGTCTGGAAGGCGAGCAGGCATTCAGAACACATTACTCACAGCCTGCAGCTCCCAGCAAAGGCACCTTCACACCACGTAACTCGCAGGTAGGGAACACTGCACAGCGGCTGCAGCTTGCGAGGGAACTCTCCACAACCGCTTGCCTTGACTGCTCCTGTCAATACCTACAGGCTGGGATACCATTCGGCCTACTCGGGCATAAGCGGCTCATGAGCTGTGCCCTGTTGCTTGTAAGGATGAGAAGAACCGTTACAGCCTTGTGATCTGATTTTGCGCCTACCACAAAATGTGACGAAAGACCGACTTCTCCCTACTGAGGCTGCTTTCTCCCTATGCTCCTGCTACAGTCACAGGAGAGGGAGCTCCTGCAGGTGCCTGTAAGTGCAGACTCCTTCTGTACCTGATTCATTCAGTCTCCTCTGATTATAATGAAAGCCCAGTGAGATTAGCCCCACAAAGCTAACAGCCTTTGCAAACACTTCTTATGCATGCTTTGATGCCTGTTACTGAGCTCAACAACTCACCAAACTGGACATTCATTTCAGAAAGGCATCTGTTCTCGAATTAAAGGCACTACAGATAAGATCATCTGATGTCTCTGTCTCAGCCAGTCACCCTCGCTTTGCTTTGTAGTCCCTGTAGGAAAATAGGACATGCAAAATATTTTGGAAAAATGGTAGCCTGAAGTGCCTGGAACCTCAGGGACCACTTTCAGAGGTTCAGATGAGATAAATTCACTTCAGACGATGCTGAACATACCACTGCTTCTCTGCTTTCGTTATTCTTTAAATTTTCGTTTCATTTTTACCTGTTAGGAGGTTTCTGTTGATAGCCAGAGAATCACAAGCAAGTAAAAACTTCTCTTTCATTGAGAGAGACAGAGAGGCTCTTGCCTGTGTACCTGTGCAGAGATGCTCATAAACATGTAAAACATGTCTTAAAGTCTCATAAAAGTGAAAACAAGTTAAAAATGTCAATACATGTTAAAAATAAATATCATGATTTACAGGCCTTCCTAATCTTTGCGCACTTACAGTTGATGACACTGTAAATAAAAGCTTCTGGTCCAAAATGAAAGGCAAATTTTATAATTTTAATGCAGAATGACATAAAAGATAAATTAAAATGATCTGTAATCTCTGTCAAAAAGTTCATAAACAAGATAATGCATTCAGGAGAAAAGTCCACATTTGAAATGTCTGCTCACACCATAAAACAATCTTCCAGATCAAGACTGCAAGGCAGATTAGGAAAGACTAGTAGGACACTTCCATCATCTGCCCTGGTAGAAGGAAAGAAGAACTACAAGACTTCATCAACACATCCAGCAGCAACTCCAGCCTTGCAGTCTGCACATCATCTGGAAGACAAGAATTTAAGTTTGGGCTGAGCCTTCAGCAAAGTCACAAAGTCATTATCTAGACTTCTTGCAGGCAAGTTGTCTTTGCAGCTGACCATTCCCATTGACAGCCCATTTCCAGCTCCACTCCACCTGGAGCTCTAGGCTTTCTTTCTCTCAACCCAAACACTAAGCCTATCCCAAACCCTAAACAAACCATGTAGAGTGGCCTCTTTCAAACCCACACTCCCTGTTTCAGTTTCACTCACTATCTCTGTGCAGGCAGGATGTATTCCATGAAGGAACTGGGAAAGCAAACTGCAGCATGTCCAGGCTCAGCTCCATATTTCAATTGTCCCACAATATTCACTTGTCCTACTTCTGACACTGGACTCCTTCCCAGTACTTCTACTGCCATCTTCAGCAGATCTTACATGTCTCCTTCAGTAGTCTTCTTGTGTGAGCTCATCCTCCAAGGTTCAAGCTCCTGGTGTGTAGGACCAGTTCCAGAAGGTCCCTGTCATGCATCCAGGTGCTCAGAGAATCAGGTGCCTCAATCAAGGCATTAAGACAATGGGACTAGCTTAAAAGTGCATTTACATAAATATAAATATCATCCTCAGAAGGTAGGAACAGAGGAACTGTTTCAAAACTCATACTTTGAAAGTCATTAATTAGATTCACCAAATGTCTTGCTTTAGAAGAATAAAAGAATTTTTTCTGTTTTATTTAGCATTGGTTTATTAATCATTAGCATGCACCCAGACCATGTTTGCAGGACTTTTCCCTTGAATATGGGAATTAAAAGGTATTTTGAAATTAAAAAAGGTATTCTTAGACGTTTGCATCACTCCAGGAGCCTGAAGTTGAAAACGGACATCATATACTCAGAATAAAACCGTGACTTCCCATAAGGGTGGTCATCTACCACCCACAAAGATGGATCAGCAATGAAAGAAAGCAGAGAAGGTATTTCCTTCTTAGACGCAAAGCACTGCTCTTTCAGAAGTTTACTTTAGTTGGCAATACCAAATCATGACCTTAAATTCCAGCAGATTTATTTCTTAAATTGGTGTTCTGGTCTCTCTGGATGGGGTTAATTCTCTTCATAGCAGCCCGTTAGGTGCTGTATTTTGGTTTTGTGATTAAAACAGTGTTGATAACATATCAGTGTTTTAGCTGTTTCTGAGCAGTGTTTCCACAGCCTCAAGGCCTTCTCTATTTCCCACTTTTCTCCACCAGCAAGTAGACTGGACAGCTGATGACCCAGATTGACCAAAGGGATGTTGCATGACACACGATGTCATGCTCCACCTTAAAAACTGGGGGGTGGGTGGTTTGGGGAAGTTACTCATTGTCTGGAGACTGGCTGGGAATCAATCTACTTGTGGGAGGCAGTGAGTGACTGCCTTTGCATCACTTTTTAAGAATCATAGAATGGTAGAATCATAGAATCGTAAGGGTTGGAAGGGACCTTAAAGATCACCTGGTTCCAACCCCCCTGCCATGAGCAGGGACATCTTCCACTAGACAAGGTTGCTCAGAGCTCAATCTAACCTGGCCTTGAACATTTCCAGGGAGGGAGCAGCCACAGCTTCTCTGGGCAACCTGTTCCAGTGTTTCACCACTCTCATCGTGAAGAATTTCTTCCTAATATCTAATCTAAATCTGCCCTCTTTTATTTTAAAGCCATTTGGTTTTTTCTTCCTGTTTTCTTAGCTTACTAAACTGTTTTTATCTCAGCTCCTGAGTTTTCTCACTTTTGCTCT
Source organism: Opisthocomus hoazin (assembly GCF_030867145.1). Classification (NCBI taxonomy): domain Eukaryota; kingdom Metazoa; phylum Chordata; class Aves; order Opisthocomiformes; family Opisthocomidae; genus Opisthocomus; species Opisthocomus hoazin. The sequence continues at coordinate 81,356,776 of NC_134414.1, read as the reverse complement.
TCATATTCCTTTCCCTGTCCTGCTGTGGGCACAAGTGAGCAAGCAGCTGGGTGGTGTTTTGCTGCTGACCAAGGTCAAACCACCACAACTGAGATCAATTTGAGTCAGGGAAAAACATAGTTCCTTCACAGTCTACAACTCCACTGATGTTTTTTGCTTTTAATAGACCTCAGAAATTGTCTACAAGTCAAAGTTTGCATCCGTTCACATGCTGCCACTGAATGCAAGCACGTGACCTTAACTATTGTAGAAGACAAAGTCTAACACACAAAGTGTGGATGTGTGCAGAACAAAGATCCAAAGACATGAGCAAATGGTGTGCACTGTCTGCTCATCATAGGTAAATGTGGGTACAGAAAGTTGAAGAAATACTTATAAAACATTCACGCTGTATCACATGGGCCACTGTCTACCCTAAATGGGTTGATGTCACAGTAGGAGAACTATGGTATGACCAGATCCACAGAAAAAGCGTTTGACAATCACGGCTAGACAATGACAACGACATGTACTAGTGGAATGCGTATACTGACTAGTGCATTGGCATGGTCTTGGTGGGGGACGGTCCTACTCTTGGCTTCACACTGGGCTTTGTGATGAATCCAAGCAGATCGCATTACCTGCTTTTGCTGCTTACAGCCACAAACCGTGGGCAGGAGTCATAGCCTCCATTGCACACTGTTTCGACGCCTTTGCCGAAGTGCCCTGAGCATCAGTAACCCGTGTAGGAACAGCTGCCATGCATGCATGGCAGATGACAGGGCCCTGGCTGGAGGGGTTTCTGGCCAAACAGACCCTAAGAAACTGCCAGAGTAGAGGCTGCGGTCACAGGGCGGCTGGTGAGGGATGCTAGATCCTGTGGAGGGGACGGGGAGGCAGGGTCTGGTGAGGTACCCAGGGCCTGGCAGTGACCCACACCAGGACAGGTGGTGAGCCACGCTGGGGCCAGCACCCATGGCCAGGGAGAGCCATTAGTTGCCAGGGTCTCTCCATGGCTGGTGTGGGGCACTGGGGAAGCCAGCTGAGCACCCTAGTGTCCCCATACCAGGGCCTTTTCTCCGCCTGGAAGCACCAGCAGAGAGGCACCAACCCCATGGTGTAACCTGGCTCCGCATTTGCCAGGATGTCTTTATTCTCTGAGCAACAAGAAGAAATGGAAAGTAAGGCCCACTTACCGCAATGTCAGTTTTCCTGTAGTGCCCTAAAAGGGCTTTTGCAGTGGACCTCAGCTGGACTGACACAGCCTTTTGTGAAGAAGGGCCCTGCGCTCTGCTTCGTGTTGGAGATGGTGAGGAAGGACGGGTTCCTGTCACAGCCCTCACTACACAGGAAGGTGAAGGGTTTGTTCCTTCTTCCGCACGTGGCTCTGAGCTGAGAGTTGCGTGACAAAAACAGGTTTGCTTTTACTGAAAGCTGAACGCAGAGACTCTTTAACCACTTTTGTTTCCACCCCCAACATCTGAACTGTGTCATTTACATGGCACTTCAGCTGTGACCACAAATGGCCGAGCAGGGCTTTCTGTTTTTCTCTTGACCAGGACAGATCCCGCTCAGCAGACAAGCGCAGTAACAGCAACATCTAGTGGCAAGTGGGATGGTGGCCACACCAGAGCAGACACCGACTCCGGTTAACAAGGACATAAACCAGACACACATGTACAAGAATAAAAAACAGCAAGAGAAAACTTTTTCTGTAATGGTTTGTATTAAAAAAATTCCAATGTTTGCACGTATATATAATATACAGAATACATATATACATCTCAAACATAAACTAGTCTTAACTCTTCCTTAGTTTCAGATGACTAACACTGTGTCGTTACTTCAAACACCAATTAATTTGATGACAATACGTTTGTATCCTGTTTAGCACTTTTAGATTTTAAACACGCAGAAGCATAACACCAGAATTTCAAAGGAAATTATATATGTAGTTATGGGTTTGTTAGGTACTCAGGCGATGAACAGTATGATATTCTAAGCATGACAGAAACAGTAGATGTGTAATAAGACATTCGGGATTCCTGCAAGGACAGTAGTGTACCTTGTCTTCTCTACATAAGGGTCAAAACTATTCAATTTTTTTTCTCTCTTTTTCCTTTCCAGCACTAGTCATGTGTTTAGTATGTCAGACACCCATTATCCAAGACAGAAAATACTGTGGTTAAAACATGCATCTAACTTACATCTCCTCTTAACCATTCTGCTGGGTCTGGCTGTGATGGAGTTGACGTTCTTCACAGCAGCCCATTAAGTGCTCTGTTGTAGATTTTTGACCAAAACAGCGTTGATAACACAGGGATGTTTTAGCTATTGCTGAGCAGTGCTTGCACAGCATCATGGCCTCTTCTGTTTCTCACTCTTCCCGCACACCGAATAGGCTAGGGGTGAGCAAGAGGCCGGCAGAGGACACAGCAGGTACAGATGACCCAAACTGACCCTACAGATAACCCATACCATGAAACTTAATGCTCAGTAGTGAAAACTGGGGGTAGTCTTTCCAAGGCAGCTGCTGCTCACGGAATTGCTGGGCATCAGTCCGCTGGTGGGAGGTGGTGATTGATTGCCTTCGCACCACTTGCTTTGGGTTGTTTTTCTTGCCTCTTTCTTTCACTTGTTAAACTGTCTTTATCATGTTCCACAAGGTCTTTCTTGCCTTTGTGCATTCTGTTCTCTCTCCCAGACTGCTGGGAGCATGGAGCGAGTGTGCAGCGGGTGATTGCCTGATTGCTGGTCAGGGTCAGCCCACCGCAACCAAACATACTTTACTTTGTATCCTGTTTTAAACACGCATATTGCATCGTATCCAGAACTACCAAGTGTGATATTTCATAGATAGATCCTGGAAAAAAATAAAGGAAGGACTTTCCTTCACAAACAGGAAAATGTATCAATATAAAACTCATGAGGCAATATCTGGTATAGATAGATATAGATGAATATACGCAGTTAGACAGAGATAGCCGTTCTAATATTTGTCTCTGTATAGTCACACCAAAATAACAGACTGCTGTTATCATATCACCTTCCGGAGGACTCGGATCTCTGCTGGACTATCCTGAAATGTGCACTGTAGAATTGTTGCAAGACCCAGCTTATTGTCTCTATACCTTATTTGCAGTTGCATTTAGGCATAACATTCTAAACACAGTATCAGATAATGTCCTATTCAACCAGACTTAAGTGATGGCTGAAATAAGAGCATCTGCACGCTGTGCATTGAATCTTCTTCCATCCAAAGACCTTGAACAGAAAGGCAGCCAACACTTCTGAGAGACGGCTTGGGAAATAGTCTATATAGCCTGTATCTGGATAGTTCCATTCAACTATCTTTGCACTTTGCAGCTGTTTAGAGGAGATGGGTCTATTTGTGTCCCAGAGCCCTAATCCTTCCAGCTTTCCCCACACAGTCACAAGGGTTCACAGCCATACTAAAAGTTCGAGCTAGGCACTGACCTTATTTGAATGAAACTCCAGCTTGAACTGAGACAATGTGTCAAAACACCCAACCCTCTAGATAAAGAAAAGACTGATGAATGTTAACTTTGCAGTGCCACGCACTCAGAAGTGTGGCTTGTCAAAATTAAGGTAGTTTCTTCTTCTGGGACTTGGGAGACCAGGCCTTGACAAGGAAAAAATCCCTACTTCTTATGATGGTTGTACACTTTCTATACTCTGCTAAGAAACTACACCAGTTGATGCAACCTCAACTAGCATTCAAGCCACATGCACAGATACTCACCTCCCACCACCTCCTCCAAATGCTTCCTGCACCAGGCATCTGGGCGACTGCGAGCTGCACTTCACCAGCTGATTTAAAGAAATAACAGATGGCAAGTGGCAGAGCGATCCCTGATGGATAATTAGATCCTCTGCTACTTCCCTCTGCCTCACAGCTGCTATTCCCTGGGCTCTCAAAAGTGTTACCAGTGCAGAAGCATCACTCCCTCCCAACAGTCATCAGGCTAGTCTGTGAAGTTCTCTTTTTCACAAGTTATTCTGTATTCTAAAGGAAATACAGCATCGTTTTTCATACCAGCTACCCTGGACTTTCCCGCTGTCTTGGCTTTTCCATGGACCTATCCCTGCACACTGCCTTGCCCTTGAATTGAGCACTTACCACCGAAGATGCCATACCTCAAAATTGCCACAACAAAAGCCAATCTGGATTTGTGTTCCTCCAAGTCCATCTCCTCATCCATGAGACTCTTTTAATGCAGCACATTTTCCACTGATGAGATGATCCACAGCAAAAAGCAGCCTTGCCCCTCTGTCCAGTTCCTGGTTAGAGAAAAACTGCCTTCAGGAGTAAGTTTCCCCCTGAACTCTGGTATTTGTAGGCTATTCACATCCAGAAATCCAGTGCTTAAACCCTAAGGAGGATATGAAAGAAATATATTGATTCCTCTAACAATAAATCATACTGCTGACCTTGCAAGTGTCCAGGCCTTTTGTGAATGCTGCTCTATACCCTGCACCAATGTGTGTCACAGACTGTAGCAAAGGAAGGAGAAATATTTCATTTGCTAGGTTGTTGTTTTTTTCTTTTTAATTTTCCACATCAACTGTCTTTGGCTGCCCCTTCATTCCTACCCTTTAGGACAGAATTACAGGTTCAAAACTGATCAACCATGAGGAGTTTAAATTTGCTTTACATCTGTCCCCATAGAATCTAAGAAAAATGGACCTCACTACAGGGAAGTTATATTTTGCAGCAAGAAAACAGAGTACAAATTAAAATTTGTCTTTGCCACATACCATATTAAACTTGGAAAGAATGGGAAAAAAAAACTGAAGCAGAAACTGTGAACAGATCAGTAAGTGTAAGCTCTCCTTGGCACATTTCTTTCATGCGTAATTTCTCATGGAGCCGGTGTTAATATCTTTATCCCATACTCAGACCAGCTTACAAAAGAGTTGACTGCCTTAACTAAAAGCCAAGTTGATGGCTTATCTCATTTCCTTACTTATGTCTGCAAAAGGGCAAAAGAAAGGAGAATTATTTCCTTCCTAAAACAGCATCATAGAGTTTTCCAGTCCTCTTGACCTGAATCTCTCCAAAGCCAGCTGCCTCAAGGAGCTTGCTGTATTCTGCTGCCGTTCACTCTTTTCCTTCTGTCTGGACCAACATATTCATAGAGTACAGTTGGGTTTCTAAAGGCCCACTTTTGTCCTCATTCAGAAGGGATTCAACCAGCAGCACTCCACCACCTGGTTGAATAAACAGAAATAAAACACATGCTGAGCTCTGAGAAGATGAGATATTTTTCAGCTGAATTATTAGTTCCTATCCTTTAGTTTCAGGAAGAACCAGCCGCTATGTTAAGTCATATTTCAGCATCACAGAAGACAATGAAAGAGCAAAAGCATTGGAGCTTGAGGCATGCTTGGCTACTGAGGTACTGACGTACCAGGGCTGAAGAGGATGCTATGATTGGATGAAAACTCCCATCTTCCTCAGCTGAAATCCACAGAAGCTTAGTAATTTTGTTGAGAACTCAGTTCTGTAGGCAGTGTTTTCAAAGCTCGAGGGTTCAATGTGATGCTTAATGGGATTTCTACTATGACATATACACTTGTCTATGGCACATATCTGATATTTCGTTCTGAGAGTCATTATTTTAAAACGAAATACCACAAAACATTTAAGTGTTAACCCTTCCAAGAAAAATACCTTTTAAAGAGCTCATGCAATTGTGTCATACAGAAGGTACAAACGATGGTAGAGACATTAGATAATCAGTCTGTTAGATTTTATTATCCTGAAAAACATAAGCTCAAAAAGATGGCAGCTGAACTTGGTAGCACAGAGCCACTGCACAGTCTCTTCCCTTGGAGCAAGCTGAATCTCAGTAGATGTGCACAGGGAGCCCTCGCAGCCAGACACGCAGACACAGAGCTCACAAAAGCAAAGAGACAAAGACTAATGAGAGGTAAGCAAACCATGTCCCCTCCAGCCTAATGGTGAGACTATTAGTTGTCCATGGGAACAAAACATGGGGAATCATGCCTTTGGCATTTATATATAGTGTGCAAGGGGCCACTGCAGACTAGCCTTCATTGGCTTCCTCCTTCCACAGTTCTAAAGATGGGAAATGAAAAACAGAGTACTAAACCAGGCGCTGGGGAAGCAGTCATGGAGCCCATGAGGGAGCCTGACACGTTCCATGAATCCTGGCAGTGCTCAGCAGTGCAGGGACAGATGTGTAAGAGGCTGGAGACAATCTCTCAAACTAATGGCAGTGATTGAAGGGGAGGAGGGAAAGAGACTGGCACCAGGAGAATGCATCAGGGAAGGCACAAAAAAAATGCCAAACCTGCCACGTACACAAGAGGATAAGTCACTACTCACAAAAATCAGCCTCTGTAAAGAAAAACGCTGAGATTCCTAATGTTCTCACCACTCTCACATTTCTCTTTTTAACCCAACCAAGACAGTAAACACTCCCTTTATTGCTGACAGGATTCGGAGATATGTCCTGCTTTTCATTGCTGTACCAGTCTTCTAACATAGGAGTTATTTTTCTTTTCAGAGCTTGTAAAAGAAGACAGTTCAGAGGCTTGTTAAAGAAGACCTGCTGACGCTCTCCTCCCAGGTCACAGACCTGCCTGAAAGGGGAAAGGTCAAATGCAGCAAGAACATCTCTATCACACTTACCCCACATTAAGTTCTGGTCAGCCAGGAATTTTAGCACTTCCTTTCAGCATTTCAGCATTAATTTAGTTTGGACACATTAACTATTACATCCTTCTTACATTGTGGAGCCAAAAACTGAACACAGAACTTGAGATGAGGCCACACCAATGCCGAGTACAGCAGCACAATCAAATCTTTCAAGAGGTTAGCTATACTGTTCTTAACTCACCCCATGACGCAGTTGGCCATTTTTGGCCACCAGAGCAAACTGTCCACTCATATTGAGCTTACCACCAACCAAAACTCCCAGATCCCTTTCTGCAGGGCTTCACTCAAGCCTCTCGTACAGTCTATAAGTACCTCCAGGATTACTCTGTCCCAGGTGCAGAATCTGGTGTATGTCCTTGTTAAAATTCATACTGCTGGTGATTGACAAGTGCTCTAATCTATTAGGATCTCGCTGTAAGGCCTCTCCACCCTCGAGGGAATCAATGATTCCTCCTAATTTAGTATTGTCAGCAACCTAATTTAGTATTGTCGGCAAACAATTTGGCAACGTCAATGAGAGGGAGGACTCTTTTAACTTTAGAAAGAACACAGTTGAGATCACTTCTTATAAACATGTCATGAATGTGAATTTTGAAAGCACTGTAGATTGTAAATGAGGAAAATTAAAAATGAAATTGAATAGAGGAATTTTATGCAAATGCACAGACGCACAGGAAAACAGCATCAGCAGACATTAAGGCAATTGAAACTACTGCCTGTCTGCTGTAATGATGTGCTGTCTGGAGAAGAGTCATTATAACACACTTTGTATTCACAGTCCCTTCTGTCTGAAGTGATGTAATATACCAATGTTATCAAACTCAGCCTGCCGCATGGCTAATTTGGGGAGCGAAGAAGATGTCTGAAAAATCTTGTTCTTTGCATGGCTTACAGAGAGGGAAAAAGGCAATTCAAGGCAGCCCTCTGTTTCTAAAACTCCAAAAATTAAAAGTAGGAAGAAATACCAGCACCGAAGCAACCTTCTACATTTAAGGCAGTCTGTCAGCAAGCCCTCAGCTATAAACTCCTGTATTTTTAAACCTTTATGCAGAGACAAGGTCTACTCATCCAAGCCTCCAAAGGTCAGAGGGGTCTCAATAAATGTTAGGTCCATCCCAAGGGCCAGGTCTGCCTTAGTTATTTTTTCCTTTTAGATTTCTATTGTACCTATTCCAAGTTAGAGTCAGAGTAGTGTTAGGATGCTTTATTTTAACTGTTGCTTTTATAACTGTTTTATTCTCAGAGACATTAAGAGAGGCCCTTGAGCATTCCAGTCTTAGACATCTGTCCAAGTCTGAATTGTATTTCTTACCTTTGAGACTAAAAATCCACTGTTGTATTGCAAGATGAGTTGAGGGTAGTCAAGGTCTTCTGTAGAACCCATCTTCTTTCTGCACTGAGGCACAGATTCTCTGCCTCTCTTCATTTAAATAAGCTTCTTTCCACCAGGCACACAGCACACCACCTGACCCACTTAATCTTATTGCTTCTGAGAAACATGCTGGTTACAAAACCGTGTTAGCTAAGTTATTTGGCTTCAGTGGGTCTTTCCACCAGGTTTAGCTGTTTCTTTGGCTCTTCCATCATCAAGTACAAGGCTGAAGAAGCACCGCAGATTAAAGCTTGTATTGTCAGTTCAGCGGTCGATTAACACACAGGTGCTTCAGAAGCACTTGAAAGCTTGTAACAAGCAAATCAGAAATCATTACGGAGCAGCATCAGGAACCTGAACTCAGTGCAATGCACCAGGAGTTCATAAACCAAAGCAGAGTGTTACTCGGGGCTTGTTCAAAAGCAGCCCTACTCCATCAGCCTGGCATTTTGACGCTGGAAGACTTCCCAGAAAGAAACGGAGATAGCAGGGAAAGAGTTTAATAAGAGGAAAAGACAGTCTGTATTGATCAGACACACGGATTGGCCAGACAGGCATGCTGACTAGCAGATTGCAAAACACGACCAACACATTATATCTCACCTCCTCTCTATTACCCCAGGCTTGTTCTTCCCCACCTGCCTTGATTCCTCCCTTTTCCTGCCTTTGGCCGTTTCTCTAAACACTAAGTTTCCCACAAGCCCCACAGTAAGATTCCTACAGTAATTCCCACAAGCCCACTTTATTTTCCTGTGATGTTTGTTCTCTCTCGTAAGCCGCATGATAATATTGTTTCTGCCTGCTCAGTTACAAAGATCTGGTTAAACTTCTTCATGGCTTCGAGGGTGTCCTCCAGTGGTCTCTCACTGAGTGGCCAGGGAATTCTGATGTTCGGCACTGCTTGCTAGCATTTGTGTACCTAGGTGGGGTTTCTCACTGTTTCTGTCTCTTGCCTTTATTCGTTAGGCTGAATATCCCTTAACCAGTTATCTCAACACTCGGGTATACTTACATTACAGGTATCTACATATCCTTAACATTAAAAATGTCCTAAATATATACAACCCAGAAACAGTACCAGAGTCTCCTGTGTTATCAGAGGTCTAACCACACAAAAGTTGGAGCAAACCCGAAACTGTAGAAACATTTAGAGGTACTCATCCCTCCTTCTCTGGAGATATTCAAAACCCGCCTGGACGAGGTCCTGTGCAGCCTGCTGTAGGTGACCCTGCTTCGGCAGGGGGTTGGACTAGATGACCCACAGAGGTCCCTTCCAACCCCTAACATTCTGTGATTCTGTGATTCTGTGATTCATCCTGGACAACACAGACCAGAATCTGTGCAGCTTGCATCTAACAAAACATGATTTCTCTGAAGGAAAACCCTGGACAACAGGTTCCAAGAACTCAGCTACATTCATAATGGACATCTTCCCTTGCTATCCCCGCCTCAAGGAGAGCGCGCAATCTCAGTTTCTGTTTAGGAACCTCCGTCTGCAGACGTGTTAAGTGTGAGCCTGCAGAGCTCATTCATTTGCACAAATCTAGACCCACTCTCACTGATCATGCTACAGCTTTTCAGTTCCTCACATCCATTCCAAAGACAGTTCTATGGGAAAAGGAAGCTCAAAAGCTTCTCACTAAGTCTCTGTCTTTCAGCAGTTAAAGTAGAAAACAATAGACATCACCAGCACTTTCTTTTACCAGGCAATTCCTTGGGCCACTATTTTTATATGACAACGGTCATCCACAGAATTGCGGGGAAGACCTGGTCTGAGGGTGAAAAATCCTTGCTTAGGCACTTGGCTGGCAGTTGGAGATTGCTGGTGAGGGTAACTGTGGTGCTACCACACCATTATCCCTTCATGTTGTGCTTCAAATTGCCTAGTTTCAAGGACAGAACTCCTGAACATCCGATCTAGAGCAGGTAGAGATCACTTTGCAGCTGCCACAAGGCATATGTGACTAGCTTAGCTAACAATAAACATGGAGTTCCAACCAAGCAACCCTAATCCTGCAAAAGTTTTAACCTACACCTATGGCAAAGAATTTGGTTAAGCTAATCTACAAATTCACCGTGAGGCAGCAGGAGAAGTATAGAGATGATAAGGCATGTGAGGTGATACCAGGTCAAACGGATTTTCTGTGCTGTGATTAAAGACAGAATGATGCATACAATTTCAAAGAAGCCCCAAGAGCACAGTACCAAACGAAGTACAAAAAAATAGAGCTACACTTCCTTTTGATAACAATAAAAAATACTTACACTTGTAAGAATACAAGCACCAGAGGGATCTATTCTGCACACTCAGCTCTGCGCAAGGCAAGTAGTAACTAGTTTGGGTTCATTGCTGCTTTGTATCCTCCCTACAGACATCTCTGCAATGTGATCAACCATGGCCAGGGGCACTAGTCTGTCACACAAGCCTACACATTTTCAAATTCTGCTGTAAAATTGTTTCTACCCACCTGCTGCAGTTGCATTTGTCTCTAACTGATCATCTGTGATTTCAGTTTATACCCCTGGGCCTTCTGGCATTCTCCTGTGCTTGTACTTCAGGGGCCTTTGACAAAATTGGAGGGCCGGGGTTCAGCACCACTCAGGATGGGACTTCTTGATAACTAATGTTTCATTAGCAAAACTAGTTAAGCATTCACCTCTGTAATACAGCTGCTGAATAGTTTACACTCCAAAAATAATGGTCCTTTAGCACGTAGATGGATGGGCAGATGCAGAGTTAAAGTTTTGGTAACCACTTTCTACCAATATTGAATAATTGGAGCATTATGACTTACACATCATCAAAATTGCTTTACCGCAACGGTATGCAGATGGAAGACATCCACAGACCTCACATTTGAGGGGCTGGCATTGCCATCTCTTACAATTCCTTAGAGTAATTCCTTAGAGCTATGGATAGGTGCACACATTTTTCTAGAACAGAAACACTCTGATCACATTTCTGAAAATAACTATTTTGCTCCATAATAACAAGTGAACTTCTCTATCACACTGGTTTATGTTTACAAGTGACACAGTCATACAGTGTTTTGATTATTAATACATGCCCGTAGATGAGGAACCTCTGGTTTCCACCAGCTGACAATTCCTCCTTTTATTGGGACCACTACTTTATAAAAAGTTATTTTAAAATAGTCACTACGGAACACTGTGCAAAAGGTACAGTCTTCCCAATCACAATGCTGTAAAGCTAAACTTACTGGTATGCAATCATCCAATGTACAGGGTATCATAAAGGATGTTTCCATACTTCATTGATCTGCATTTGTTTCTTGGAAATAATAAAGTCTGCATATTAGCACACTATGTGACAAAGGTAATTTTCCAGACAAAATCTGCTCCTGGTTGTGTAATGTTTGACTTTCATGAGGACAATGTCTTTGACAAGCAGCAATAATCCACCTCAGCCTGTCCTAAAACTTGTACCATTTCATATTGCAGTGTGGAAACTTTAACCAGGCCATTGATCTTCAGTGAGAATTTATTCCAAACAGATTGTAGGTCTGTGCTGTTCATGATACACCTCACTATCCTTACATTTCCATAAAGAACTTTGGCCACTGTCTCTCCCTTTCTTTCCTCCAGAAGTGGATGACTTGCCAACTCTCTGTGGTGATTTCAAATAGCTGGGTTTCTCCTACAGAATTAGACTTCCATCCAAAATTTTAATTGATCATTTTATTCCCTGAACTTCACTGAATCTCCACTGAATCAATAAAAGGTTGTGAATACCACGTGGTTCACATAAAAATTGCTATCCTTCCTGTAATACAGCAAGAAAGGAAAAGTTTCTCAGGGAATGGCTAGCTCTCAGGACTCTACTTTCATGAAGTTTAGATAGGCAACATCAAAGTAGTTGCAAAATTTTTATTTTACAGTACCCAGAGTAAAGATTGACCAGCCTGTAGGTCATTTTACATTCCAGTGGAGTTGCTTTATTTTACGGTATGTTTGCTAATTTTTACACTCTATTTAGCACACAAGTCATTAATGTGAAACAATACAGGATATTTCCACCCATACAAAGATTGGGACTCACTTCTACAAAAAGATGCTGGTGTATTTACAATTCCAACATCTTAGATAAAACACCTGATCCTCTGTTTTGTCAGTCTTCAAATACAACTGCTCGAGCTGCAAATACCCACCTTAGATGAAAAGGCTTTTTGAGGGTTCTGAGAATCAGCAGGGGTCTGTGCTAAAACAAATTATTTCATTTAGCTTCTGTAGTGCTCTTCTGTAGTGCTCTTCTGTGCATGAGCAACACAAATGGGGGCTTTATAGGGCAAGACTACTTGGCCTGTTGTCCCTGCCAGCTTTTACATGCCTGCTTTCCTGTCTTGGATCATAAAATCATTACAAAATCTGACTGTATCCCAATTACTTGCCATCCTCCATAGAAGTCATTCCAGCAGAGCCCACTGCAACCCCATTTGATGCATTGTTGGCAGTGCATTTTAGACAGCTTGTAAGTCTGCTGTTTGTGCCTCTGCAAAAGGCTGAACCCTACAAGCAATATAGGTACAGCAATCTTTAAATGCACTGCTGTTCATCCCTCAGGTACCCTTCCCATTAGAGTGGGAACTTGATCAGCCCATAGACTTGCATAATCTACTATCATAAACTACTTCATCCTCTCTACAATTGCAGCCAGTATCTCAAGCATCTTGGCTGCTATCAGAGCCATCTGTGGGGTCACAGCACTTAGGGTTGTCACTGTCGCACACCATCTGTGGGCTGTGTTTTGTCGCCTGATCTGAGTATAGGCCACAGTGGAGACTGCCATATACACCAGGTCACTGCACTTACCTGTAGCTGAATACAGCTTTCAAGGGGAGGCCACAATCCTTCCCCAGCCTCCTTTAGCCAACTGCTCCAGTGTGGTGGGGCCGAAACAGGACCAGTAACCAATAATGATTTATCCCTTTGACTTATCTTCAGTCCATACTTGGAGAAATGTCTTCCTCTAGGAATCATCTCCGTCTGCTTCTGGGTTGGGAGCTTGGTTTGCTGAACACCAATAGACAGCTGAAATCTGATTTTTCCTACCACCATTCAAGACACTGCATGGAACTGATTAGATAAAGGTGAACACTGAATTATTGTTCCTCAAAAATGAGCTGCCAAACACACCATGCCTTAAATCCATCCGTATTTGGACACACAGAATCACAGGATATTTGAGGTTGGAAGGGACCTCTGGAGGTCATCTGGTTCAGTCGGCATGGTCAAGCAGGTCTACCTAGAGCTTTTTGCCCAGGACCATGTCTAGACAGCCTTTGAATATCTCCAAGGTGCGAAACTCTACCACCTCTCTGAGTAGCCAGTGCTCAGTCACCCTCACAGTGAAAAACTGTTTCCTGATACTCAGAGGGAAGCCCCTGTGTTTCAGTTCGTGCCTGTTGCCTCTGGTCCTGTCACTGGGCACCACTGTGAAGAGCCCGGCTCCATCCTCTTTAGCACCCTCCTTGCACACAAAATACTCCTTCTTGCCAGTTAGGTATCCTTGCCCTCAGCAGCTGTAACACCGGGGCCTTAACATTTACTCCTACACATACGAATGCTGTCGCTTTTATTGCCTTTTTAGCCTCCTTTGGTGTCCAAGGCTGTTGAATGCCACTTCTGACAGCTAAAGGCCTGAAACAAATGTTTGTATAGTAGTATTAGATTATCCAGTCTCCAGCTAAAAATTAAATCCTACCAACATTTCAGAGTTTCAATATTAGACTTTTATTTTTTTTAAACGTGTTTAATAAACATTGAGGTGAACAGTTTTGTCCCACTTTGGCGTCTTTGGCATTCATATCACAGCCTGGAATTGTGTCTTCCTTTTCCACTCTAAATGCTGAAAGAAGAAATCAGCAATGTGCCCTACTGCCACTGCTTCATTTATCACAGCAAATGTTTATTGATCGAAGATTGTGTTCCACTTCAGAAAGCATTAGCAGTTGTAAAGCTACAAGGTATGGCATAGGATAAAGATTAAATGTGTACCTTTCTAAAGATATGAACCTTAAGTCATTCTCAAAACCCACCCTGAGATGCTGGGAAGAAATACTGAGTTTTATGTGCTTTTAGTCAGCTCCCAGCAGTCTGATTGCACTAGTGTGTAACACACAGACATATTTCCTATTTTAAGAAATCTGCTTCACCATGTTACAATCAAATTTGTTTCAGCAAGACCGGACACAGATATTGCACCCTTTCAGAGGCTGAAAGGTGTGAGAACATCCAGTTCTTCAGAAACACGCTGACCTTCTGAAAGCCACACTAGTGGCAGCCTTGCAGAAGACATTGTGCTCAAGGAGTCAGTGGTCTTGGACAGGCCACGTCTGTTCTGCTGGGTCTCGCGCTTAGGGCTTGAGAAGCCCGTATGCTATTAATGTAATCTGTTACTTCTCGTAATATCTGTGGGAAAGGTAAGCTGCATGTGGATCAAGGGGTGGAATGTACTGATCCTGACCGGGAGCCCACTGCACATTTAGGAGGTGGTGACCGACATCATGGCTAAGTTGAGCAGACAAAAGCCTGTGCTGCACCGTGCTGCAGGCCCAGGGCGGTCATCAGGCCCACACTGTGCCGGTCCAACCATGGCTGCGGGACGGGCGCAGCCAGCTCGTTGTGGCAGGGGAGCTGCAGGCAGCACCCGCTCGGGGCCAGCGATGGTGTCAATGCGCGGCCTCGCCTTTGTCTAACGGTTCATCAGAGCATCCTTTCTCTTGTAAGAAAATTACACAGTAACTCAAATGACCCAAAATGAGGCGCTTCCCTCCACGGGCAGGATCTGTACAATGCACTGTGGGAACACCCAGCTGGGCTCCGTCCATTGCTGCACGAACATAGGTGCCTGGCATCGGAAGCTACCTGAGATTTACTTGCTGTCTATGTTCCTCTTCTGATTCTGTCTTATTAAACCAGTTATGTTATTAAGTCATTTGTTTCAGGCCTTCCTTACTCAGATGCAGAAAGCCCCCACCACCATCTCTCTCTCACCTCACTCCCCTGCCCCCAGCGTAGAACATTCTCCATAGCCCTGCTGGAGCTTCATTCAAAATGTTGCTCTTGACCAAAACTAAGCTGGTTTGCAATAAGGCTTTTTTGAGGGGCTAGAGCATTAGAGGGGAGAAATGTGCAGAATGTATGCTGAAAAACACACACACATTGACGGCAGCACACGCAGTCCAGGAGAACCAGTGGGCAGGTCCCAGCTCGTTGGAGGGGGCTCTAGGGGCAAGCAGGTGGAGGGAGCCCTGGAGCACTGCTTCTTTTGTTTGTTATATTTGAAGCTGTTTTTTCTCAGTGCTCAACGTTGTGCTTCTTCAGTGACCAAAGCCTGTCAGCAAGTTGACGATGCTGGGGCACCTGTCTTCAGCCTGCACTAATGCTTTCAAAGCCTTTGTTATGATGGGCAAATCTAAATGTGGGGTGACAAACAGTAAGAGACACTTGCCATAAAGCTCTGCTTCACACAGTTGTTTCTCAAACCAGCCAGATAACAAGCCCCACAGGCCAGAGCTGGGGCCTTGTGAAGTCGGCATGAGGCAAAGTTAGTATAAGGCCAGTGGCCCCTCACCAGCAAAGGAGTCTTCTTCTCACCGAGACACCAGGAAACACTCTTATGGGTGAGAGTAACACATCTCCGATGCAGAGCCAGGAACCCACCTCACCCAGTCTAATGAAGACTTGAGAATTGAATTAGTATTAGCCCAGACCTAATTACCACTGATAAAGAAAAGACTGCTGTCACAGACAAAAAGAAATTAAACCAACAAAACCAATGATACATTCAACATTGCTATACACAGACTCCCCAGGGCTATGGCTGTCCCAAGTACCTGGATGCTTTAGCAGATGATGGGGCCTTGGCCAGAGGTGTCGTTCACTGAGTGGGAGAAGACCCACCTGGTCTGGAAAGGCCAGAGGTGAAAGTCAGTGACCTGGCAAGGCACAGTGATCAGATGGAACTAGAGGCCATGGTCATGTTCAAGGGACCCATGAATGCACACATGTTTGTGGGTACCAAGAGCAAGGCTGCACGCACCTCTCACTGATGCACCTTGGGAGACATTACAGAGCATCCTGGACTTGGGTCCTCTGCACGTACATGGAAGGAAACTTCCCAAGGGACCTGGAGGGTGGAGAGGCCTCCCTTTTAAAGGCCATAGCCCTCAGCTTCCAGTCTGCATGTTAGCATGGCAAATTCCCCGGCTCCTCCTGCCCTCTGCTCTTCCATATAGCTCCCAGGCCACCAGGCCAAGGCCCCATGGGGAGCTTCTATCCTATGGGGTGGTGCAGCCATGGGGGCAGCTGCGCTCACCCAGCCCATCTGGGCACGGCCGCTCGCAGCTCACAGAATGCCTGTCCTGCCTCCCGCACTCAAACCTCTCCTCTTCTGCTCTTGGCTCACTCACACTGGCTGTGGCCAGGTTTCATTTGTTACTTCAAAGCCATATTGGGAGCTAGAAAATTTAGCTCAGCCTTATGGGTAAAAACTCCACGAGAGGGGGAAAGAACTCTGTTGACAAGAGCCATCTGCGTCAACTGGAAAACCTCCCACCCCAGCACCACAACAGGGCCTGAACTTGGGAACTTTCTTTACCCAAAATGCAAGTAACTTGGAAATCTCCACCTCATTGCTTTGTTCCTATACAATCTTTTCTAACATTAAAATACCAAATGACAAGCAAAAAACACAGCTGAAAGACCCCAGATATAACGAGGTGTCATCAGAAATGCCTGCTGGAGCACAGAAACCACAGAGCAAGCAGGGTTTTAATTTGCCTTCGTACAGCAAAGTACTTGTTTCAAGTCTTCTTCACAGTGTTTGTCATTTATAAAAAGTAAAAAGAGAAAACAAAACACAAAAAAAAATAAAAAAGGGGGAAAAAAAGAAAGAAAAAAAAGGAAGGGGCTCTGATGAGACCTGTCTCTGCTTTGTCAAGGCAGGTGTTAAGCGCAGAGCCCTCTGGGCTTACTCTCTGGCACTGACTTGCTCTGTACTCGTAGAGCAACCTTCTCTCTCTGCGTCAGGAAGGAAGGGCTGAAGGATGGAAAAAAGTCAAAGGCACACGGGAGAAAAGAGGGGCTCTGAAAGAACAGGAAGTTAAACACACTGCTGAGGAACAGGCAGTGGTTGAAGAAGAAAAATAGGAAAATCAGAACTGAGCAGATAAATAAATATAGTCTAATGGAAACAGCGCAAGTCCTCTTCTTACTTATTTTGTGGTTTCAAAGGTCTGGTCTCTGAAGGTGAATATAGAATTTTAGTATCTTCCTTATGCATACTCCAGTATTTCCTTGGCCTTCAAGTGTGAGAGTAGTCAAGACTGCTTTAGCATCCCCCCCACGAAGATGGATGCTCAAATGCCAACTAGCAGATACGGAATGAGCAGCCCAGGCTACAGCCAGCTGAAGGCTCTGCTTTGCACAGTGAAAGCACGCTGTGAGGGATTGTGTGTTGGTGTTTAGCTGCTCTGATACAGCATCACATCTGATCCTGAAAAGTCATTTAAATACTAAGGACCTTCAAATTCTACATTCACCAGTCAGCACTTTAATTCCATCTGTATTCCAGGTAATGATGGGCCAATCCTGCTCTTTAAAGACGTAGCCTCTTTGATACAGCTCAAAGGCATGTCAGAATCAGGTGTGCATCTTGCCTCTTCAGGTTGTGCCCAAGCCACTCACTGGTAAGCTAATGACAGGCAGAGCATGTCGTGAATACTTATTGCAGAATTACCATGTTTAGGGAATTTGCTTTGACTAACCAAAACCGCCTGCTTTTTTTCAAGCCAAGGGCAGAACTACCACTGACACCAGCTGAGACAGGAGTCCTCTAACTCATCAAAGATATATGTCAGTTTATATACGCAGCTGCAGCATGCTGACCATGACTGGCCGGTCTGCTGGTTCAGGACACAGTGCAGCCATGTGAGCAACCACTAGTCCACAGGCACACAACATTTTTTGGGGAAAAATTGTACCACAAAATCCAGACAGGAATTTTGTTTTTTCCCCCATCATACTTCCTTGGCTGCTTGGTACAGACAAAGCAGCAAAATAATTTCTTTGATTGCTTTTTGTGTGTGGGGGGGGAATCAACAGAGACCTGGTCAGCCTCCATTTCGTGGTTTGCGTTCGTGCCCGGCTGCTGCAGGACGTAACACCTCGCTCTGTCTGGAAGGCGAGCAGGCATTCAGAACACATTACTCACAGCCTGCAGCTCCCAGCAAAGGCACCTTCACACCACGTAACTCGCAGGTAGGGAACACTGCACAGCGGCTGCAGCTTGCAAGGGAACTCTCCACAACCGCTTGCCCTGACTCTTGCCATCTCCTGTTGATACTTACAGGGTGGGAATTCCACTTGGCCATGAACCCATTACCTGCACAGTGGCCTATGAACCATGCCCTGCTGCTTTTAAGGATGAGGAGGACAGTTACAGCCTTGTAACTTGATTTTGGTATCTCAAAACATGACAGAAGGCCAACTTTTCCCTATTGAGGCTACGTTCTCCCTACACTGCACCTACAATCAAAGGAGAGGGAGGGTCCTGTAGATGGCTACCGATAAGACTATCTCAGGCTCCTCTAGTATCCAGCTTAATGTGCAAATACTCTTAGTAGTCAAGCCATGACTCCAGAGAGTGACTTTCTGATGCCTTCTCCAAATGCTCCTCACTTCAGTAATTTGTAATTCTGCTTCCAAAAGCTGGGTGGGTCATGGCAGGTTTTTCTTGGGCAAATGATTTAAAGAAGTAGCAGGAGACATGCAGTAAGGACTTCCCCAGTGTGCAGCTGAATGACTTGGCTGCATCATTCTCCCTCTCAGCTATCATCTCGGGGCCTGCCCTGTAAAGATCATCACTGGGCTTCAGCCAGTCATCAAGATACTAACTTATTTTTTGTAACTTAAATCAAAATCTAGAGAAAGTAAAAAAATATCATTTTTCATGCCATACTCCATGTTCAGACAGTATTTCTCCTGGGACTCTGAAAAAGGAGACATAATTTGGTCTGCCTATACTATATCAATTCCCCAGCAATAGAAATGCAGTTAACAGAGCCCAGTACAGCAATCAGTTTTATTTTGCAGGAATCCAAGTACAAATTCAGCTATGTTTTTTGTCAGATACAGTATTAAAATAGCAAAGAATCTGAATCAGACACACTGCACATTTCTTTCATGGGTTATTTCTTGCGGAACAGGTGTTGATTTCTTTCTCTCCATTCCAGAGCCAAAGGCTGCCAGCTTCACAGTCCATGCACGCTCAAGGTCTACCGTCAGTGATTCTCCTGACAATGAATCAGCTTACAAAAAACTGGCTCTCTTAACTAAAAGCTAAGTTAATTGTCTTCTAAGAAGAGAATATTACATTTCTCCACTTACTCTGTCTTATAAGGTATATACAGGAGATACTATCCTTTCCTTCCTAAAACAGCATCATAGAGTTTTCCAGTCCTCTTGACCTGAATCTCTCCAAAGCCAGCTGCCTCAAGGAGCTTGCTGTACTCTGCTGCCGTTCGCTCTTTTCCTTCTGTCTGGACCAACATATTCATCGAGTACAGTTGGGTTTCTAAAGGCCCACTTTTGTCCTCATTCAGAAGGGATTCAACCAGCAGCACTCCACCACCTGGTCAAATAAAGAGAAATAAAACACATGCTGAGCTCTGAAAAGATGAGATATTTTTCAGCTGAGTTAGTAGACTGGATCCTAGCCTTTAGTTTCAGGAAGAAGCAGCCGCTATGTTAAGTCATATTTCAGCATCACAGAAGACAATGAAAGAGCAAAAGCATTGGAGCATGAGGCATGCTTGGCTACTGAGGTGCTGACGTACCAGGCCTGAAGGGGATGGAAATCCTCTCTTCTCTCAGCTGAAATCCGCAGCAGCTGGGCTTACTGATTTTGCTGAGAACTCAGTTCTGTAGGCGGTGTTTTCAAAGCTTGAGGGTTCAATGTGATGCTTAATGGGATTTCTACTATGACATACACACCTGTCTCTCTAAGCAATTCCCCAAATCCTCAGTCTTTATATCTAAATATATTGAAAGAGGAGTCCCCGTGGAGGAGACTAAAACTGGAAGTCAGATAATGAAAACTTAGACCAGGCTGCAGATGGCTGGCATAAAAAAGGAAAATACTAAACCAAGAAACCCCTGCACTGAAACACTGGCACCAAAATTGCACATCGAGACTGGTGTGCTTCATATAACTGCTAGGCGAGAGCCTCCCTGTCCTTCAAGAGCTCATACCTACCAGGTCTGCAAGCCTTGTGGACTTTCACCAGCAGTTGCCTGCATTTGTCATCATCCCAGTCGTGCAGTATCTTGGATAAAATATAGAGTTCAGCTTCTGGAATTGAATCGTTAAAGAAGTCTCCTGTAAAGCAAGAATACATGTATCACACAAAACCCCTAAAACACAGAGGGCCAAGTTAAGCAAATATTTTCAGTTCTGTTCAGTTCTAAAGACTCTGGGCTGACCATGCCCATTACCCCCATCAAACAACAACATAGTTACCAGCTAAAAGTCCTCTGTGGCACTGCACAGGGGATTTTGTTCTTGTTCAGTCTCCAGAAGGTCTGAAATGTTTAAAAGCAGTAGCTCATCTAGAACAGCCATTGATGCAATGGAAAACATTTGAGTCTCAGTTTTCTTCAATGATGGGAATTCAGATTCAAAAAGCATTAAAAAGAAAAGACAGTTTCTCATGTTTTCTGTGATAGACTGCCATGGAATAAAAGGGAAAAAAAATCTCTTATCTAAGCAAATTTTCAAAAACCTTCAGTAACCACAGAGCTACATCATAAATCCATAAGGAAAAAATACAGCTCTCTCACCTCCTACCACTAGCTTCATCATCATGCCTTTTGTTCAGCACCTGGTGTACTGAATTCATAGTTTTCCCTCCGCATCTTACTTTGTTGTTTCTGCTCCCATTTATTTGCATCACTGGCACACATAACATTTCCTGTGTTTCTCCAGCTTTGTTTTTATACACTCCCTTCCTCCCTCAAAGGCTTCTCTCCTCTCTCAGAGCTTCAAGAAATATTAAGTCATTCCAACACTTTGAAGATTTCTGAAAACATTGAAAAGTAGATGCCCTTACATTAATTTTCATCATACATGGTGCAAAGACCATGACGACTGGGCAACAGGAATACGGGCTATCTCGCCCACATTCCAAGCCTGAAATATCTTAGGATTTGAAAGTCAATCAATCATGACCAGAGAAGGAAAACCCCCTGGCTGAGAGCAGGCCTGGCATCCCGCACATCTGCCAGGAGGTCTGCACAGGAGAAAAGGGAGTGCTAGGAAGATTCATAACACAGCATGGAAGTTTTTCAAAATTTCAGGACTTTTTTTTTTTTTTTTGTTAAAGTACCCTTGTTCTGAAGAAATCAAATAGTTTTGTTCAGGAGTAAAGAGCTTCTGGGTTGCTGAATAACTGAGTCCTGTCTCTGAGAGAAGGCAGCTGCAGGTGCACAACTGGAACAGCCCTGCGGTAGCAATGGATTGCAGACCTCGGCTGGGGAAGATGCAGTCTGCAGCTCTGCCCACGTAAGGGGCATCTGGAGACCTAAGCCTCCAGTATGGGACCTCTAAGTGTAGACAAGGAGCTCAGGAGCAACAGCTGGGATGACATTACACTCTGTCTGCACCTACCTTCGTGGAAAGCGATCTGACGCTCCTCAGGGGGGATAAAATGTTCTTTGGCCATTTGCACAACTTTCGGCAGGTCATAAATTGTGACGGTGGAATTTGGGTACAAAGCAGCACACTCCCTGGCCAAAGCTCCTCCACCTCCTTTGGGGAGAGCAAAAGAAGGTCAGCTCTGACACAAAGCAAACCTGTTCAGCAACATCCCCATGAAGCGATGCAGGCAACAGGGCGTTCAGCCTCATGGCAGCTGGCAAGGTACATTTGCTTCCCAGGTGTTACTAAAAGGTAAGAGGAGGGTCAGGAGAGGCCACCGTCTCCATTTGCTCTTCAGGAAGGAAGCTTCAGGGCCCCCAGCACACAGGTTTATGGGGTCAGCCCCAGCTCTCACAGCTCCTACGCACCCCCTCAGCCAGACCGAGCTGTGGATGCTGGAAGGTGGGAAACGAAAAACAGAGCCACTTAAACAGGTGCTGGGGAAGCAGTGATGGATCATGACACATTCCATGAATCCTGGCAGCACTGGGACAGTGGAGTGCTGCAAGGTAAAAGGCTGCAGACAATATCTCAATGACACCAACTGAAGTAGAGGAGGGAAAGAGACTGGCACTGGAAGAATGTATCAAGCAAGGGACAAGACTATGCCAAACCTGACACATACACAAGGGGATAAGCCACTACTCACGCAAGTGAGACTCTAGTGAAAAGCATTCAGCTTCCTAATGCTCTCACCACTCTCACATTTCTCTTTTTAATCCAACCAAGACAGTAAAAAGCTCTTTTTATTGCTGAGATATGTCCTGCTTTCCATTACTCTGTCCATCATACAACATCGGAATTACTTTTCTTTTCAGAGCTTGTAAAAGACAACAGTTCAGAGGCTTATCAATCTACTGACTCTCACCTCCCAGGTCAAAAATGTGCGTGAAAGGGGAAAGGTCAAATGCAGCAAGAACATCTCTGCCACATATACTCCATACTGAGTTCTGTCCAGCCATGAATTTCAACATTTCTTCTTCTGATCTAATAATGCAAACAGACACAGCACATAGAAAGGGTAACTTACAATATCCTTGGTGATTCTGATCATATAACTGTTATTACAAGTTTTAACTCAAACACTAATCTCTGGTTTTATTGACACTGAATACATTCTCTTTGCATATAAACCTACCTCAAGTCTTAACCATAGCAGAAGGGTACAGATACGCATTCATGCATTTAAATAGGGAATTAAGACTAGCGAACTCCAAGAGTGTATTATGCTGCTAATTCTCAGGCTTCCAAGGGATTTTTTTTTCCTTCAACTACCATTGCCTCTGTGCCAGAGACCTGTGATATGTTATTCAGAATGGGAAATGATGCATTTCTATTCAAAATATCAGACACTGTCCCAGTAATGGATATGTTGAGAAAGAAAAATGCTGCATGATGGTTCTGATGATGGTGATTCTCACATCATCATGTTTAAATATCCTGAGCCATAATTAAAAACATTAATTTGCTCTACAATAAGAATAAAATTTCTATAAATACACTAATGATTACCTGTACATTGCTCCAAAAGGGTCTTTAGATGAAACACCAAAAACTCTTTCATACTGGTTTCTTCCTTCTCTAAAATAGCAACCAACAAAAGCATATGAGTGTGGATTTCTTTCACCCAAACACACCTCAGCGCTGTAGTTTCAGCTAGGTCATCACTGTGGAAGGTGCTCAACTTTTTACAGAATATTATGCCACCCTGTTTATAATGGCTGTAAAGTCACCCTCTTTTGCCACCCCAAAATATGCCGATATATTTTGCAACCTTTCAGAAGAATGACTGGTTCTTTTCAAGGCCAGGTTGGATGGGGCTTTGAGCAACGTGGTCTAGTGGAAGGTTGCTTGTGTCAAGTGGGATGAGACCATGTCTGGCAGATGCAAGGGTGGGAAGGGGCTCGGCAAGGGGGGCACCAAGCGCCACCACAAGCTGCTGTGTGACAACATCCAGGGCATCACCAAGCCAGCCACCCGCCGCGTGGCTCGGCAGCGTGAAGCACACCTTGGAGCTCATCTACGAGGAGATGCATGGGATGTTGCAGGTCTTCCTGGAGAATGTGTTCCATGACACCATCACATACTCTGAGCATGCCAAGGGGAAGACAGTCACGGCCATGGACGTGGTCTATGCCCTCAAGCACCAGAGACACACCCTGTACAGTTCTGGTGGCTAAACTTCAATTTCTGGGATAGGTTAATGTATTTAGAACCCAAAGGCTCTTTTCAGAGCCACTAGAAGTGGTTAAGTCACCGTCCCTGGAGGTGTTAAAAAAACATGTAGATGTGGCACTTCAGGACATGGTTTAGTAGGCATGGTGGTGTTGGGCTGACAGTTGGACTTGATGATCTTAAAAGTCTTATCCACTCTATGATTCTCTCATTCTATGAGGTGTCCCTGCCCATGGCATGGGGGGCTGGAACTATATGATCTATAAGGTCTCTTCCAACCCAAACTATTCTATGATTCTATGATTTATGGGAACACATCTCAGGTAAAGGTGCAAGACTGGTGCAATCATCACAACCATATGTGATCATCAATTGATCTGACTGGGACAACTGAGACTCCAGCCCCATATTAAACTACTGCTATACACCTTTGGAACAGAAGTATCCTTAGCCATCATTACTCATCATTCACTTTGTTGATGCCTCCTCAGGTAACAGCCACTGTAATGATCAAGTGCTTTCCTGAAGGTCAAACACACAGATTACGATTCCTAGATCATCTCCACCATCAGAAGGAATGGAAAACAAGAATACACACAAACGGTAAAAAAAGAAAAAACCAAGAACAAATACTGGCTATGTGTTAATAGCCAAAATGATCTCTTGGATTTTCTTTCTGAGAACCAGCCACCATCTTCATTATGCCCTTCCCCAGCAACACACCACTCTAAGAGCAGCCACACAGATGCCACAAAGCCATCTGCAACAGACAGCGCACAACACTCCTCCTTACCTCACAGCATCAGCCAGATAGTGCCAGCACAAGTAGACTGTATTGGAGTAATACATCATAATATGATACTGAGACTTTGGACTTGATTTTGTAAGGTAGATGTTGGAGATTTCTGTGTTTCTGTAAAGGGCTAAAGGGTGAAATATATTTACTTACTAATATCTACAATATACCACCTCACCTAGCCTATCACACAGTATGGTACTTATCACCAGAAGATGTCTATATGACCAAAGAGAGAAACACATTGCTTCTACAATCAATCCTTCCACTGCAATGAGCAGTGGGTGAGGGTTGCTGAAATGTGCATTGCCCCATTCAATGTGAGTAAACACTATCTGCCTGCCCTTACTCCAGCACCAAGAATTTCCTTCAAGAACAGCAAGAGGAATGCATTACAAGTGTCATAATTTACCTATAGGTTTCTACCACCAGAGGAAGCTTTTTGTATGCTCTATTTAAATGAGAAGCCCTTGCAGACGTTTCCGGTCAACAAGGTCAGCAACTGGGAGACAAGTTCCCAAAACAGCATGCCAACCACACCTACCCTCTCTCTGTTCACTAGGGCAGGACCTTCTGCAGACAGATGAACACCCAAAGGACTCACAGAAATCTCCCCCACTGCCTCCAATGCATCTGCAGGGGTATCACTCGCCCATGGGACTGGCATACAAAAGGAAAATTAAAGATAGAGCCTGTTCTCCCTGAACTCACTGGGCAAATACTGTAAGCCCTAAAACACGGCAAGGCAACACAAGCCAGAGCAGGTGACACAACTTTTAAGACTCTGGCTAGTCCTGACCACAGAACCCTTCTGACCACATGGACTCAACATCTGTGAAGCAAGGGCAAACTTACATTACCTCTCAGCTCAGATCAGCATCCTAACAAAATACTTCACGCAGTGGTAAAACCCCAAAGAAAACCAAAACGTGTTTTTAAATCATGCTATTGCCCATCCACCCTGGCATTTTGTTTTAAGGTTTAAAATCATGACCAACCTCAGAGTTTTCTTGAGACCAGCTCTGCAGAGACTCTGAATATCTTCTCCAAGGTCACCTGAGGCTCTTTCACAAAGAAGTTTAGGGATATAGAGCCCTTCACCTTCACTTTACATCTTGTTGACATTTGCTGCTTCTCATCCAGTTGAAGAGCGGATGGTGTTCTCAAGCAATTCCCTCCTCCTTCCAGCTACAGTAACTGGCCTGACACTAGGTATCACCTCCCCCCACACACCTCACCTCACTTTCAAAAACCTCACAGGTTTAAGTCTTTTATTTTCTTCCCCTTCTTCTGCCCTTTATTACCTCCTACTTGTGTCAGCTTTACTGCCAAGAGCTTCAACCCCACACAAGCATCCAGCAGTCTTTCCATGCCCGTGGTGCTGGTACCCAAGCGCGCAGCAATGGCATCTGAAGACAGAGGCTCTCCCGATTCCAGCAGAAGATCAAACACCCCCAACTCACAGGCAGTGAACACAACCTGGGGGTAAGGAAAGGTGGGAGCAAGAGATCAGGTGATAGCACCAATGCCTATTGCATTTCTAAAGCTGCTTTGTTGGAGAAAATACACACATAATAATATTTTTTTCAGGTAAATCCATATTTCATATAAATGAGACCAATGATTAAACTCAAGCTTCTGTGGACATCGATAATACCATACAGTGCTTCTAGCATAGATTTTTTTCACTTTTTTTTTCTGGTGAAGCCAACCAATGTTTTTGGCTCACAAAGATTCACATTTAGAGACCAGGTTTCGGGTGTGAATGTTCCTGCCTCTTCCTTAGCTTCAGAGAACGTTCTCACAGTCTCTCTTGATTTCTGCCTGGAGAGCACAAAGTCAAGACTGGGTGGTGGTGGGTTTTTCTGCTGTTGTTTTTGTTCTTTGACAAAGCATCTAATGTACGCTCCAATGAACCCTGGAGACTCTCCTGTGGCTTGCAGCAGAGGGGAATATCTCACGCTATGGACCCTGTTTTCAGACACTGACATGCATGACTACAGTGGTCTCCCTGAGGCAGGGAGGTTCACCACAGCCAAAAGGAGTGCTTCATTCAAGCCAGAAGAATTGCCTTGTCTTTTCACAGAGAAGGAAGGTGTGAAATATCTCCAGGAACAACCCTCAACCTTCAGACAGACATATGTACCATACATGAGAAAAACATCCTTCTTTAGCTGGACACCGTCAAATTTACAAGTATTAGTTATTTCTCTGGCCACACAAACATGTCTAAAACAGTAACAAAGGCATCAACTCTACAATGATTTGATAAAGTCCATGGGAAGCTCCTTTTACCCTCATTAAGAACATGGTTTAACCAAAGTTGAGATTGTTTCTCACAAAAACAGTACCAGTGTTAACTGGAAAGCACTGGGCACCCTTTACTGTCAGCTCAGCCTTTCAGAAGCCTTAGGATGCAGCAGTATTTGCACAACCCAAAGAGCATTCCTTTGTTGTTGGCCAAAGGTGCAGCAAGGGACAACAGGAAAGGTAACTAAATAGTAAATGAGGAAAAATTCTCCACTGCATTGGATATTATAATTTTATGCCTATGTGCTTACAAACACACAAAACCAAACAACATCAGTAAATATTAAGGAAAGTGGAACTACTAGTTCTACCTTTGTGCCTTAATCAAATGCTGTTTGCAATAACTGTCATTTTACCAGACTCTTTCTTTCACCTGAAAAGGCAATGACAGAAGTTTTTAAGGTAAGGCTTCTGCATAATACTTACAGACAAACCATGGGAGAGGGAAGGAAATTCTTTGAGAAGATATTTGAAAAATCTTGTTCTTTGTATGGCTTAACAGGGAGGGCAAAAGGCAATTCCAGGCAGCCTTCTATTTCTAAAACTCCAGAAATGAAAAGTGAGAAGAAATCCCACCATCAAAGGAACCTTCCACATTTAAGGCACTCGGACAGCAAGCTCTCAGCTATAAATCCCTGTGTTTTTTATAAAGTCTCATGCAGAGACAAGGTCTACTCATCCAAGCCTCCAAAGGTCAGAGAAGTCTCAACAAATGCTAAATCTATCCTGAGGGGTCAGGCCATTTTCAAATCCTTTTACTTTTCAAATTTCCTTCCTGTCTAGATGAGCAGACAGGATGCTTTTGTATGAGATGTTTTTCATTCCAAAGACTTACATTCAGGACTCAAAGTGAGATCCTTGAATATTTCTGTCTACATACTCTTAGACATCTGTCCAAGACTGAGTTGTATTTCTTACCTTTGAGACTAAAAATCCACTGTTGTATTGCAAGATGAGTTGAGGGTAGTCAAGGTCTTCTGTGGAACCCATCTTCTTTCTGCACTGAGGCACAGATTCTCTGCCTCTCTTCATTTAAATAAGCTTCTTTCCACCAGGCACACAGCACACCACCTGACCCACTTAATCTTATTGCTTCTGAGAAACATGCTGGTTACAAAACCGTGTTAGCTAAGTTATTTGGCTTCAGTGGGTCTTTCCACCAGGTTTAGCTGTTTCTTTGGCTCTTCCATCATCAAGTACAAGGCTGAAGAAGCACCGCAGATTAAAGCTTGTATTGTCAGTTCAGCGGTCGATTAACACACAGGTGCTGCAGAAGCGCTCGAAAGCTTGTAACAGGCAAAACAGAAATCATTACAGAGCAGCATCAAGAACCTGAACTCAGTGCAATGCACCAGGAGTTCATAAACCAAAGCAGAGTGTTACTCGGCGCTTGTTCAAAAGCAGCCCTACTCCATCAGCCTGGCACTTTGACGCTGGAAGACTTCCCAAGAATAGAAATTCTTACATATGTCAGTCAGCCCAATGACGTGACCCCAGAGAAAGACAACACTTCGGCAATTCACTTCAAGTGAGATGTGGACATTCACAGGGATTTAAGAGTGAACGAGTATCAGCTCAGCTCAAAGCAGCCACGGCATACTCCTGGCCAAGCCTGGCATCTCCCACGGCCCTAATTCCACTCACCCCTCACTCAAGCGTATCCACTGCACTTATCTTCACTACGCTGAAACAAAGATTTGCTCAACCTTGGGTCCAGGTCATGGGCCCAGGGCCTCAGATCTCACTCGTGCAAGGAAAATGACTGGCACAACTACTATACAGCAGGCAAGAGCTGCAGAGGAAATAATCTGAGAGCAGAGTCCACCCAACGAGCTGAAGAAAGCATTCCACCACAGTCTGTGCCTGGAATGCTTTCCACCCGGGTGTGGAAAACTTGGGTGTGCTTCCCTGGCCTGGTTTTCAAGCTGTACCCACAGAAAGGATAAAAGAAACACAGGGGCATTGCCAGAGGGGAGCTGAAACTACTGTGATGGACACAGCTCCAGATGACCCTGGGGCTGGCAGTAGGATACACCCCATCCCTAAGGGCAGAAGCAGCCAGTCTGAAGAGAAGCTGTAAGAGTCTATTTGCTGTGCTGCTTTGTCGCAGTGACTAGTTTGCTCTGACAATGATTACTCAGGTGAAGTCTACAAGGAATTAAATCTACTTTTGTCCCTTCTCCATATTTTGCAGGTCTCTGCACATTCTGGCTTAGACAGCAATGCCTGTTTGATAGCTGCCAGTGATGATGGGCAGGGATGTCCTACTTGTGCTTTGCCATGTTTTGGCAGAGCAGGGTCCTGAGGGATGAAAAAATGTTCTACATTTTCCAGCTGGCTGCCACAGTCTTCCTCCCCTTCTCTGCAAAACTAACCAGGATCATGCAGAAAGTCCTTGGGAAGAAACAATGAAATGACCGCCAAGTGCCAGTTTTCATCGGAAGATCAAAACCCTGGATTAGTTTCCTGAAAACTCTCTGCCCCGCTGTCCGTTGCTCCAGCTTGTAGATGCCTGCCATCTTGCCTTTCTGGGCAGATGCTGCAACTCTCAGGTGAGAAAAGACCCTTTCCACCAAGGGAAGACTCACAGTTTTTACACTACACATTCAGTGACCCTTCAGGCAACTTTAAATGTGACCTGATTTAGGAAA
Organism: Opisthocomus hoazin; assembly: GCF_030867145.1. Taxonomy (NCBI): domain Eukaryota; kingdom Metazoa; phylum Chordata; class Aves; order Opisthocomiformes; family Opisthocomidae; genus Opisthocomus; species Opisthocomus hoazin. The sequence goes on along the minus strand of NC_134414.1, from coordinate 81,327,070 downwards.
TACAGTGATGGCAAAATGTTACAAAATACCATTTTTTTCAGTTGCAGCTTTCTCCATGCTTCATCAATGAAGTTAATGGGCAAAACTTGAGCAATACAGTTATCAACACACAGCTCAACATTTTGTGTACATTAGCTTGGTGTATGTTTAGAGACTGCATTTTACAAATCTGTCTCAACACAACATTTTAATGTTCTCTTCCTTCCTAGGAAGTAGGGTTATACTTGTACGCTGCTGCTGAAGGTTAGTTCTGTGCTTCTCTTTTAAACTTGCCTCATTTTAGAAGAAACAGGCCAGTATAAAGTTTTCCACATGTTCCTTCTGACCATTTTGTGGATGCAGTGTAACCATCTCAATTGAAAAGCTCCACTGTACAATCCTTCTGTGAATCTGTGTTTTCCATTCAGATCCTTACACTTCAGCCAAAAGATGTCATATTTCTTTTAGCCACTAGTGAAACAGCAACTTACTTTAAGAGTTAGTTGTTCAAGTTAGTAGGCAGATGTTGCAGTTATCAGCCTTTTTCCCCTCAGTACACAACTCAGAAACAGGATCTATTCCCCAGGTTCTCACACCACGGGGTGTCCTGTGTTACCAAAACACTATGCCTGAACATACAAAAGTTACAGCAAACACCAAACCGTAGAAACACTTAGACCTCCTCATCCTGGCCAACGCTGCCCGTAGATACAGTGTTATCGACTTGCTACCTCACCAGACTTCACTGTTCAGTACAGGTTAGACACTAATATTCTGTTTGGCAGAACATGGAGGCTGAAATCACAACACACCTCTCTGCCAAAGTGACTGTGGATCTGCACAGCTTGCATCTAACAAGACATGGTTTCTCTGAAGGAAAAGCCTGGACAACAGGTTCCAAGGACTCAGCTACATTCATAATGGACATCTTCCCCTGCTATCCCCACCTCCAGGAGAGCGCACAATCTCGTTTTCTATTTAGGAACTTCCATCTGCCTATGTACTAAGTGCAAGTCTACAGAGTTCATTCACTTGCCCAAATCTAGACCCACTCTTAGTGAACATGCTACAGAGCTTTTCAGTTCTTCACATCCATTCCAAAGACAGTTTAACTGGAAAGAAAGCTCAAAAACTTCTCATTCAGTCTCCATCCATATGTTAATGTTAGTTAAAGTTAGAAGTTAGACCAGGCTAACTTCTTTCCCTCAACAGCTTTCCCTCTCCTCTGGTTAAAATATAAAAACAAATTATACATAGATAAATATCACTAGTCAAAGACAAATATTGTTAGCTGAAAGATTAGAAAGCTGTAGGAAAATAAGAATATTTCTCTGCTAAAGGCCAATTCTGCCTGCCTGCTACTGACAAGAAAATTGGTGCAATTTTGCCCAAGCATAAAGATTTCCCGCTCCCAGGATCATGACAGCTATTCAGATCCAGTCCATCAGCCACAGTGGAAGCAAATGCTCGCCACCCTGATGTATACATTTCTCTTCTGTTGAGCTAAACAAAACAACTCTAGGAAGAGCTAGCTGCTGCTCACCAGCTCATGAACCACTTCCCTCAAATGACTCAGCCACAGATTGGTATCAGATATTACAGTGACATTTAGCACAGCTGCATTAAAGACTCATTAGTATGAAAATGCTTAACCCTTGGTTCTTGTAGTTTTGACTAAATAACAGATGGTTATCTGCAAAACTGTAGAATAGCATGTCCTAATGGGACATAAATTGACTTCACTTAAGGCAAAGTTATAGGGTATGAGATGCTCTGGTAATAAAATGACCACACAGTTAATTAAACCCACTCGAAGTACTTTTTAAATTATGACTAAATCTGTCTGTTGAGGACACTAGATGTAATCATCTAATGGGATTACTACCAGTAGCAAGATGTAGGGGAGGAGAGTTGCAGATAACCCACAGCAGATTCATGCAAAGCCACACAGTGTGTTGCTGTTTCCAAGTAAATTGTTAGTGAGGCTTAAAGTCTAAGCTCCTTTTAAGCTACAAATGCATTCATGAAGATGAAATTGCAATGGCTTGCTTTCTCTAAAAACCTCATCAAGGTTTTTGTTATAGAGCTTAGACCACGCATAGACTAAGGCTGTTACTTTACCTCCACAGTTCTATTTTGGTGATGAATTTTTCTTTGCCTAAATGACTCATTACAGACAAATACTACACAAAAAAATATCTACATCATTTTTGCATAACATCTGAAAGTAAGAAATGATCTATAAGAAAAGCAGATTTAGTAAAATTAATGTCTGCCAGTAAGAAATGGCAGATGACACTATTTTCACACATGCAACCTTCCTTATAAGCAACAAGTACAGATCTCAGGGATGTGACTACAATAATGAGTTTCAGTAATGCCAATATGGAAACAACTGTCCCTTGCTACCATTATTAAGCCTCTAAGTATGCCCAGTTTACATCAGTGGCCTGGAAGTGCATGAAGATAATACGGTTTGTGCCCCCCCTCGCCTTTTTTTGTAAAGAATCCTACAAAGCCAAGACATCCAGTATCACACTTATTCTTTGAAACAGAACATCCAGTTTCATTGAAAAGATCATTTTCTTTTTTATGACTTCTAAGCCTCATGTTTCAGAATAGACGCGTTTCCTTAGTAACACAACTATCGCTTCTGTCAGTTTTTGACTGCACCTGATTTTATTTGTAGAGCCTGATTTTATTTTTTATAGAGAGATGCAGAAAGAAAACCAAGATGAACAGCAGCTGAGGCACGCCCTCATGCCAGAAATGACTACTGCTCTATTAAGCATCACAACAGCAATCAGTGGTCACGTAACTGCCTTGCACAGGCCATTTTACACTTGCTAATCTGACAATCCTCTCCTCCACTTCTTCAAAAAGAGAGCTTTAGAAAGAAGTGTCCCTATGGCTTGGCGTGGGCAAGCAGTCCTCAAGTCCTTTTACCTGGTGACTCTCCTCAAATGTTTTTTACAGTCGTATGCTGTTTGCAAGCCACGTCAGGTGGAGTGCGCAGAAGAGAAAGACTTTGCCAGTCCTTCCCTTTTCCAGTTAAAGTAGAAACTAACAGACACCACTAGGCAATTCCGCAGTGCCCTTACAGGCAGATATTTGGGATCATACGCAGAATTCTGGGGAAGACCTGGCGTGAGGGTCATCAATCCAAACAAACTGGATAACCAGTCCAGTTTCAAGGACACTTCACAGGTGCCACAGTGCAAGTGTAAAAGCATTTGTTTGAGCTAACCTATGAATTTTTTTTGTGAGGCAGCAGGAGATGTATTCAGGAGATGTAGCATGTGAGGGGGAACTAGATCAAATTAATCTTCTGTGCTGTGGTTAAAGAAGAAAGGATGGTGGTGCATGCCATTTCAGATAAGCCTCAAGAGGCCGGTGTCAGATTAAATACAAAAAAAGTAAGAGGTACACTTCCTTTTAACAATAATAATATCTACATGTGTAGGAATGTCAGACACTAGATAGATCTGTTCAGCACAGTCAGTTCTGAAGGATCAACTGCAACTAACTTGCTGCTTTATACAAACACTAGAGAGAACTGTGCAAATTTGTTGTGAGGCAGCAAAAGATACATTCTGCAAATAACACGTTCCCTGGCCTGAGGAAGGACCAGATGAACAGAATGCAACATAAGGGTAATGAACTGGGTGTTGTATCCAGATTATAACCAAACCTCAAAGGCAGGATACCAGATCAAAACACAGGCAATAAATATATTTCCTCTTAATTACAATAAAACTATCTCCTTAACTTCTATAGCAATACAAGACATCAGTGGTCAATTCTGCTCACTCTTTTATGAATTAAGGCATCTGCCAAACCCGTTGGTTAAATTGCTGTCTTATACAGAATCTAACACCTCCACCTCTACTATCAAACATGAGCAGTTGCAATAGTCTGTTACATGATCCTATTCATGTTCAAGAACTGCCCTAAAGCTGACACTGGTGTGATGTCCAGGTAGCACTGATCAGTGATTAGCTCTCATTGGTTTGCCTTTAAAGCCTTGTGGTCCCTGGTACCGTCCTGTGCTCATAATTTTGGAAGTCACTGAAAAAATTCCCATTTTCTCTAACACCTTTCAAGATGATGCTTCCAAATAACATTTCAAATGTTTTTTATATGCATACCTAATCATGTATATGCTCTTATTCTAGGTCATTGAACAAATTCCTCCATAAAGGTAGAGTCAATTAGAAGAAAACATGGATATGGTCACAGCTTTGGTAACCACTTCTTGCTAATATCAATTACTTCTGGCAATATGACTCTTACATTATCAAAATTACTTTACCACAGCAGGCAGTAAGCAGATGGAAAGCACCACAGCAATCATATTGAAGGGCTTGGCTTTGCCCTTGTAGAGAAGATGTTGTTTCGGATGAATAAGCTGCTTCCTGAGTCACCTAGTGCAGGCTGAGTCCAAGAGATAAAAAGAAAATTGCAGGTTAAAATACTGTAAGCGCAGAGGCTCCTCAGTCCCCAGACAGCAACAGGAGGAGGCATTCTTCTTTAAGGATCAGAACCAGGATTATGCAGTAACACTGTCAACAGCAACAGGAACTTGGATTTCTTACCCTTTCGAGGCTCATGTTCTTCTTGGCTTAAGTGGAGCTGCAGGAAAACCACTCCTGGCTGCCAGTGCCACAGCCGTGGTGAGGCAGCAGCACACACAGGGACAGCATGCCTCAGCTCCCGCACAGCACAGGGAGCGTCAGGAACGTCAGCCCACAACCTTCCCACCCCCTTCAGCTCGGACCTTGCTGCAAGCCGTCTGTGGCGAGCAGGGTCCTCATCCTCAAACAGGAAGAGGCCACACGCTGCCTTGTATCATTGGAACACTAATACCCTTCTCAACCCTACACAACCAGAAGAGCAAGGTGGGTTCCCACTGGCTCCATCCTATCCTCCTGGCACCTCTATGAGGACAAAAGGCAGACATTATGTTTTGTGGTGACAGATGTGACATCTCTCCTGGAGCTGAGTGCAAGAAGAGATGTGCATCCTCACAACGGAGGAAAGTCTCTTCCCATCTCATCGTGTGACTTAATACTCAAGAACAGAGACAGAACATCAGAAGAAACCCTGGGCACTTCTTTGGACTCAGTAAATGGAATAGAACTCAGGGGTCTCTCTCATTGCTGCCAAGGCTTTCCAGCAGGCATGAACACAGTGATGTACTGTGGAGTTGCCCGATCCATGGCTTAATGGGATTTACACCCCATATTTACACAACACCAGTCCTGCTCACTAAGAACATTTTTCCACTGCTGAAGCAAGAAACCACACCAATAAAAAGTGAACCTAAGCTTTCCCCAGCAACAAAGGCTGAGTAGGTTTAAAATTAACTGATGGGTATGGCTGCCTGACACAGAGCAAGAAGCTGGGAACTATTTGAGTTCTTGGCTTTGCAATGGCATGGGAAGAGCTCCAGAGTTTGAAAGCAGAATGAAAAATGAAGTCAAATGCATGGGATAAGCTCAACACTTCTAATTCTTCCATCATCTTCATGGATTTCTTTCCACCACAGCCCCTATATGCCTGGGGCTGCCATGTGTTCAGTCAACATCAAAGCTGACATCCAGGCTCCAACATTTCATATAGTCTAATGCAGAAGAAACACAGACTCACAGTCTTGTTCACTCAGATCCTCTATGTTCTGATAAAAAGAGTAAATAAATCTCTCTTCCTGCTTACAATCCAGGGCAACAAAGCCCTCAAAACCAAACCAAACCCTGAATGTTGACAGACAAATGTAATAAGGTATGCAACTTCAACGCAATGGGACATAAGTCTAGGCAAACAGAGTCAGGTTACTACTGGTACATAATCCTCACTGACCAGTTTCAGAAATAAAAAGGAATATACCTTTGCAGACATTCTCAGTGCACTGGATTTCTAGCAGCTAAGGGTCTGAAAGTAGAGGCAGCCTAGTAGCCAAGTCAGACTCTACCCAATACTCAACCATACCAACATAAATTCAATGTTTCAGAAGCATTTATTAGTTTGGTATGTCTTTGATAAGTATTAGTTGCTAAATCCTATACTCTTCAGTTTCCTTAACATTTATACCAGAACTTGTGACAGCAGTGTGATTTAAGCACTGTAAGTTTAGTAATTAAACATGAACAGTAGGGTGGATTATCGGAACTCCTTCATAGAATCATAGGGTTGGAAGCTTTGGGTTGGAAGCGACCTTTAGAGGTCATCTAGCCCAACCCCCATGCAGTGAGAAGGGATATTTTCAACTAGACCAGCTTGCTCAGAGCGCCATCCAACCCAGCCTTGGATGTTTCCAGGGATGGGGCCCCCCTCTTTGGGCAACGTGTTTCAGTGTTTCATTACCCTTACGGTAAAAAATTTCTTCCCTATATCTAGGCTAAATCTACCCTCCATTAGTTTAAAGCCATTATTCCTTCTCCTATTGCAACAAGCCCTGCTGAAAATATCTTCCCCATCTTTCCTACAGGCCTCCTTCAGGTACTGAAAGGCTGCTATAACGTGTCCTCAGAGCCTTCTCTTCTCCAGGCTGAACAGCCCCAACTCTCTCAGCCTTTCCTCATAGAAGTGTTCCAGGCCTCCGATCATCTTTGTGGCCTCCTCTGGACCCGCTCCAACAGCTCCATGTCTGTCCTGCACTGAGGGCTCTAGAGCTGGACGCAGGGCTCCAGGTGAGGTCTCATCAGAGTGGAGTAGAGGGGCAGAATCCCCTCCCTCGCCCTGCTGGCCACGCTTCTTTTGATGCAGCCCAGGATACAATTGGCTGCCTGGGCTGTGAGCACACGTTGCCAGCTCATGTCCAGCTTTTCATTCACCAGCAGCCCCAAGTCCTTCTCGGCCCAGCTGCTCTTAATCTCTTCATCCCCCAGCCTGTATTGACACCAAGGATTGCCTCAACACAGGTGCAGGACCCTGCACTTTGCCTTGTTGAACCTCATGAGGTTCACATGGGCCCACTTCTCAAGCTTGTCCAGGTCCCTCTGGATGGCACCCTGTCCCTCGGGTGTGTCAACTTCATCACTCAGCTTGGTGTTGACTGCAGACTTGCTGAGGCTGCACTCAATCCCACTGTCTATGTCATTGATGAAAATATTAAACCGCACTGGCCCCCGTACAGGCCCCTGACGGACACCACTCATCACTGATCTCCATCTGGACACTGAGCCATTGACTACTACTCTCTGGATGGAACCATTCAACCAATTCCTCATCCACACATCAAATTAATATCTCTCCAATTTACAGAGAAGGATGTTGTGGGGGACTGTGTCAAAGGCCTTACAGAAGTACAGACAGATGACATCCGTAGCTCTTCCCTTGCCCACTCATACAAGACCAACAGGTTGGTCAGGCAGGAGTCACCCTTGGTGAAGCCATGTTGGCTGTCTTGAATTACCTCCCTGTCCTCCATGTGCCTTAGCATAGCTCTGCGAGGATCTGTTCCATGATCTTACCAGGCACAGAGGTGAGGCTGACAAGTTAGTAGTTCCCAGTGTCCTCCTTTCTACCCTTTTTAAAAAGATGTGAAATGTTTCCCTTTTTCCAGTCATGAGGAACTTCACCTGACTGTGATGACTTTTCAAGTATCATGGAGAGTCGCTTGGCAACTACACCAGCCAATTCCCTCAGGACTCTGGGATGCATCTCATCAGGTCCCATAGACTTTTATATGTTCAGGGTCCTCAGGTAGTCACAAAATTGATCTTCTCTTACAATGGGAGGCACTTTGCTTCCCTAGACCTTATCTTGAGGTCTATCCACTTGAGAGGTGTGGAAAGAGAGGTTGCCAGTGAAGACCGAGGCAAAAAAGTCATTGAGTACCTCAGCCTTCTCCTCATACCAGTTTGCCTGTCTTGATCATCATGAGGGGTATGCTCTCTGACCTTCCTTTTCTGGTTGACATACCTGTAGGAGCCTTTCTTACTATTCTTTGAATCCCTTGCCAAGTTCAGATCCGTATGTGCCTTGGCCTTCCTGACCCCCTCCCTACACAACCGGGCAGCGGCCCTACATCCTTCCCAGGATACCTGCCCTTGCTTCCACTGTCTGTGCATTTCCTTCTTGCCCTTTAGTTTGACCAGCAGGTCTTGACTCAGCCATGCCAGTCTCTTGCCTTCCCTGCCTGATTTCTTACACCTGGGGATCAAGAGCTCTTGTGCTCCATGGAAAGCATCCTTAAAGATCTGCCAGCTCTGATCTGGTCCCTTGTCCCTGAAGGCAGCTTCCCACAGGTCCTGTTGACTAACTACTTGAACAGCTGGAATTCTGCTTTCCTAAAATTCAGGGTCCTGACTTTACGCTTTGCCTGGCCCTTATCCCTCAGGACTGAGAACTCCACCAACGCGTGACCACTGCAGCCCAGGCCTGCCTCCAATCTTGATGCCACCGATGAGCTCACTTGTGTTAGTGACCAGCAGTCCAGTATCACATGCCCTCTGGTAGGGCTGTCTATTACCTGGCTTAAGAAGTTGTCCTCATTACACTCCAGGAGTTTACTGTATTGCCTACAGCTCGCCATGCTACTTTTCCAGCAGGTGTTGGGGTGGCTGAAGTCCCCCAGCAGGACAAGAGCCTGTGAGCACAGTCTCCTGTCCATGGAGTAAAAAGGCTTCAGTAAGCTACCTTTGATCGTGCAGCCTGTAGTAGACACCGTCCACAAAATTCCCTTTGTTGCCTCACTCTGCTTCTCACCCATAAGCTTTCTATCTGCTCATGGCTATTCTTCAAAAACAGCTCTTCACACTGTATTGACTTCATGATGTAGAGGGCAACGCCTCTGCCTCTCCTTCCTTGCATGTCCCTTTTGAACAGCCTGTAGCCATCGATAGCCATCCTCCAGTCATGGGATTCGTGCCACCAGTTTTCAGTAATGGCAACTAAGTCATAACTTTCTAGCAGCACAGTGGCTTCCAGCTCCTCTTGTTTGTCGCCCATACTGCACGCACTGGTGCAGAGGTACTTCAGTACCTGTAAGCTGTGCCACCTTCTTAGAGGAACACCCCTTAATTCTTTTGCGGTATTTCACCAGTGTTTCCCTGTCGGCCCCTATTACCTGAGGAGCCCCTGGCTCATCCCCGTAAGAGACTAGTGGTGTTGAGATTACTACATAAATCAGCCTAGGTCTCAGTCCCCAAGACAATGGTGAAACTCGCAACAGAACTCACAAAAACTTCAGAAGTAACATAATTAATTTGAGATCTTTAAAAAAGTGAATTGACAGGAAGAGAAAAGAACATCTACCTTTTCTTTCCATAGATGGTAATCACAAAGATTTCAGCAGCATGGTCTAGTAAGAAACAAACCCCGCATGGATTCACTGAAAGCAACGCAGACAAACTCAGCCAGCCAGGAAGCCAGCTGAGCTGCAGCACCAATGAGCTCCTCAGGCACTTCACAACAGGGATGCATCAGTGTGAGGAAAATGGCATCTGAAGGCTGTAAAGAGCACACGCCCTGCTAAATTAACAGTTGACACAGATGTACATAACAGGACAATCAAGAAGGGTGGCTGAGCTTCATTCTTCACATGTGTTGAGTGATCTTTTCAACAAACGGGTTCTCATATAACAACTGTGCAGTTTTTAATACACTGACATATGAAAACAGCAACGTCAGTTCACTGGAAACAGTTTTCTTTTAATTTTACCATAAAAAGGCAAAATAAACTCTTCACTGTAATGCCATAGCTTTTAATATTCCTGAGCTGCATTTTAGAAGCAAGAGTATTCTTAAATGGATTTAACAAGAGACACTGCAGCCTTACTTTTCAACACAAGTAAAAATAATTTAGCGAGAAGGCCTCTTTTGAAAAAATCAATGGCTAGCTCTGTATGTACCTGAAAAAATACTTCAGGTTGCTCTATGCCACCTGAAGTAATTACAAAGCTAAAAATGTCAACAAAATAACAGAATGACTTTTCAACCATTTCCCCACTGCTTCTTACTTCCGACATCAGTGTGCCTCTCTTACACGGGAAGTATTATTTTACAAATGGCATTACATGCCAGAATAATTTGGGCCACAAAGCTTGGCAACATACAGACATATGAAAGAATCACAGCAGTTTAAAAGATATCCTGCATACCTTTATAGTCAGTTTTAAGAACTATATGAAAGTTCTGCTACCCATCTCAATCAGCAAAAACTCTACTTCGTTAAATGCGATTTCATTGAATGCATCAGAAAGCATTTTAAATAAAATCTGTATGCAACAGCTTGTCACGTCTGCAGTGTCTATAACTGGCACCCACGTGCTTCTCAAGCCAAATTAGGTGATAAAGAGATAAAAACTAAATCAACTAAAATTACGGTTTAGAAAACTGAAAATCAAGAAAACAGGTTGGCTTTTAGCACTGCAGGAACTCGAGCACAAGCACAGGTGGTTATACCAACATTGTGGCAGAAACCTAGAAAGAGACAACAAAGCACGAAGCAACGTCAGAAAAATCAGGCATCTATTTCCTTGATTTCAGAGTTAAGCATTGATTGAAACAAACGTGTTTTCTATTGCAGTCACACCAATGAGGTCTCGTTTACAAATTTCTGGCCCTTTTGTCCAACCATAGCCTTTCCAAGGAGCCAAGGCCTCCACTACCCACTCCAAGTACTCCTTTGCTTACTCAGGGATCTCCGGTGCCTTCGTCTCCTGCTCACGCTTCTGCGACTATGACTTCTTTCTCTTCTGTCTCGTTTACGTTCGCTACTGCGAGTTCTTCTGTAACGTGAACGTCTGGGGCTTACACTTCTCCGTCGAGGACTGTAACTTCTGCTAGAGTGTCTATAATACCTCCTTTCTTTCCTGCGCTTTTCATCCTGGTAACTCACATCTCTTCTGTGTCTGCTCCTCTCTCGTCTACCCTTACTCTCATCAGTGTTTACACTGCTACATGAACGGCTCTTTCTTCTTCTTGACTCTGTGCTACGTTTGCCCTGCTCGCAGCGTGACTCCTTCCTGGAGGTATTCTGGTCATAGCTAGAGAGGCTCTTCTGCTGCTGGTTATTGGCAGGAACACACGGAAGTACCCCGGAACTTCCTTTCTCAGAACACCTCTCAGAGTTTGTGGCATGAAGTTTCTGACCTTCTTTGACATGAACTTTGTCATGAATGTTGCCATTCAAGTACTTGCATTGAGTGTTTACACTCTCCGAGGATTCTACTTCTCTTTGAGAACCGGGAGCCGGTTTGCTTGTAACAGCCTGTGCTGAGGTAGAAGTGATGCAGCTGGATGACACGGTGTGTGGAACACCACTTGGGGTTTTCAGTGTGTCAGACTGAGATGCTCCAGTTTCTTCTTTGTTTTGATTAACTGTATCCATTTTCTTGCTCAGAAGATTGTTCAGTAGTTTCTCTCTCAGTTCCTTTTCTTTTCTCTGCAACCCCAGTGCTCTCTCTTTCTCCTCTTCCACACGTTTGAGCTCAGCCTCCTGGAGCCTTCGTCTCTCCTCTAGCTGCTGAAGACGAATCTTTTCTTCATTATGCTCTTGCTCCAAAAGCTTTACTGTCTGAAAGGCAGTCAAAGGGAAGGTAAGGGTAAACAAGAAAATATTTATAGACCCACTCATGCTTCCAAGTTATATCATAACACAGAAGCAGTAATTGGCAAGGAAATAAAATCTAACAAACAGAACTTAACTATCCCAAAATAAAACAGTTGTTTCCCTCTTAAAGGTAAAAAAACCAAAACAACCAAACAAAAAACCCCGCTAATACACAACTGTTGTAAGGTGAAACATTAGTATTAGTCCACAAATTCTTTTGATTGCTAATTTCTCCTAGCTGTTTCACAAGGCAAAAACAAAGCTTGGTCTTTGCGGCTCCTTAATATGATGAGAGTAACACACAAGCTAGAACAACATGTGAAATCTGAAGTATTTAAAGACATTATGAGGGTGCATACTTGAATGTTTCAGTCAAATTTAAAACATAAACTTCTCAGATTATTGCAATCTGTGGTTCATAGATGACTTTGCAATGAGACCACAAAAACCAGCAAAGAATTAAATACACACATATCATGTATGAACTGATTCTCTTTGTCAATCACTTTAGAAACTCATGATACTGAAAAAGATGGTTAAAACTTTTTTTTTCTGACCCAGAAAAACGACTTAGTGTAGACCTCAGAATTCTGGGATTCAAAGAAACACACTACTCTGTTCTACCAGACAACCATTCTATTTCATAGCTGCAAAGTTAAAAAGCCTGCAAGAAGTACTGCTCCCTTCTCCTAGCATATAACTGACCGCATAGCACTATATGAGTTCAAAAATGCTCCTGAGGTACACTGGCATCAAGGAAAAAAAAAAACTGTGCTTTGCCACACAGTTTTTCATCTCTACAGAAAATACTTCGCATACATTACATTACACCCTAACATGACTTTATCCAAGTCTTAAGCAAGTGATATCCTGTTTCAGTGAAAAATAACAATACTACTAAAGAGACAGGATCTAACATCCAAAACCCTAGCTGACAGCACTTTTCCTACAGAGAAATCATTCTGCAAATTTTCAAACATCAAATAATGAAAGCTCATTCTCTAAAACTGCAAAGAATAGTTGACAGAATTGCTGAAAGCCAGAAGGGAAACAGCATCAAAACTGGAATTAGATTTAAGGACTCTTGCATCTTATCCTCTGTGTTTAGTTCACTTTATCACACTTACACATTCTTTTCCAGGACTTAAGAGCAAGCCTGCCAACTAGTTTACAGGTAAAAAATGCTATTCAGGACCACAGGTTCAAGTTCACTCTTCCATTTACCTATATGTGTGTATTTTGCCAAGGGAGAAATACTATTTTATTGCACTTTTTTGAATTTTTGGTCTAAGAAATAGCATCTGGAGAGGCACCACACCTCTTGTTTAATGAGCAGTGCTCCCCACCCCCTCTCAAGTCAGTAAAAGGCTTTGTTCTGCTGGGTTCTTGTTTAGCTTCTGAAATTAATATTGACGTTACCTTTGCCCTGCTTAGCAGTTCTGCAATTAGTCTAATGGACTGAAGATTTCTCTGAGCTAACAGGAGCTTCCTTTCTTCTAACTTTATCTTCTCTTGTAGTTTTTTCTGCTCTTCGGCTTGAAGCTTTTCAAGTTGCTTTTTGTTTCGCCGAAGTTCACGATCTTTCTGCTTCTGTTCTCTCTTGCGCAACTTTTCTTCTCTTTTTCTCTCTCTCTCATATTCTTCAAGCTCTCTCTGTTTCCTAAAAAAAGATTAACATTTTTTACCTTATCTAGGGCAGGTACAATATCAAACTCCTACTCTATGCAAAAATATACTTTGTTCTTTGAGTAAATTTGTTTCTAAGTAAGTCTTGTTGATTACTGAAACACAGAGGCAGAAAACAGTGAACATTTTAACCATTAATTGTGATAGCAAACAATCACCGGCCTGTCAATATTTAAAAACAAGTTGGAATCTAAACACAAAATATGTCTACAACAATTTTTTTTTTAAATCAATTCAATCAGAGAGAATAGCAATGCATCAGGCAGCTGGGCAGCCAGTCATCACGGTGAGAAAATTACCAAGCCAGTTATTGTGTGCATGGGCTGGTGATTATTGTTTCAGTTATTAGGACAAAACGGTAGCTTATGTAAAAGACCAATGGTTTCTGAGATCAGGTGTCTAAAGGCATGATTTTTCAGAAATTGAGTATCTTGCAGATTTAATATGTTGAACCCAATGTAAGCATTGGTGATAATCTAAATAACGTTACAGTTTCAGGAACTGTAAGCAATGAGAATTTACACACATCAAGCCAACTAGACACCATACAACCTCTGAAACAATTTGCTCCATTTGTGTTTATATTAGAATCACAGAACCATAGAACAGTTTGAGTTGGAAGGGACCTTCAAAAGTCATCTAGGCCAAACCCCCTGCAATGAGCAGGACATCTTCAAATGGATTAGGTTGCTCAGAGCCCCATTCAACCTAACCTTGAAAGTGTCCAGGGATGGGCCATCTAGCACACTTCTCTGGACAACCTGTTCCAGTGCTTCATCGTCTTCATTGTAAAAAATTTCTTCTTTATGTCTACTCTAAATCTACCTGCTTTCAGTTTAAAACCATTAACCGAGGCCTGACTAAAAAGTTTGTCCCCATCTTTCTTGTAAGCCCCCTTTAAGTACTGAAAGGCTCCAATAAGGTCTCCCCGCAGCCTTGTCTTCTCCAAGCTGAACAGCCCCAACTGTCTCAGCCTTTCCTCATAGGAGAGGTGCTCCAGCCCTTTGATCATCCTTGTTGCCCTCCTCTGGACCCGCTCCAACAGCTCCATGTCCTTCTCATGTTGAGGGCTCTAGAGCTGGACGCACGACTCCAGGTGGGGTCTCATCAGAGCCGAGCAGAGGGGCAGAATCCCCTCCCTTGAACTGCTGGCCACATTGCTAGGGATGCAGCCCAGGATATGGTTGGCCTCCTGGGCTGTGAGCGTACATTGCTGGCTCATGTCCAGCTTTTCACCCACCAGAACCCCCAAGTCCTTCTCGACAGGGCTGCTCTCAATCCCTTCATCCCCCAGCCTGTACTGATACCAGGGGTTTCCCTGACCCAGGTGCAGGACCTCGCAGTTCACCTGAAAATATTCTGAGTAGCTGTCTTATGACATTTGCACCTATATACATTTTCTTAAAATGTCAGTGTTCAGATATGCTTGCATCCCATCCCTTTCCAGAAAAATACTGATGTTAAGAGGAAATGAGCTTTATAATACCAAAATTACTTACTCGTAGAACTAGTGCATAATTTTCTATTCCCCATTTACAATGTACATTTTTCCATCAGAATGACTACACATCATGCAAGTTCCTAGTTCTTGGAATTACAGTTCAAGGAAAAAAAAAAAAAAAAAGCTGTAAAACAGTCGTCTTATCAAAATCTCATAATCCCTAAAGGCTATTTCCTCAAAAGAACCCCCATATTCTCACTTAGTTTTAAGCGCTCCACTTTAGCTATAGAAGTCAAACTTTGAAATAGAACCTGTGTTCAGTTATTTTTTATCTATTGATGCTGATATGAAGGGGCAACTACAGTTTTGTTATGCCTGATTGCTAAAAATATAACTGAGCAAGGAGCGATAAATACCTTTCTTCCTCTTTTTGTTTTTCCTCAGCTTCTTTCTCTTTACGTTTTTGTTCTTCTCTCTGTTTTTCCAGCTCTTGAAGCTTTTGCCTTTCAAGCTGACGCTTCTTAATTGATGCATCGCTGAGGTGTTTTGTTGAGTCAAAAGAAACCTTTACAGGATACAATTGAAAACAGTTTTAAGTAGCCAAAAAAAACAAAAATCCCCAATAACCTACACAATCCGTAACAATTTAAACCTAACACAAAGGTATCCAAATCACAATGTAAGTACAAGCGGAAATATAAAATTTTTTTTTAAAACAAAGGGAAATTCTCTATGTGCCCAGAGTACTACAACCAGGTAACTGGGAACTAAATGCCTGCACACTAGCACAAGCAGGTACCAGTTTACACTTTTGTGTGTGTCTGACATCCAAAAGTAAACCCTAGTGTGGTTTCAGCCCTGGGTGTCCAATGTTTTCAACCTGTCAGAACAAGAACATACAGAACTCTTTCAACTCATGATTACTATTACTAGTGTACAGCACTAGGCAGAAATGGGTCTGAGCAAAGGCCTCCCTTTCTGTCTAACACTGTGATCCTGAAGTTCATCAAAAGAAACAGTTCTAACACATTCAGCACCTGGTTTAAGCAAGTGCCTCCCCACCAATGCTAACACCAAGATTCCCAAATTGAGGTACACTGGGCTGAAGCTCCAAGTTTGAGACTGGGAACACAAGAGAAAGGGAAGTTACACGCATCTGAGCAATGAGACCTGGGAAAACGCTCTGATTCCAGGACACATGGGCACACCTTGGGCACATCCAGCTGCGCACTGGAGCAGGACACCAGCAGACATCACAGCCCTGGTGTCCTAATCTCCCATTCTAGATACCAATGCCTGTGCAGGCATGATGTGTCCTCTCTTGTCACAGTCGTATTTTCTAAGACTATGAGGTGACAGAAAAAAAGATCTGGAAAACTCAGGATGTAAATATTATGAATTAAGCACACTGCATTCACAGGAAAGTGTGCTACAGTTTATCATTTAAATTTTTGTGGGGCCTTTCTGTATGTGAAGTACACTAATGATTAACTGCGTATTCTGCAGGCCTTACAGGCCACATGCTATTAAACTCCACAGTACCGACACTTGTCTGGTAGACCTCATTATCACCGCAGGGACCGAAAACACAGGCTGTGAAACTCCCCCAAAATTTCTATTTGTAGTGAACACAAAAGAGAACAATGCACTTTAAAGTCAGCCTTCTGGTAAAATATGTCAGAACTTGTTCAGAATTAGAATTTTTAAGTGAAATGAAAAGATTTGTAAGTAAGATTACTTTCTAGAAACCATTTAGCAGGTCATATTCACATGCTTGGTCTTTCCATTAAGCTATTACCATGTCTAGAACCATCTTGATAAGAAAATCAAACCACTACCCACTCTGTTCACATAGCCCAACAACACATTTTTCTTCTATCATCTTCCTTTTACAATTCCATTATGGCTGTTCCACAAAACTACGTTAGTGCTGTTAATGTCACTTGTCATCGCCACAGTATGCAGACGTCGGTTTTAAGCGCGAGGGAAATAACATTTAGTCACACTTGGTCTTTCACACAGGTTCCCACAAAAAAGCCTGCAGTTTCTCACCTTTATATTGCAAGCCACGGCTTTGCCATCATCGCCTTTATACATCAGCTTCATCCCTCGCAGGGCGTTCATGGCCTTAATAAAACCTGCGTACTCCCGATACTGAACATAAGCTTCAAAATTCAAATGGCCCCCAAAACTGAACGTGTGAAAATTTCTGCCAGTCATCTCTTCTCTGTAAGGGTCCAGCATGGGTATGTCCACATTACGTATTTCTCCAAATTTCTTGAAAACTTTTATAAGGATTTCTTCACTTGGCTTTTCCGAGCCAGAGTCCTTTGCTGCGAACCACTTACAAGGTAAGCCTTCTAAGTGAATTGTGTCTGGCCTTTCCCCTGGCAAAGTTTCATTCATATCTTTCGCATCACGGAAAAAGGAGTCCCAGTCATGTCTGGTAGGAAAGTCAATCTTATATTCTGCAGCACGGACTTTTAAAATATCAGAGAAGCCACTCAGCTTTATTGTTTTGCCATCAAGGCATGCCAGAAAAGATTTAACCAAACTTTTGTTCTCAACCTCTCCTTCAAACCGGATGAAATCCATTGTGCTTTTAGAAATCCGCAGAGTGGAAAACTGATGAGCTTGCACCATCCCTTTCAATCTTTCCATCACTTCCCAGTTCGAAATGGATTTTCCCGGTTGTTTCAGCTGAGGAAGTGCCACACTGATGGTCATTTTTGTAATGGGCTTAAGGTATAAACCACAGGGAGCACAGAGCTCTACAGCTTCTGATGTATCATGAACTATTGTTGCAGCAGCCATAACACAGAAAAAGCATAGGATAAAAAAAAAAATAGAAGATGCAAGTTTAAATTGCAGGCCAACAGTAGTCAAATAAAATAGCCCTTATCCGTAAACAAGTGAATTCTTTGGCCATTTAACCATTCCCAAGTTAAAACAACATCTCTTAATACAAGAGTCAATTAGAGAGTTAAAACCGAGTAGTACAAACATATTAAATTACTTTATAACCACTAGAGCCTATAAGCAATCAAACCTCGGTAAGGCCTCAGAAAAAAAAAAACCCCAGGAAGCCGATGACAATCTTAGGAACACACGAAGCTGGCACGCTATGGCTCAGAAAGCAGCTACCCTTTCTCAGGAAGGAAGGGACTGGCGGAGCAACGTCACACCGCTTCGCAGCCCACTCTAACAACCAGTAAACCCCAGCACGCTAGCGCCGAGGCGGATCCCACGTTCTCCAGCGGAAAGGCTTGCGAGGCGTCTGCAACGAGAGAAAAACCGCCCCGTGTTGTTGAACAGCGCGCAGCCCGCCCCGCCGCCCTCCCTCCGAGCAGCGCCCAGCGGCCTCAGCTGCACCAAGGCCGGTGAGCGCCGTCAGCCACACCGGAGCCAGCCGCCGCCACCGACCCGCCCGAGGCAAGGCCGGCAGCTGCCCCCGACGGGAGGAGCCCGGCCGGCGGGGCGAGACCCCGGACAGACGCCGGCGGGGAAGGCCGCCGGGCCGGGCCGAGCCGAGCGGGGTTGCCCGCGCCCTCCGCCGCCGGCTCCCCTACGGGTTCCCCGGCCGCCGGAGCCCAGCGGCGCCCCGCCAGCCTCCCCTCCTCCTCCTCCTCCTCCTCCGCCGCCGGGAACCTCCCGGCGCCCGCCTCACCCGCAGCCGGCGGGCTGAGCTCGGCCCCACAAGCAACTGCCGCCGACCTCTCCGCGCGCCGCCTGGGCCGCTTCCGCTTCTGCGTGGCGGAACCGCTCGCCGGCCGGCGCGGGGGCGGGCGCGCTCTCTACGGCAGCCCTCTCTATGGTAGCGCCGCGAGGGCGGCGCCTGGCGGTGGGGCGGGAGAGAGAGGAGAGCGGGGCTACGGCAGGGCGTGAGCGGCGGCGCGCGGGGCGGTCGGTGTGCACGCGGCCGGTATCGTTTCTTTCCGGCGGCCGCGGGCCGGGAGCGGACGGGAGCGCTGGAGGAGGCCGCGCTGCCACCGGGCTGGAGCGGGGCTGTGGGAGGGCGCCGGCTGCGAGGGAGCAGCCCCGGAGCCCTGTCCGCCCGGGCGGTGCCGGGCGCGCTGCCGCCCCCGAAGGGCTGCAGGCACGCGAGCCGGGCGGCGGCACCGAGCCTGCGCCGTCAGCCCGGGGGCTGTGGGGTCCGCGCCCCGCCTGGCTTTGGGCTGCTGCTCCGGGAGGGCGTGGGTCTTCTCGGGTCCCGGGCTGAACCTCCTGCACCTTAGCTGACCTCTCCAGTGCCCCAGGGCATCACAATTTACTCTTCCAGTTTAAAAGTACAGAATATTTCAAGTTCGGGAAAGATGAGGAGCTACTGGAGAGAGTCCAGCGGAGGGCTATGAGGATGATGAGGGGACTGGAACATCTCTCCTACGAGGAAAGGCTGAGGGAGCTGTGCTTGTTTAGGCTGAAGAAGAGAAGGCTGAGAGGGGACCTAATAAATGCTTATAAATATCTGAAGGGTGGGTGTCAGGAGGATGGGGCCAAGCTCTTTTCAGTGGTGCCCAGCGACAGGACAAGGGGCAATGGGCACAAACTGCAGCATAGGAATTTCCACCTGAACATGAGGAAGAACTTCTTCCCTCTGAGGGTGACGGAGCACTGGAACAGGCTGCCCAGGGAGGTTGTGGAGTCTCCTTCTCTGGAGATATTCAAGACCCACCTGGACGCGGACCTGTGCAGCCTGCTGTAGGTGACCCTGCTTTGGCAGGGGGGTTGGACTAGATGACCCACAGAGGTCCCTTCCAACCCCTAACGTTCTGTGATTCTGTGATCCTGATAGATTCTGAGCCCCTATGCCAGGAAGCTGAATCCTGTTTCTAGTTTACAAGTAGCTATCGGCATGCAGACACATGAATTCAGAGGTCCGAGTCTTTAGCGGGATGATATTCTTGGTGTTCTCAATATGCAGGAATTGGTTAACCAGCTGGCATTGGGAAATGGTTTCCCTTTATTCTTTCCATCTGCTTAGGGACAAGAATGAGAAATATGGAAAGTACTGGTGTGTGTTTACATAATTGTTCACGAATAAATATTTAAGGCACAACAAAGCACGTCTTTTGAATGTGATCTCATCCTGCACTGGTCCTCCGTTTCTATCAGTGAAAAAAGGGGGGTTAAGCTGAAGTAGTGGGGACAGGAGGCAGTTGTCCATTTTGTGCTTGTTTCCTCTTTATGTCTCTTTTGCCCGCTGTACAAATGTGACAAAGTAGTTGATAGGCCAGCAGATCCTCCAGTACAGTTCTCAAATGATCTTGTACTATTTTGCGGATAACACATTGGAGCTCCTCACTGCAGCTTTATCGTTGGCGGATTCCTTATGCTTGGGTTTCCCGCAAGTGCAGGAAGCAGAAGTTGCCACGTACACGCAGGAGAAGACCTGCCTACGTTCCCTGCACCACCACCCTCCAGATACGTGCTCCCACATTCTCAGAGAACCCCAGTGTCTACACTGTGACAGTAGTTGCGTGCCTCCACCTACCTCTTTCAATTTTCTGCTGCTCATTCCTTGCCCACGAGCTGTTCCTGCTGCTGCTGCCAACCTCCTGCCCTCACACAGTGACTTACCCGCTGCAGCACCTTCCTGCCCCTGTTCCAGCGTTTTAAAAGAGGCACCAGGTCCCACCTTGGATAAACTCCCACCGCTTGAGAAACCATGACTGCGGTAACCTTCAGCGGCAGGCTAACCACTGTGTGGAAACAATGACTTTGAAGCATCGATCCAGTGCAGGAGATCACCGTCAGTCCAGCAGCTGCAGCGAGACCACACTGTTGTGCAGAGGTGCTATTTCACGTCACAGATGCTGGTAACTGCTGGACCTACTCTGTTTCCCTTATGTTTTAGTTAAGTAGTAGTGTAAAGGCAGAATTGGGAACTACTGCTGCCATACAACAGTTTGAAATTGCTCGTGCTTTGTAGTCTGAGAGCCCCTGCATAGTGTGCCGCACCTTCTCCTGCAGACTTGCACTTGGGAGCGCACAAAGCAGATTTAGTTACGTTCCAGAGAGTTTCAGTAGCAGCGCAGTGAGACACTGCATATGGTGAAGATTTTTGAATGCTGCACAGAAATGGTAGCCCCGCTCCCCGAGACTGTGCCAGCAACAAATATTCTGCACTTTCAAACTAAAAGAGTAAATTAATACTCTGAAAAGCTACAAAATGCCACAACTGAGGGTACCCATGCCATGACATCAGCCACAATGTGGCATCTTTCATAGGCTATTGTTCTGATATACTCGAAGTTGAAAGAAATGTTACAAGCATTACGTTAAATAATATTGTAAAACGTATGGGCAAGAAGACGTAATGATAATGTACAGAACTTTTAAAAGATGCAATCAAGCATCAGTACCGCAGTGTGGCAAGGGTAAACGGTGTCTCTGCTCAAATGCAGTCCTCTGCACTGGGCAGATGTGTCATTTCTATTATTATTGTTTCACTACGGTGAGATACCTAAATGACTAAATGAAATGTCTCAGGTTTTGCAGTCTGAAGCGAAGGTCAGCAAAGCGAGGGTATCAACCTACCAGGAAGAGGAAGGATGAACAGGCAAAGTAAACATCAGTAAGGGACAGGTATTGGAAGTGCAAAAGTGTATGTAAATCTTTTTTTTTACTGTAAGATATTGTCTCTCCCCAACTCTGACCAATACATTGTGCTACCGACATTAAAAAACATGTAGCACCTCTAAAAGCTTATACTTTTTTTCTGATTTCAACAGTCTAACAGAAGATACCAGTTCTGCCTTTACACTTTCTCATCTGTACCTTCAGTAGTTACAACACTGAATCCCACAGAAGTTCACTAGAGGGAGCACTTGTTATTTACATAGGTACAATAGATCTATTTATAAACACAGTTAAGATAGGCTATAAACAGCAGATACTAGGTTTTGTATTCGTGCCATAATACAGACCACTCTTCCTTTCTTGGAAGAGGATATAATTCTCCCAAGTGTGCATGGTCTTATCTGTGTACTTCTTCTGCTCTTCCTGAAATGCACTGCTCTCTTGACCTTAAAGGTCACTTGTGGTAATGCATGCAAGATGTTTTGTGGTTGTTTACGTAAAATAAAACAACAACCCCATATAATTCCATTTCCTTTCCGTCCATCTTCCTTCCTCTCCAGAACGCACCAAAGAAGAAGAAAAACTCTTTTTAGTTTAAAAATTTACTGTATCTAATGGAGAATGATTTATTTCCCATGCTCATCTAAATCTTTCATACTGTATAATATCCAGAAATACTCCTAGTACATATCTTTTCAGAAACAGTTAGAGCACATGGCACCCTGTGGTTACTTTCAATGTGATTTCTATTTTCTGTTGCCACTGAACAGGGGACATCTTTTTATTCTCTCTCACACTGAGGGAACACAAAATGATTCACTGTGCAATTGAATAGTTTATGAATGGTATTCGAAGGTGGAGGCAGCAGCACAGAAGAGTCTTTCGAATGAAGAGACTGTGTAACTGTTGAAGAGCCATTACAATGTTGTTTTCAGACTCTAAATAGCCTCTCCCCACAAAACAAAATTAATCCCTGAAGTGGGCAGGAACAGAGGAATGAACTTGGAATATATTGTTTTATTTCCCATGGTTAGAAACGGCTCCACAAATCATTCCATTTCGTTTCATTAGCTCTACTTTTTTTTTTTTTTTTCCTGTCTGAATGCCATGTGTCAATGAAGTGTGTGGCTGTGATGGATTGTCTGCCTTAGAAGGAACAGTTAACATTAGAAGCAATGCACATGCTGATGCAGGGCAATTTCAATTAACTGGAATTAAGCACCACTTCCTGTGGCTGGTTCTCCACAGGCTTAATTGTTGTCTGCTGTTTAAAGGGGTGGAATATGATGGTATACAGATACATTTTCACTCTCCCTAACTCATTCTTATAGCAAAGAATAAGTCTTATTAGCAAAGATTAGGAGCACGCAACGCAGAGCAGGCCCTTTCTACTAATACATCTCACTGTACTGTCCCCACTGCCATCTGTCTTACACTAAACATAAATGGCAAAATTTCTCCTTTTTGCTTTCACTGAGGAGGAATTAGCATCTGCAGTCACAGAATCACAGAATAGTAGGTGTTGGAAGGGACCTCTGTGGGTCATCTAGTCCAACCCTCCCACCAAAGCAGGGTCACCTACAGCAGGCTGTAGAGGACCTTGTCCAGGCGGGTCTTGAATATCTCCAGAGAAGGAGACTCCACAAACTCCCTGGGCAGCCTGTTCCAGTGCTCCGTCACCCTCAGAGGGAAGAAGTTCTTCCTCATGTTCAGACAGAACTTCCTGTGCTGCAGTTTGTGCCCATTGCCCCTTGTCCTGTCACTGGGCACCACTGAAAAGAGTTTGGCCCCATCCTCCTGACACCCACCCTTCAGATATTTGTAAGTATTTATAAGGTCCCCTCGCAGCCTTCTCTTCTTCAGGCTGAACAAGCCCAGCTCCCTCAGCCTCTCCTCATAGGAGAGATGTTCCAGTCCCCTCACCATCCTCGTAGCCCTCAGTCGTACTGATTTGTGAACTGTCTGGTCAAACCATAGTGTACTGTAGCCTATAAAAATTAAAAATTAGATTTAAGTTGCAAAGACACATTGTACTACCTAGCAAGTTGTATGTTTTAAATAGTTGTAGTACCATGCTGTCAGATGCATTACTGATGATTTCAGG
Source organism: Opisthocomus hoazin (assembly GCF_030867145.1). Lineage (NCBI taxonomy): Eukaryota > Metazoa > Chordata > Aves > Opisthocomiformes > Opisthocomidae > Opisthocomus > Opisthocomus hoazin. Next base: position 81,303,724 of record NC_134414.1, on the reverse strand, counting down.
TTTTGTACAGACACCCGTGAGATGCTTTCACATACTGCCAGATTTCAGTAGCTATCACTTAAAATAAGTCCAAATCCAAAAAATCAGGAGCTTTTTCTACTTTTATTTCAAGGGAAAATATTTTTTCCAGGGGGAAATATTTGAAAGTTATTCAAATTAACATCTTAAAATGAAGTATTTCCTCCACAATGTTACATGTTACAGATTGATACCAATCATAAAAGCATCTTATGTTTTTATGTACACATTTTAAATCCAAAATTTTTCTTAGCAATTTATGAAGTGAAATGCAAGAGCTGTTGGCCTATTTGTCTTTGTCTGTTTCTGAAGCAGAGAAGAGCAACGCGTTAATACCGATAACCTTCCTCAGTAGTATATTTCTTTTCTAACAAAGGGAAGAATTCCACAAGATCCAGTACTAGTGCAACTGTTGACACCCCAAAGACTTTTTTTAAAAGACGTGAAACTGCATTATTACAATTGTAGAACTATGAACTTCTGAAGAGCTGCTAAGCAGACCAGATCCGCTCTGTAGGTTCATCCTGATCTCCCCGCTTACAAAGAAAGACCAGAGGTATTTTGGTAGATCTGGCATAAGTATAAGTGACTGTGGCGTCAATTCCGTGTTTCAGCAGCAATGCCTGTAGCCCAGCCTTGCTTCCCAGCACACACATCGGGGAGGTGGGGGGAGTCAGTGGCACAATGCTGTGCTGAGTTCTCATTATTATTGCTATTTGCTCCTGGCAATCCATCTTGTTCATTTTCCAGGGTCTGATAGTGAAATCTGAAAAGCTAAACAAAGGGCGGATGACCAAGCCAGATCACATTTGATTTGCTCATAACACTGCTCTTTTCATACTGACAGATACTGTCAGTGTGTCTCAGAATGTGCTGCCAGGGCTCATTCATTTTAAGCTTTACATCTTAAAAAATGTCTTACAGTCATTTCAGTTGACTGACCTGTGGGTTTATACTAAGAGGCAGATGAAGAGAGCTGAAATAATCATCAGGTGGCCCAGACCGCTGACAAATTTTCATCAAAGTTTGTTTCTGGCCCATAATATGTATATACTTCTATATCTATCTCTATACATCTATCTGTATATACGCACACATACGTGTATGTATACAAACTATACTATGGGAGCTGATTGCCCCCTAAGCTCCTGCTGCAGCCAGCAGAGACACACAAGTCTGTGTAGGAAAGCACTCAGGTGTGCTGGTGATTCCATGCTAGGGGATGACAAGCCACCCTAGAATGAATTTGTAAATACATATCTCTCCCCAGATATGTCAGCAGGTAGAGAGACCACTTCTGAAGTGTTTAGATATGAAAAAAGCCTTGACAGAACAAAACTCTTAAGCTATGTAGGTACCACATATGGCTAATATTGGACAGCAATCAGCTTCCAACCAGCAACCGAACTTGCCGCAAACGAGCAGATACTCAGGTACTGTTGCTTGAACACATCTTTCTCAGTGGATATCAGGCAGCCTAAATTTCCTACACCTGAAAAGCCTCCATCATGCTCCTGGATGGAGTTCAGACCACATGTTTTCAGCAGCAGTCTTCTAATTTTGGGTTATTTCAGGACATTCATCCCGTAATAACTACTTGATGCAGTTTCCTATCTCCACTTGCTTTGATTTTAGTAAATGCCAGATCAGGCTGGTAAATGTGGTGCTGGTAGTGTGGATCTACACTGAACCACACTCAAAGTGTCATGGAAGTTTAATCTGCCACCAGGATGTGAGAACTTACAAAGATCCTCACGTGCCTTCCTGTTCTAGGTCTTCCCATTAAATCATAGGAAGAAATAAGTGATAACTGAGGCTGCATACACCGAGAGCAGACAGAGTTTTGGGGAAGGCAGCTACAAAGTTCTCACCAGTTTTGCAGGAGGAGAATCGTGATTCAGGAGTGAAAATACATACAAGTGACAATCTCTGTGTGAGTTGCCTCTTCATAAGCGGTTAGGATAAACTCAGTCAAGGACTGTAGGAGAACTGGAAGATTCAATTTAGGGCAAAGCTTCTTGCACATTTTTTGGTCTGTGTAATAGTTGTATTTTCTCATGAGAAGCCATCAGCAATGCTGTCTATATAAAAGACTGCTGTGAAGACTCTAAAGAAATGTGATGCAGCTTTGGCCATCAAGCAAAAAAACCTTACAGAGGAATTTATGAAATTCAGATAGTCTTTTTCAAGGTGCTGGATTGTGCCAGCAAGCCTTAGCTGGCCTGACCAGCATCACCTGGGTCCCCCACCAGCACATCTTCTGCCCAAGGACCCCATCTGAGCCGTTGTGTAGGTAGTCCTGACTTGCTGACTGGATTGACCTTGGACTGGGCTTGGCACCTCACTTGGTGCGATGATCACCAAGCAGCAGAGGAGCCCGTCCCTGTCACCAACCTGGTCCTGCTTGGGCACGGTGGGACAGTGCCCGGACCAGTGAGGGTGATGCCCCGCCAGCACTGCAGGCACCCGCGGCTCCTCTTGCCTCAGGGAGAAACCCCCAGTCTTGCTGTTCCTGACAGCTGTAGCAAGCCTTGTGTTTGAGGTAAATAAAGATTCTGGTAAGTGCTCTCAAAATAAGCTGTGACAGAAAAAGTGTGTATTTAGTGAATTTCACAACTGCTGATAGTCTTCTGAATAAGCTCTACAGAGTACTGGATGAAAATGGTGAGCTGAAGATGTCTTCTGAGCCTTCAGTTTATTGAGAACAGCATGAAGCGATGACTCTGCTAAATGCTTATTTGTGATAACAATTTCATAGACTACTTTCTTTTCAGCTCTCGTTATGATCTTTGATATATTTCCCACATATAGGTGATTCCAAATAGGAGGTGAGATAAAACAGGATTCAGCAGTTTTCTGAACTGGCAGTGTAACTATCTGGTGATCAAAGCTGCTGATGAGGAGTGGTGGCATCTTCTCAAAGAATGAGAAGGATCCACAGTGGTGCTGACCATCTACCAGAACCTGGAATGCTAGGAGTCATAGAATCATAGAACCATAGGTTGGAAAAGAGCTCTAAGATCATCAAGTCCAGCCATCCACCCAACAACACCCTGCCTACTAAACCATATCCCAAAGTGCCACATCTACACGTTTTGTAAACACCTCCAGGGATGGTGACTCCACCATCCCCTTGGGCTGCCTATTCTAATGTCTGACCACTCTTTCAGTAAAGAAATTTTTCCTAATACGTAATCTAAACCTCCCCTGATGCAACTTGAGGCCATTGCCTCTCGTCATATCGAGGAAGGGGTGAAGTGCCTCCTCCTGCCTCCACCTTGCTTGGTGGGCCTCCTCTATTTCACACTTCACATTCACATGTAGAGAGTCAAGGTAAATGCCTTGTCATGGAGGAGGACTTGGATTCAGTGGCACACTACCTGTGTGCAACCCTTCTCTCTTTTCTGGGGTGCTTGACTGCATTAACAGCAGAGGATGAGCTCACTGTAGAAGTTCACCAGGCTGTTGAGTAACCTCCACCTGGCACAACATCATGCTGGCACAGCCTCCACCAGTCTGGAAGAACATCCCCATGGGACCATTGCAAACATCGATGCTGTGATCAACCTGCAGCTAGCCATGGGCGCTGCTGGAAGACACAACGCCTAATTAGCCAGACCTGCTGGTGGCCTGTAGTATGGACAGATGTGGCAAAGTTCATTTGGGCCTGTGACTCCAGTGCTGGCACCATAGCCTCCTCAAGCACCACGAAGTTTCTTGAAGCACCTCCCCAGTCCCAGCTGTCCTTAGTAGCTCATGTGTTGGTGGATTCCATAGTAGGTCTGTATCTCTTGCAGGGAGTCATCCTATTTCACGAAGGTGGGTCACTTCACCCTCGCACCTCCCCCAAGAAGTTGCAATGAACTGTCTGATTCTTTCTACAACGCTTTGATGTTGTGGCCTCTCGGACAGCATCCTGCAGAGGAGTTCACAGCCACATTTCAGAAGGAGGTCATGGGCCTCTTCCCAGTGCAAAACCACTTTGCAACACCCACTTTGTCTTGTCTGATGGTCACTCAACAGTTGAAGGAACCTTTCCCCAACCTGACCATGCTCAAGTGCTACAGGACAATGAGGACTCTACCTGCCTTTGAGGTCTGAGTTAACATTGGCTACCTCAACTTCAAAAGGAAATAACTGCAGGCTCTTCATTCTGTGTCAGTTTGTGGCGTTTTTTAAAGATTTCAAAGACACTGGCACCATGCATCACAGAAAGACATTTACTGAGAATGGCAGAAGATTCTGCAAAGTGGGAGTACTATTCTACCAAACCCCTGTACATAAAATAGTTCTTATACATGCTACTAAACCCCAATGACTAAAGTACAGTTAGTTATAATCTGGTGTTTGGTTTTGGTTTTTTGTATTTGATTTGATTTTTAACAGTAGTAGTGCTCCTTCTACGTCAGGCAATGTCATTTTCTGTGAGAAGAAAAGCTTATCTTCCATTTCCTTTCTATGTTTTCGAATTTCTTTCCTTCTTTCTGTGGCCATCGTTCAATGAAGACTATGGAAGAAAATAGCTTGTATTTGATATCTAGTGTAAATGCCATCACTTATGTGTTTAAAAAGCATATTGTAGGATATATTGCATATAAGTGCAGTGGTCCTTGGTACCCATAGTATGAGCTGTTTCTTTGCTGAGATGTTTTAAAGGCTCTTCCTTTCAATTTCTTTTTGCACTACTGTTGCTGATTCAAGTCTCTTCAGTTTCGCTTACGGCTTTCTGTTACAAGTCCAAAGAACAAAGAAACTGTAGTCTGGATTTTCCAAAATTGCTCATTTCTATGGTTAAAGCAGCAGCTTTGATTCTGTTCCTTGTTTTGCAACTGATTCTCATGTGGCTTTGGGTAAAATAGTTGCCTGTGTGAGGACTGTTTCTTACTGACTTTATCAATGAGAGTAGACCTGAAAGATGCTAGGCAGAGGCATGTATTTTCATTTTGCAGCTTACTTTGAAATGCATAATCAGAATGAAAAGTAAAATGGGTATCTAACAAATAAATGAAGGCATTTCTGCAAGATTTGTATAATAGAACATGAGAAATCAGCCGTTGCATGTCCAAGCAACAATTCCTGCAGCAGTCAGTAATATACTGAAGCCTATAAATCATTAATTGCTAGCCATCTTTACCATGGGACAGAACTATAAAGAAAGATAGGAGTTCTGTAAAAACTAATCTGACTTAGAAATTATGTGTTATCAGGAAGTGGCAGAAAATGTAAAAGCAAGGAGAAATAACGCGAATAACTCTGTTCTAGTGACATCAACTTCAGGTGTAGTGTAGTTTGTCTTGACCTGCACCACAGGAAAATCTGTGGTGTGGGATTTCTCTGTGTAGGATTTACTTATTCTGCCAATGTCTAGATACATAAATCCTGTGAGTTTCCCGTATTCTGGCTGCAAGACTCACAACATCACTGCAGGTGAGCTATTTTTCCTGATTGGTGATTCTGCAATGACTGAATGGAATAAAACTTTTTTCAGTGGTTTTCTATTTAACTTGTACTTTCTTATTCTTTTTGCAATAAAATTATAGGCATGATGGAAAGAGGAGCCAGAAGGAGAAGGAAGTTATAGGTTGCCTTATGTTTCATATCTTTGGGCAGTAATAACCTCTGATATGACGACAGTCCTATTTGAAGGATAAAGTGACAGTTTTCTGCAAGTGGGGAGAGAATAAAAGGATTCTTATAAAGTAATTTTATTAATAAAAGAAAAAATTTAATGTAACTTAACAGTGTATTTTCATCTACATACGCTACAGTCTAGTTGTTTTCTCTCTTCTAATTTGGTATAAAATAACCACATCAAGCAAGCTTGCCACCAAAGGACGAGAAAAGTTATTTAAGTTAGTGCAACGGGACCTAATTATGAGTCATAGGACATGATTTAGAAAGGGAAAATGTCATGATTGCAAGATCCTTTGACCTATAAAAAGGGGAAGTCACGATAACAGCCAGATTGTTTTGTTTAGAAGACTTTGTAGGACATAAGTTTGTCTGGGCAAAGCTGCAAAGCCTGAAAACTTCTTGGCTGTAACTTCAATTGCCCATTCTACCCTTTGCTGGTAAACATAGGTGTTATAATAAACTGGTATCTCCGCTAGATTTCAGTGATATTTCTCTGGCTTCACAAGCTTGCTAGGATTCTGGAGCACTTGTTACCTCTTTCAGAAAGCCTTCGCTTATTGAGGTAAGGGCTGGATTTTTTTCGTGTTTCTTTCCTTCGGATTATGTGTTTAAATATTTTATGTATATATGGCTCATTGTTTGTAGTGGATTGCGGTATTGTAAGAACACTTGAAGAATTTATATTCTGCATAAGTGATTATCTATACTTTTATCATCCTTCCCTACAGAGCTGGGTCACAGGACCTTCACAAAGGTTTCTTCTTCAGAAGAAATTGTTCACTGTTATGAACATGAGGTGTTTAGTTTCTAGCAAGCTCTACCTTTCTGTCCAGGCTTTGGGCACCAGAAATGTTATAGTGTTTACTGGTGTTCAAACTGATGAGTTTAAAAGATAAAGGAAATTGGATTTAGCATCTAAATTGGCCACTAGGAAAAATTTGTTGTGAATGCCTGTTGCTAAGCCAGCAGTTACTGACCTCAAGGCGTGAATCAGTGGGTGATACTCTACAGCCTGTGTGATGCTGAGGTTGAAATCCATGTGACGCTGCTTGTAAGAAATAGTTAGGGAAATTTTCATTTGCATACACGGTGTTTTCCAATTATTTTCACATCGGCATCGTCTCTTATTCAGGTATTTAATTTTAGACCAAATTCAGGCATCCTCTGCTGGATTCAGTGACGCTGGTCAAAGACAACCATGTCCACTGATCTGTCAGTGAAGCAGCTCCTGTGAGCGCCCTCCCACGCAGAAGGCAAATGCCAGCTCCAGCCTAGCTGACCCAATTGATTTTATCTTTGGTAACAGGAATTCTTGTCCCATGCCTTCTCCTTCCCCCGCTGGCAGTGTGCAGATGGCAACTAATTCCCCTGACAGAGTCGTTCAGAAGTTGCTGCCTCAGTTTCAGATGTTATCAGCTGCACCCATCTGTTTGTCTCCTCTGCTGGAGATGAGTTACCACATCGGAGAGGTAGGAAAAATCAATGTTCGTTCACACCTCTGGTGCCCTGATGCCCAGCCCAACTTATTTGACTATGCAGGAGCTGGGGGGCAAATGCCACATTTAATGCCAATGCTGCAAGAGGTCATTGGTAAGTCTTGACACAAGAAGTGCACTAAACTAGACATGGAGTAATTGAGGTCAATGCTTCTGTACGTGACCTTCGGTTCTACACTGCTGCCAGATTCAGAATCACTTTAATTAAATTTGCACACTGGTTTGAAGCGGATCTGAGAAACAGCAGAAAGACAAAACTTACCTGGTTCTTTCTCCATCTCCCTCTCACCACTTCCCTGTGCAGGAAACTGGCTACAAATTTTAACGTTGTGCCAAAGCAAAGAAAATTGCTTGTATAGATCAGTGTCTTTTAGGAAGACTTCTGTATATGGGATGTGTTTCGCTCTTTGTTGACCTCCATTTATAATCTAAAAGACACAAGAGTTCAAGCAGTGTGACCCAGAGTAACCAGGCTTTCACAGCAAGAAGTGAAAAGAGCTGTGTCTGACATGATAAAACAAGACAGAGAAGAGTAATTAAATACAGGCAATGCACAGAGAATTCACAGTATAAAATTTATCTTCTATAGATAATGACCAAGCAAGAAAACAAATATTAATATTCAAAACTGAAGTTTCATCTTGAAGATCACAAACAGGAGAACAGATTAATAAGAAGAAAAATGAAATGTAACTTCAACTAAGAGACTGAACTTCAAGGAGGTTCTTGAGGAGTGCTAGACATGGGCACTGTAGCATAGACACTGGCCCAATGCAAGAGAGAGGGACATATCTCCAAGCCTCTCCTCACCTTTTTTACTAAATCAGAATTGTATTAATTAGAGCAAGTTATTATTATTATTACAGCTATTTTTACCACGTATTCCTAATTGTTATCAGGAGTAATATACCTACAACTAACATGGAGTTTTCTATTCTATATAAAGAACTCTGAATAACTGCTGGTTTTAATCATCACACTTTCTGACTTGTACTTCTTGGAAAACCCCACCTAACTTCTCACTTCTGAATCTTCTCACCTCTGATGCTTTCAGGTTGTTGTATTTCCTATTAGCATGAACAGAGCCAAGCTGGATATATGTAATCTTTTTCATTTTTACTGATGCTGTGAAAGCTGCTATGTGTATTACTACCCCAATTTGTTTTGCTGCTATCTTCTGCTGCTTAATATATGAAGTTCTTTTAGAGAAGCTTGTGTTAAACAATTGATCTGCTGAGGAGCAAATGAACAGCAGAAATAATAATTTCTTACAGCATCCTGGCTAGAACTTGAAGAGGACATCCTGTTCCCAGTCAGGATGTCCAATGTCTGCACCAGTCAGGAGTGATTCTTACCCGATGTGATTAGCATAGGGCACTACTGCTAATGCAGACAAGTTCTCTGGTTTAACAAAAGAGGAAAAGAAATGCAAAAGCTGTCTTTTAGGAAGAAGGCTTAGCATAGAAATGGATTTTACAGCGACAACAAAGGTCTGCTAAGGAACTTGTAGCCACTGTTGACATTACTTAATGTGATACCTATGTCAGTTGTCTCCAGAGAAGGGTACACACACCCCAAGGAGTGTGCAAGACAATCCACTGAGGTGCAGGAAGAAAATATTTTTGTACCAGTAATAAATAAAATAAAAATGGAAGTTTTAAAAGTAATTTTTATTTCATCTTTTTCTCATTCTTTTTCACTTCCATTTTTTGTAGGTTTTATAATGTAGTTAATATTAATACTGTAGTACATGTATATAACTTATAAATAAACATACATATGCTGGGGGGGTGCTCAAATATGTTTTAGAATTAAGGGTGCATGATCAAAGAGGTTTGGAGACGACTGCTCTGTGACCTATTGGAGCCAGCTTGCACTGGACGTCTGTCTGACGAGCTACAAAACATAGTCTTGGTACAGTTTAGGACATCCTCATGTGGCTAATCTCACAGAAGTAGCACCATTGAAATAGGTTACTTTTTTTTCCTTTGTGGAAAACTAATCTTATGGGTGAATGACAGAGACAGATCAGGCTGGTAACACGGAGACAAACATATTGGTTCCCTCATGCTTCTGTTCATCTTCTACTTGGAATGAACTCATACTTTAATAAATTCTTTGCAGCTTTCCTTGCTTTAAAAAGAAGTTAGGTATACATTGGAATGTCAGCATTGCAAAACTGTATGTTCATTCTGGAAAAATACCTCTGGTGGTGACTACAGCATTTGTGATGCAAGGTGAGAGAAACAGACGTAGAGTGCTCCATGAGTAACGGGTGCAACTTCCAAGAATAGATTTTTGAACTGAGGAAAAAATACGTATCCTTTTAGCAAACATTCTAAAATAGCTTTGTCAGTGATTGAAAGAAATGAAAAGAGGAAGTAGGTGTTACAGTATAACACATGTTTTTATTGGCATCCTACAGCAGAAATGCATTCAGTGAGATAAGACTGAAGAAATTCAATGTGTGTTAAAAAATCAGGTAAGAAAATTATTTATTTTTTAATAATTTATAAAGTCATTAAGAGCAGAAGTAACTATTTTCGCAGTTTGTTTCACTGGTGGGAGTTTTTGATGTGTGGTAGTATTTGTTCAGTCCTTGTAGTCTGAAGAGATTGAGTTTGTCTAGCCTGGAGAAGAAGAGTGTTCGGAGGGCTTAGGTAGGAAGGAGCTCATTCTCTGGTTCAGGGTGGGTTAGACAGGAGTCCCAGGCTCCAGACTGAGTAAAGAAGAGTCACAGCTGGAAGATTATTTCTTTTTTCTACTTTAAAGGTGGCACTTGAACAAATTGCCTGAGGAAATCATACTCCATTCATTCTTTCTAAGAAGACGTTAGATGAACATTTTATGTCAGAAATTTAACTGATTCTGCCATAGGGAAATAAGTAAGACCCCATCCAGCCCTACTTGTTTTGTGAAACTGTGATTGCTATTTCTTACGTTGTATTTTGAGTTACACAAGGCTAAATCCAGGTTTTGATCTACCTTTACTTTGTCTGTCAGTGAGACAAATCCCAGAAGAGTAAAAGCCCCCAGACAAGTATTTAATTTATAAATTCACCAAAGTCTTATGGGTTATAACTGATGTGCTTTTATTTTGCTATATTAATTTTATATTTATGTCAAACTGTGTTGAACTGGGTACTATAGCAAGCCACATTTTATTGAAAATGTCTGTATGGGATTCAGGCCTGATTATGGTTAAGTAAGGTGTGAAAACCTTGCATATTTAAGCCAACAGCTTTTTTTCTGAAAACATGGTTTCAATGTTATATCTGCTGATCTAGATAATTGATTTAGCTACATATATATTTAGCTCTTGCTCAGTTGTGTAATTTCGCTTGTGTTTTATGATGCCAAGTTAATACGTAATTTAAGAGCCAAGTCAGGCTTTGCCTTCCGAAGTAATTCAGACTTCATAAAGAAACATTTGACTCCGCATCCCTATCCAAAGGCCTGCTGGTGTGACACGTGAGCGAGGTGCCCACAGCAGCACAAGTGCGTAGGATGGGGACAGCATAACAACAAACACCAAAAGTCAGATGGCTGCTCAGGTAATTTCCCTTGTGTTTCAGGGGTTTGCTGCAGGGAGAGGGACTGTTCTTGTCCATCTGCGTGCACATGCGTTCAGCGAGCTGCTGAGAGGGGAAGTGAAACCATGGTGGTGAGAGTGAGGGAAGGTGGGTGAGATGTGGACGCTGGAGGGACATCGGAGCAGAGGAAGGTGACCTGGGCTGGTGTTGATGCACTGTGGCCAGCTAGTAGACATTGGGAGAAAATGGAGTTTTCTGCAGAAAGCTTTCACTGTCCTGGACAGACATCTGTGGCTTTAGATGCTGTGAAGAGGTGTCTGCACATTTGTGCAGAGCTGGTGAAGATGTTACTGAATTAATACTCACTGCATTTGGAGCTTATGAATACTCAGGTTGACAATATACAGAGCTTTTCAAGTATTTCACGTAAAGCCAACGAAATATAATTAGGCAAAAGGTTCTTTCCACAGAGAAAGGCTATTACAGAAGTGGTTTTTTTGCGTGTTTTCTTCCTGTGCAACAGTGAGTGTGAAAAAGTCTAGTTTCTGTCTTCCCTCCACTGTTTTCCTCACAGGGCATTTACTTGACATCTTAGGATAAACCCCAGGAAGCCACTGGAAAAGTGGAGTGGTTTTCACCAGTTTCTATATGACTTTTTTTGAGAAGGATGACATGTTGTTTAAGGGAATTGACATCCTCTGTAGAAAGTCCCATTAAAGGATTCAAGCAGAGCCTGAAGTCTTATAGCTTTTCCTCTCCGCTTCTGTTTGATATGATGCTGTAGCTGGGGATTTCAACATCATAGCCTGATACCTGTACCTCCCTACTGAAAGGATAACTCCTAATGAGAAGTGTCCAAAATACTTCCTTTTCTGTGCAGTTGTGCTTTTTTTATCAAGTGCTTCCATCTTCACATGCACACACATAGTAGCTACATATATATATATATATATATATATATATCTCAACATAGTAGCTATATGTACATATATATATATATATGTATATATACACGACCTCCCTGGCCAGGGTCCATCCAGCAGCACCCAGCGAGGCAGCAGGGATGGGACAGGGGCGGTGACCAAGGCCAGTCCAGGGCCCTGCAACTGCCCGGCAAGGCCACAGCGATGGAGCAGTAAGTGGTGGTCGGCAGGTACGAGGGTGGGTGCAGGCTGTGCTGTAGCTCAGCCAAGGACCAAGGCTGAGGATCTGTTCACAAATGCAGTTCCTGAGAAGATGGGAGACGTAAAGCTGCCCCAGCGATACTCGCAGCTCTTTCTGCCCCGGCTCTTTCCTGGTGCTGTGATCCCAGGCTGCCCAGCCGGGCTGCGGCAGGGCTGGGCTGAGCGGGGCAGCCTGGACCTGAGGAGCGGGGAAAGACAGCAGAGCCAGGGGCTGCACTCGGGGCCTGGCAGCATAGGGGCTCAGCAGCAGAGCTGGTCTGAATTTTTCCTGCAAGTACCACTGGGAAATGCTGTTGTTTTACATAAAGTGTTTTCTTGGAAGCACATTGCATGATCAACAAAATTTCTGGGTCCCAACCGGAGCTCTCGGGGTCCTGGAGCATGGGACCAGCAGTGTGAAAAAGCTGTTAGGGTCTGGCAGTGTATTTGTCTGTGCAGTAGGCAATGGGCACACTCAGTAACTCAGTAAAATCCTTGAGGGTTTGCTGCACCAAATAAACATGAAAATTTCAGAAACATCAATCTCCTGGAACAGGGGCAGCACACACGGTGTGTTTTATCTGAGGAAACATCATCATTTCTTGGAATTTTTGGTTTGTGAGAAACTGAAAAACAAAAAAAGTCTGTGCATATAGTTTTGTTCTGACTCAGACCAAATCCGAATCTTGAAAGCGCCCGAAATTCCCAGAAACCTCAGAACTCTTTCTGATCATCTCTGGAAGGAGGCTCGCTCTGCCGCTTGCCATTTTGTTCCTTATTGAAAGAAAGGTGGTTTCTGCACAAGTCTTTTTCAGGAAGCACTTTGTTCTCTTGTGGCGGTGGCTGAAATTTTCAGAACAGAACATTAAAAAAAGACTTTCACAGTACATAAGAGAGAGGAGTCTACAGCTGTAATGAGGTAGGATAGATTGGAGCACGTAAAAGCCTTGAACATTGAGAATATCACCCTTATTTGCATTTACTTCGTACAGCCACAAAGATAATGACTTTTTGTAGTGTGCTGTGGTCTTACTGCTCTCAGGAGGGGATACAGGCAGACAATTTTGAAATCCTTCTCTCTACAGGCAGTTGTTAGACCATAACAGAAATGTTAGTTGATAACAGCGGGGCTTATTTGTATTTCAGTATGAAGTTTCAATGCACTGCTTGATACTTCAATGCACTAAAAATATTGCTAAGGATATTACTGACATAAGCATGCAAATGAGATTCATAGCACTTGTTTTAGATATTAAAGTGTCTTTCCAGGCAGTGATGTAGCTCAGGTTACACACAGGTAAAAGGTCTAAGCTGAATAATGTAGAGCTTTTCCACTTGTCATCAGAGGAGCTTTTTTCTTTTTTTAATTTATTTATCACTGCCTCACCATTCACAGGCAAGTGTAGGAACTAAATCTTCTGGGCAATACCAGTTGCCTTGCCAAAACCATCTCAATATAAAAGTCTTAATGGAGTCAAGGAACTGGTCTTTATAGTCTTGCTGACTCCCTTTAAATTGCTTTTACTTTTGGCAGTTCCACACAAGAAGATGGGTTTAGCTTCAGCTGGGCACAACAAAGTAACAATTAACAGTGTCTGGTTTCTGGTGAGATCCTACAGGGAGAAAATAGAGCTTTGTTGACAGTGTAAGTGCAGTTTCATTTATGGATTGAGAACATGATCCAGCCATGCCATATAATGAAAGCCAATAGACTTGGCTTTCTATTGCCACATCTGTGTACGTGCGGTGGAAAGCACCTTTTCTGTGTACACAGTAGGAAATAAGTCCTGCCTTAAATAAATTGATTGAACGATGAGCTTGTCAAATTGTTACATGTCCTTTCTTGGAACAGCTTGAAACTGGTTCTGTGCCAGTGACGCTGCTCAGAGATGAGGATGGCTTGAAGTTTTTAACTGTTGGATGTTGAACTGACTTGATAGTAAATAAAGGTCCTGGCTGCAATTTACAGACAAGCCGTGAGCTAGCTGTAGAGCTCAAAGACCTCATTGCTGAAACACAAGGAAGGGAAAAGGAAAGCGATGAATAATTTGCAATTTAGTGTTCCCTTTTTTTCTGCCTTCCCTTGTGGAAGATGCAAAGTCCATTTTTCAAAATCTGCTGAAAAAATGCTCATGATCCTTACTAGTGAGGAATGCCTAGCAAAAGGAAAGACAAATGCTACTTTTTGCCTTGTGTTGTATTTATGAGGTTAAAGTTCAGCATAAAATCAGCATGAAGCCATGGCGCTAAGATGAAAAGACTTATGACACGTAGTAAGAGCAAAAAAGTCCCTTTCTTCAGAGGTGCTTCAGGTGCTTCATTACTGTCACAGAACAGTAATGTGGGAATGAGCTTTCAGTTACAATCCCCCGTTTGGGGGTCGGAAGCTTGCCATTTCAGTCATAGATCAAAGCCATAGCATTCAACATTTTCTTCCTGCCCTGTCTCGGCAGCAGTTCCCTGGAAATGAACAACAGGGGTTTTCAGCGAGTGCCACTGCCTCAGCCTCGGGAATCCAAAGCTGACTCAGCAGCCTCTGTATTGCTATGACCCCGCTCAACCCAAGGCAGATCTCCTAGCTGAGATGAGTGCTCTGGCCCCTCTGACCTGAAGTCTCAGGCACCTTCATCCAAGGATCTCCTCTGACGTGAAGCCAAGTCATCTGTGCTGAGCCCCAGTCCTGGAATCGGGTCCCAGGAGCCCTGAGGGTGTTTTGCTTCCAGTATCTGCTAACTGTGTCACCCCTCAGCTGGACATTTTAGGATCCTACTTCGAAATGGCTATGTTCACGTTATCCCAATGCCTTGCATGAGGACCAACTCCTTGTAGCATTTGCAAACAGGACTGGCTCGTTTTGAAGTTGTTCCTTGGACAGTACTGAGCTTTGATAACTGTATTGTGGGCCATTGCATCTTGGGCGTTAAGATTTTTCATAGAATTTTTTAAAGCTTTTTGAATTACACTTCAGGGCTATCTGGGCAAAGCTATCAGGACTCAACAATTTTTTCCCAGCTCTCTTGCTCTCACTTGCATAAAAGCACCGAACAGCCCTAAGAGCCCTCCAAAAGTCGGGTGTGTGGAGAATCCCTTCTCACCTTCTGCCTATGGTGCATTATTTGTATCCTGCCTCCAAAAGTGCTAGATTTTCCTGCTGCTTGCGGCTCCTCAGCCCTGCAGATGAACTCTGTCCAGAAGGGGAAGTCAGACACAGTAGATATCTCGGCAGGAATGAGTCAAAAGGAAAAGGGACAAAAGGAAGTCAAACACTTGGTATAGATGAGTAAACTGTCCCTCATAGGGAGTTGAGGAAGGAGGTGGAAGACCGAGGGATGAAGATAACCTTCTTTTCAGTTTCTTACTATCGAAAAAAGATTGTTAAGATATGTGTGGGGGAAAGGGCACGCTAGTAAAAGTAATTGTGAGGGCAAGTGGAAGAAAGAGACACTATTACTGGATGACAGAGCTCACCTCCCACTCTAGTAGAGGAGATCTGCAGATTTCCATCCCAAGCTGTGTGCTGTCAGTCTTGATATCTGCTGAACAAAACCCAAAACTTTTTCATTATTGTGACACCAGTTTTCCTGTTCATTGCTGATAAGCACAATCTTTTCAGCACTGAGACATCAACTGAAACTTTTATCTCAGGACTCTTCAACACTGAGGGCAAGAAAAGTCAGTGGAGACAGTGTCAAAAAATGTATGAGTTATATCATTAATTTCTTTCTTGTTCTTTTCTTCATGTTTACTTTACATTTTTTCTTGAAAAACAGAATACAACTCGAAAGAGCAGGGTAGAAACACAATCGCAAGAATCGTCTCCTAGGGTGGATTTCTACTACAACAAAAAAAGAGTTTCTACAGAGTTTGGAGGAGCGCAAGATCCTTGCTGGAGGTACAGCTGTAAACCAGTGATGGTAACTCTTGTGTTTGCACGGCACCACCTGGTGGGTAGCTCCACATCACTGCAGCTCCCAAATCCTATGCACGCGATGGCAATTGCTGGACAAGCTTTTTGCATTTTGTCTACAGTTGGACTTGCGCTCGAGGCCAGATGCACCCATACCCCAGCCCATGGTCACGCACAGGCGTAACGGAGTCTCCAAGACTTTGCCCCAGTGTCCCTCCCTTCGCTGGGTTTCAGAAGGAAGGGGCACAGGTGAGGTCAGGTGTCCTTCAAGCTCATCCCCTTGCAAATGTTTGAGTCTGGTTATCCATAAACACTGAGCCAGAGCTGCGGCTAGGCTAAAGTGCAGATACAAAAGAAATGGGGCTGGGAGTGCATAAACCGAGCTCCTGCTTCGAAGAACAGTATCAACAAAACCTGGTTTTCTAGCGTACGTAATTGGCATTAGTAGTCCTCTACATCCATACAGGCAAGGAAAGCTGGGGTAGCCTAGCAATAGCTGTCCTCTGGCTGAGGCAGATGCACAAGGGAAAAGGGGGAATATGCTTATGCAGTTAAAGAGCAAACTGTCTCACAATGTTTGTGCGATAGAGAGTGATTTTCGTGCTATTATCTCCTAGTTTCCACAAGTTTGACATTCCAAACTACTTCTGAAAATGTCATTTTACATTTAATAAATGCTTGCCTTCCTTTTGGCTTTTGCTGTTGATGCAGATACATTTAACTAGCAGCCTGTATCTCCATGCTGCAGCTGCAACAATACCCTTCAGAGAAGGATTCACTTAAATCCTGCACCAGCAGCATGACTCCCTCCTGGTCAGTGTAGCTGCCTGGGGTTCTTCCACCTGTTTATATTCAAAATGGCTGATGATGCTGGACTTGTCTCTTTTCCCTGGAGGGAATTTTTTTGAGGATAAATGGAAGTAGTTTAGGTTCAACTCCAGATCACCTCAGATCCTTTTCTAATTGTGTTAATTGATTCCTTTTAATTATGATTTGAATATTTTTCTTCCCCATTTTTTGCTCTTAAGAGAAAGTTTTTCACCCCATTGTTGCAAAAAAAAGTTTGAAAATATAAATCTCAGTGAATGACAACCCATAAAGTGAATAATTAAGAAATAATCTGATTTTTAAACAATCTCTTGGTATTTCTCACATTTATGATTCCTAGATGCATGAGATTGGCGGTAGGACCTCCAGGTATAAGTGTTAAAGAATAAAAATAGAGTGTTACTTTCTAGTCCCGTGCTCTAATGAAATTAAGCATTCATTCTAATTTAATTTGAAAGATCTGTATGCATAGCTTACAACACCTAAGACTGCTAGAGCATCAGTTGCACCAGCTGGTGCTAACTTGGACTCACGTTTTCACTTGTTCTAGCCTGTACACCCACAGAAATGGTTATATGTCTTTATGAGAAATGGGGGGTGGAGGTGAAAATCACTTTTATACTCATCCGTTATCATGTTTCATCTAAGCTTCACTCTAAAATAATTTAGTTTCATATACTGAGTATACCAAGGGCGGTTTTGGGAAGCTGCATGCTGAATATATCCTCAGCAATGGCAGCAATGAGCTTAACTCCTTAAATTGCCCCCGAGTTAAGACTTGCCTTTCCGGCGTAAGTCACAAAGGATGGGATTCAGCTCGTGTAAATTAGTCTAAAATGTAGGTGACTGGCTTAATCTCGTCAGCTGGAGGGAGAGATGGGCACTTCTAGAAAGAGATTTAATTTTATTCCAGGACAGCCATTTTAGAGAGATGGGACAGACCCCCCTCCAGGCAATGCCTCCCTCTTCAAGGACAGAAATCTAGCCAGCGAGGGCTGGCAGCTTTTACACAGCTAATGTGATTCTTATCCACAAAACTGTTGCAGCGCCAGTTGGTTAGCACTTGAGCGTTAAACTCACACTTATCTGGGCTGATGGTGTGGAGGAAGATGAAAAGGAAATGGTATTTTTGCTAACAAGACAAGGGTGAAAGTAGGTACAAGCGGTAGCTGAACGTGGGAGACATTGTTCATGGCTAATCCGACCGTTTTATGCCAGTGGCCAAGTCGGAGCCAAGTAAAGTAGCGGCGACAGTGAAGAGGAGGCTGAGGAACGTGTTTGCGTTGCAATTGCTCCTGCACATCTGCCGTCCAGTGCTAGCTTGTGTCTGGGCTTTGGCCAAGATGTGGCAAGTCCCTGATGCTGGCCACAGCTCTCCAGTTTCTGTTGCATCTGACAGCCAAAACAGAGGCCGGACAGGTCCTCAAAGACCTCCCAGGCTCCCCGAGTCGCAGTCTCAGCTGCCCTGGGAGCAGCACGCTTCAGTTTTGCATTGGGTCGGTGGGGCTGTGCATACTCTGCAGCAGTTTGAAAATGTGTTTACTGGGACAGAGCCCCGCGCTGCATCAAGCCAGAGCCTGCTGAAGGGAAAGAAGCTGGGGAGAGGGGGGATAAGGAGCAGAGACCTGGAAATCAGCAAATCTGAATTTCCTGGCATAAGTTACAATCACAGAGGAGCGTTGCAGGCACTCAGATTAGGGGCCAGGCTGGCTGTCCCTCCTGCTGCTTCTTTCCCCCTCCTCGGGACACCAGTTATTTGCTCTGGCCTTGTCCTGCTGGTAGGAGCGAGCGGGAGGACGTTTGTGGTGCCGGCTGTTGCTCTTGGGGAAGAGGCAGCACAGCTCACCTCGAGAGAGGGGGGCCAGGGACTTTTGATTTGGAGGAGGATCTCGCTGCATGTGGGAGCACGGTTTCAGGGTTCCACGGTTGTGAAGGTGTGTGCCTTCATATGGGGAGGGAAGGTGATGCCAACCAAGGCTTCTACATGTGTGATGAAGAAAATCAGCCTACTGAACAACTACATTTAAATGCATTCAATCTAGCTCAGTGAGCAGCAATTATTGACGTACTAGCCTTAATTTTTATCCTGTTTGCTCAAATTCTTTCTCCTTTATAAGTTATAAGAATGCAAACAAACTGTGTCATAAAATTGCTGATTTAGAAAACACATTTCATTTTTCCCCATTGTTACGAAAAACAATAGATGGAGCTGAAACCTGCAGGAAGTAGCTCTTATCATCTCCAGCCACCGGCTCGTTAAAGACTCAGCCTCTCACATTTGCAGCTATGTTTCTAGAATCAGAAACTACAAACAGGTCGCTACATATTCATAAGAGCTGAGGCTGCCCCTCGTCTATGTTTGTGGGAGGCAACACGGAAGGTGAATGATATCCCCCATATCTGAGGTGGGGCAGGAGGAGTCTGCAGGGTAAGAAATCCAGTACAAATTAGTCCATGCTGTGGGAACTGGGGAAACACAAAATATTTTGGTCTTCTGGAGGCTTACATGTGGTCAGAGACTTGAAAAGCTGCCTGCCGTCTAGCTGCCACTGTAAGTTCAAAATCCTTGCATTTCCCTCCAAGGCCTTAAAGTTGAGGTTAAAGATACTTCGACATTAGATGGGGAAAAAGAATTCAAACCCAGAGGAAAGTTTGCTTCAGGCCCTAGCAGTGGCCTTTTCACACAGCCATAGTGCCAAACAACATAGGAAATGAAGAATTCCTCGGAATTAATTATATACTTTTATAAATTTTGCATTTTTCTCATGTGGCTCCTAGCTGCTTCTTAGGAGTTTGTTCAGTGCTGAATTGGACAGTGAGGACCAAGGAAAATGCTGCTGCAGATGCTTTTGGACTGAATTTTCACTCTCAGTCAGCCTAACAGGCTTGTTTCTCTGCCACTGGATCCAGCTTCCCCAGAGGGCTCCAGGTCACATAGGAGAAGAAGCGGCTGGCAGGAGACCAGCAGGTTGGCCCCCTCTGCTGGGATAGCTGTAGCTGCTTTCGGTGTCTCCATCAGAGCTACAAAAATATGCTGGGGCCTTCCCCCAAATGTCTTCAGGTTCCTTTGCTCACTCATGGGTGTATTTCAGTGCCGATACAGCGGATGCTCCCACACTTGCTGCCGGCCAGGGAGGTGTGAGCCCCCCTCGGCGCCCTGTTCCCTTGCCTTCAGCGGAGGGAGAAGGGGGTTCAGTGGCGCGTGGCTGCTGCCGTCAGGGCTGTAGTATCAGTGTGTGACAGCAAACAGCCTGCCGGAGGACTGCAGTGCCCCTCAAATAACTGAGGACGCAGGTGTTGGTTGCTCCGGGAGCCTGGCACCATGGCAGAGGACAGCAGGAGGCACTGTTCCCCGTCTCCCCTCGTGCTTCGCACCTCCGTAACTTGGCAACAGCAGTAGCCGTGGCAGGTGCAAAATTCGTTTTTCTGAGGTGGCGAGTGGCTCCTCTTGGGTGAGGGACGAAGAAGTGAAACCCCACGTAGCATGCAGGGAGGAAACCCAGGGAGGGAAGGCGGGAGCTGCGCGGTGTTCACGCTGGGAAGGACAAGGAGCACGGGACAAGGAGCAGCAAGCAGTGACCTCCCCGCCTTCACGGGGGTGACGGGACTCAGCAAGGCTGAGCCGCCCGCTGAAAACGAGGAGCGGGGTGGCCGAAAAGCAGAGGTTGTCTTTAGGCTGATGGCCCCCACCTCTGGTCTCGAGAATGACCCCTGTGGCATAAGTGCTGTAAAGGTGTTCCTCACGGCTGCCTTAGCCAGTGCTTCCCCACCACGACATTAACTGGCAAGACCCCAGAACAGGCCCATGCCGGGGCTGAGTGTTTCCCCCCGCCGCCTCTCCATTTTGCAAGCTGTAAATGCCCTGGTCATGGGTGGGAGAGGCAGGGAGAGGCACCTCACCTCCTGGTGATGCAAACCAGGACCCATGAAAAGCACACAAGAGCCCCTTCCTCTGTCAACAACCAGGGGTTTGCCCCCACTTGAGACAATATGCCTTATCAAAAAAAAGGACCAACAGGTTTAAATCCCACTAAATTTAAGCAATCTAAACATGTAAATCACCTTCTAACCAGAATCCTGTGAGCAAGAACTGGACTGAATGCGGAGTAACAAGAGAAGGTGGGACTCGGAGACGAGAGAGGAATAATAATCGAGTGGGGGTAAAAACGTACATTAATGGAAACATTTATTTGGTGGAACAGCTATTCAGAGTACCTAAAAGAACATCCTTTCCTGATGCATTACATGCAAATGCCGAAATTGCTATTACGAGTGGAAGACATACTTAACATTGCAGACGATAACTTAAAAATTTTGATTTATGGATGAAAGTACATAGTATATACTGAAATGAAAATAAATAAGTGAAAGGGCTTCTGACACGTAAGGGAACTTGTTGCTGTAATATATATATATATATAAATTAAAAGAAAAAGAAAAGGGTTTATTCTTTACCCATTCAGCCTTCTTTCTTGAAAAAGGTCTTCTATTCTTATCTAGCAGGGTAATTTCAGAAGAGATCACCAAGCGCAGCCTGCCACTGTGGCAGCATTAGCTACCAAACCAGGGGAGATGCCCAGGAGTGACCGCTGTGTGCTGTCTCACCAGCTCTCCGGCTGCTCACTTCCCCACCAGCCCCGGCTCCGGGCAGGTCCCCTGTCGCTGCTGGGTGCCTTGGTCTCCCTCTGTGAAATTCCCCTTTCGCCTGACACTGCCCTGTGTAGCACAAGGCTCCCCTTTCGCGTTGCCTGCCCGTCGCCAGGACGCAGCCGGCTCCTTGGCCTCAGTCGCTGTCACCCTGCGGCTGTTGCCTTCTGCGGGAGCAGGCGATGCTCCAACTCAGGCCACACGCAGTAGCCTCGGCCGCTGCCTGGGAACTGGCCACTCGCTGCTGCCAATGTCTGAGATGTTCAGGACTGCTCCTCTGGTGTGCGTCTTCTTCAACTCTTTGCTTCCGCTTAGGAAGATACGCCGCACTTTTCAGCGCAGGGATGGCAGACAGCAGCTCACTTTGGTGCGTTTGTTGCCCTGAACGATGTTTTCCTTGAGAAACGCTGCTTACCTTGGAGGCGCCGCTTTGGCTCACAGGTCTTTTTGTGCTTTGTCCCCCCTCACTAGCAATGGCATTGCAATTATTCAAAAACTCCTTACTGAAAACTTCCTACTTCCCCTCGTATTCAATTTGGGGAAACCAAAAAGCAAACTAGTGCTTTCAAGTTTGTTTTGTGGAAGATTTTTATGATGTGCTATATGCTTGGTACAGTGATAACAGTAATCCAGTTAGCCTATATTGCCAAACTGAAGAGTTTGTTTGGGGTTATACAAGCTTTCGCTGGCATTAAACAGTCTCCGCTTTGATCCCATTGTTTGTTATTGTGCTGCAAAGAGTTTCAACAAAAGGCACAAATGAAGAGATGCAGATGCATTCCTGAGACATGCAATGGAAATGAAGATATGCCAAGAACTTCCTGAGAGAAGAATTGCAGAACTGAAAATACATTTAATCTGGAATAGATACA
This sequence comes from Opisthocomus hoazin, assembly GCF_030867145.1. Lineage (NCBI taxonomy): Eukaryota > Metazoa > Chordata > Aves > Opisthocomiformes > Opisthocomidae > Opisthocomus > Opisthocomus hoazin. The sequence continues at coordinate 81,281,626 of NC_134414.1, read as the reverse complement.
CATTACAGTTTTATTTGAGACCTGAACAGACGGCTACTTTGGAGCTCAGATTGCAAAAACCACAGAAGAGTGTGCACTGCTCTCTGCCAGAACATGACTGGAACTTCTTTTGGGGGACAGTTATTGGCACTAAATACAGCTCAGTGTGAACAGCAAGAAAGGAACTGACCTTCCTTGGCATCAGAATACTCCTGCGTATGAGTGTCTTTGAATTAGAAATGCAACATATGCATTAGTGCAGGGGCCCTGCACCCTGCTGGACCACATTTCTTGGGCTTAAGAAAAATTCTTCTGAAGCTTCTTTCTCATTTGCATTGTTAAAGGAAATGACTGAACACAATACAATAAACATTCAGTCATGCAGCAAAGAAATATCTGGACTGAGAGCAGAATTCATTGTCGCCTGGGTCAAGGATAAGTGCAGATGAGTTGACAGCGCCTGCAGTTAAAAACTGAATGGCAGAGAGGCCCACAGATTTGCTTTAATCTGTCTGCGTGGATTCGGTTTCCTCTTTGCCATCAGTATTTGCATTGTTGCTGGGTTCAGTGTTAACACATTGTATGCATGTTTTCTGATGGTGTCGGTGCCCTTATCAGCCGTTTCTGGGCAAGGCTGATCTTCTTGCGCAGCCCCTAGTATCTGCAGTATATGGCAAAGCATAGCCCAGCAGAAAATCAGCCTGGTGCTCTGCACCTCTTCTCCCTCCGGGCACCGGCCTTTCCGCCTCACCTGCTGCCCAAAGTTTGGCACTTGGCCCGTGCCCGCTGCCGAGCAGCACCAGCTCCAGAGGGGCTCCGGGGCCTTGGCTGTGCCCTGAGGGACCCCGAGCCGTGCGGCAGCCGGAGCAGTGCCGGGCAGCCAAGCCAGTGGGTTTGCGTGCAAGGCTGCTGCTCCTCTGCCAAGCTGCAGCTGAGCGGAGCCCTGCCACGGCAAGTGCCCTGGGACGGCTCTCCTCGCCCAGCTGCCCTGGGCACTCCCATGAAGGCTTCCCCAGCGCCCACCTTCTTTCCTCGCTTCTTGGGTTGCTGTACCCCTCGCTTTCCCTCTTCACCTGCTCCAGTGCGCCCCGAGCACCCCGAGAGCCGTGCATGGACCGGGTTCTTCCCCAAGTCACCCCAAAGTACCTTTGCTGCCCTGAGTGGGAGCTTTTTGCACACACAGCTTTGCAAGAAAAAGCAACGTGGATGTAAGGAGCAAAGCTGTAACCCCATGAGGACGGCAGTAAGCGTGGAACCACTCCAGGAGCTGCAATGGCTTTAGTGCCACCTCAGCAGGCATGGGAACACAGTTTGACCCTATTTTTTTTATCTGATGGTCTGCAGGAATAATAACACGATTAAAAGTACTGACTGATGCTTGTAGGATCCAGATTTCTGCTTTGAGCTGCCGCAGGGAGCCCCTTGGAACTGTGCACTACCTGACTTCTCCCTCTTGCACTCCATTTCCTTTCTGCAAGAAATAACACTAAATCTTTTTGTACCTTGCCGAAAGGATTTCTTAGCAAATGTGCGGCTGGAAAAATCAGAAGCTTTTCTGGGTGTAACTGCCATGCAATTAATAATTAATGAGCAGTAAGAGCATCTGGTTTATTCCCCCCACCCCTTTTCTTTTTCTTAAAAAGAAGGGGAAAAAACAGTTTTCTGTTGAGACACAGATGACACCTTTAAGCAACGGTGCATGATAAGTTAAGAAACTGGGTGGAGTGCTTCCTTCCTGTAATCCGTTTGTAATCAGTGAGAAGTTTGAGACAAATAGGACGTCTTACATAACGTCTGAAAAACAACTTGTGACAGTAAAAAAGAAAAAAAAAAGAAAGGCTCTCCCACCTTCCAGGTAGGCCTAGTCTGGGGTGTCCTTAAAGGCCTGGATGACAGCAGGTGGAATTGCTGGTGCTTGGCCAGCTGAGAACCCTTTCACCTGTTGCTTTCCCTGCTTGTTCAGTTGGAAGTCATGTTTCTTGCACACCTAGTGCTGGGGGTAGAAGCAAACATGTCTTCAAGCGATTTTTGGTGGAAGTCAAGACCTGACAGCATCTGCTTACCGAAACATGGGGGAATATATTTTCCCAGTAGCTATGTGGTGCAAGAAGGGGACAGAAGGAAAAAAGAACAACAAGAGCCCACAAGGAACCCATCGTCCTGTACGAGACAGCCAGAGACTTGTTCTTCAGCACCTGCTGCTCCTGCGCTAGAGCTGATGGCTGCTCCGAAACATCTACTTGGCATATTCCAATTTGTCACATCCTACATCTGCGCAACAAAACCAAAAAAGCCCACTTTCCAAATAGGTGCAAAAGAAAACTGAAACACTTTAGTTGTCAAAAAAAAAAAAAAAAAAAGCAAAACCAAACCCAAAGCATTAAAAGTCATTAATCTTAATGACAGAAAAATACTTTGCTTCCATGAGATGAGCGTATTGACTTTTACAGGAGCCGGACATTTTTCTGCCTGCTTTGTCCGAGAGGTAGAGAGCACAGTTACAAGGAACTAGGAAGCTGGACAGCCTGAAGAAAGGCTTTCCTGCTTGCTCATCCTTCATCTGGGGTTGGACTAGATGATCTTTAAAGGTCCCTTCCAACCCAAACCATTCAGTGATATATCCACGAACTTGGTTAATCAGGGAACAGGCAGACAGGAAGCACTGGTTTCCTGCCCGTCTGCCCACCGCTCACTCAAGTGTCTGGGCTGGCTGCGGTCTGGCAGGAAACAAGCCTTGCTTGTGGCTAAGGTAACCAAACAACCTTGATGACCACGAGTAGAAGTGTTGCTGGAACCTATACGGCCCTAGTAACACAGTTTTTGACCAAAACCTTGCCGCTACTGTCTTCGTGGGGTCCGCAGGGGTTTCAAGGCATGCTCCTAGAAATTGACACCCAAGAATATGTCCACTTTGGGACAACTTCATTTGAAATCTTACTAGCATCTCCTGGGAACTATGGGGCAGAGGACCAAGACAGAGCTCACTTCTGGACCAGCACTCAATTGCCTCAACTGTAAGGGTGTCAAGCGACCACCAGACTGCTGCCTTCTGCGGAACCACAGCAATTTGTCGCTTGAGCTGACCCACTCTTTCAGAGGGCTTCAGAGAAATGGATGTGTGGCCATGTCCACAGAGAGCATGTGTCTGTCTAATCTTGGGGGCCCAGGTCGAGCAGGTGCCTGGAGAACGGCAACAAGTGGGTGCATTTCCTCCAGCTCAACACAGTGGGAGCTTCTGATCACTCTGCTTGTCTCTGACTAGGAGAAAGCTCCCTCTGCAAAATGAAGTTACTCGACGGACCGAGGTCTGGATCCTGCCTCCTCCCAACCCTTCTCCCACAGATATAACACTGGAGGTGCTCAAGTGTTCAGTCCTTAGGCTGGGATTTAAATGTATCTTTAACAAAGACAAATGACAAACAGAATAGGATTTTATATGGCTGGTGGGAAAATTCCTCCAGTAATTAAATGCAAAGGAAGAAATTCTGATCCCTGTTTTAATTCTTTTTTGTCTATCTAATGGCCCCTTTACACTGCCCAGGAAAATTAAGCGAGACCCACTTATGTGGGGTTCATACCCTAAAATAGAGATAATAGCACAGGGAAGTCACTTTTAAAGTCTGACTGAGTATTGGGATTATCAAACTGAAATCTGCCTAGTAGGGGTTAGTCAGACCAGCAATCAGTCAGCAAACACGCAGTTTTTGAAGCGATTTCAAAAGCAGTTATTAGTTTTCTCAAAGCTGAGTCAATTCGAGCTAAGGCTTTAGCCACTTGTGCTGTGCAGGTGGTTTATTCAGAGTGAGCTTGTGTACTGCTGCACTGCACGGCAGTCTGCAGTGGAGGCAGTGATCAAAACTGCAATGACAGGGTGGCCAAAACCTTAAAACTTCTGGCGTGCTGAGGATTGGGGATGAAAATTTCAAGAATTTTTCAGTGAATCAAGAAATGCGTATTTTATTTTGAGCTGATGAAAATTTTATTTTCAGCCCAAATACATCTTTTCACTTGGGCTTTTTTTTTCTAAAAATGTCGGTGTCAGCTTCAGAGAAGTGCTGTGAGGTGGCAGCCACAGACCTGGAAGCAGAGCTCTGGTGCTTCACAAAGTGGGCTTGAGTTTCAGCTGCAGGAAACTGAGGCATCTCTTGGTTCTCGATCCAAGCATCACCTTTGTTCCACGCAGCACAGGTCTCACTCACCTGTTCCCACTCTCCCTCCACACAGCACAGGAACCCTTGCTCAGACTGCAAGAAAAACACATGCCAGGAGTCTCGCTTGGAGAATGCCTCCAGTTTTGCGTAGTAACCAAGGGGCCCGTGTGAGTGCGTTTGGAGGGGGAGGAGATGTTGAGAGTCTCAAACTCTCGAGACAGTTCGGTTCCGGAGTGTAACCAGGACACTCACCTCAGTGTAAAAGTAAGAAGTTTCCCTGAATGTGATAGAATAGATATAGTTGGAGAGATCCTCACCCCAAACTATGCTGCAGTCCAATGACTGAAATGGTCCCCCAGGAAATGGAAGGCCAGTCTCAAGCAAAGCAAAGACCCATATCATGTACTACTGCTGTTGCCGCTGAGTTAGACAGCACTCATCTCTTATGACGTTTCCTATGACAGAAATTTCCTATGCTGAAATTAAAATACGCCATTTGAAAACACTGAAATGAATCTTTCTGGCTTTGAGTTTTTTCCCTTCATTTTCTCTTGGGCGAAACTACATGAACCTGAATATTTGGGGATGAATAACTATCAGTTGAAATGCTTTGACCCTATGAAGTGCATGCCATTGGACAAGGAAGCAGGTCACACCTGGTGCAAGGAAGAACTTTTAGGCAGGTTTTCTTTCTCACCATACTGCCTCTTCGTGGGCCTAGCACATCTGGATACCGAATCTACCTTTAGAAGTAGTTGACGAAGGTTGTCCGCTTGTTCCCTGGAGAGTTAAGAGGAACGCCTTCTTTCTGGAGAGCTCTACAGGTGGTTGCGTGTTAGCAGTGAAATGGACAATCAGTCATAGCTGAGGTCTGGAGTTTCATCAGATGTGTAATGGCATCATAGCACAGCCAGCTCAACGGCATGGGCAAAAATGAGTTTTGCCATCTGGACACGGAGCGCTGAAGTAATGTGTTCTGTCTGTCCTTGTCACTGTTGGCATCACAACTCAGTTCTGAGCTCTGAAAGTGGGTGGTTGTTAGGGAGCTTGGAGATATCAGGTTGGCTGTGAGGCAGGAGTCGTCTTTCTTTTCACTGGTTTCCTGCCTTCCCTCCATCCCTCTGCAAAGCTCACCTTGCTGGGGGACACTTCATGCCATGGTGATCTTGCCTACCAGCCTGAGCCCTGGAGACCTGTCCAAGACCTCCTGGTGCTGGATGACAGAGAAGCAGAACTATTCTCCTTTCCTTGCACTCTGCTGTGATACAGGATGGACAACACCAGACCATCTTCCCTCCCCTCCATTCTGCTTGCCCTCCTCCCACAGTTCTGGGACTCTTTCTCTCAGCCTCCATCGCTCCTACCACCTTCCCTCACTTCTCCAGTCCTCCCAGCTCCTCCTTCTTTCCATACAGATTTGCCTTTACATTTTCTCACTCTCAAAGCACAGGACTTCTTTCTTAAGGTTGCCCACTCTCCACCACCCTATTCACACTCCCATGTCACTGTGCTTACAGAGCCCTCCACCACCAACAACACCTATGCAAGCTCTTTTTGTGTCCCAATGCACCTCAAGCTGAGGTGAAGTACCTTGGGAAGAGTGCAATGGCAGCTTGCTTCTCACTTGTTTTCATGTCACAGCTAATATTGTGCAATGCCCTCCGGTGGTTAGACCTTCCTCTGTTCATTGACTGCCAGGCTGGTCCATCAGAGGGACCCAAAGCAGGTCCTGTAGTTAGCCTGCAATTGTGCATTAACCGACTCTCCTGAGCTGCAGAAGAGAAGTTACTGTTTGCTTCTCTGGGAAGAACATTGCTGTTAATAAATAACCACATTTAGCCTTAGTGCAGCTCCCCAAGACCATTTATTTTGTCTCTATTTTTATGCAAGGGGTTGGTATGTCCTGAAGTCATGTCCCTGTCTCCCAGGAGAATATAGTCAAAGTGCAGATTCTTACCAACAGAGGCAGGAACCAAAATACTCACAGGCTGCTTGAGACGGCTCCAGGGAAGACTCGCAAGATGAACTCCTGACCTTATTGAGATCAGTATGAAGCTGACTGTGGACTTGCAGAGGCCAAGAACTTCACCCAAAGGAAAATAATCTATAAAAATTCACAGCATTGCTCATAATAATTCTAAAAGACATGATTGGTCTTCAGAGTGATGTTTTCTTAGAGCATAATTGCTGAGAAATAGTTAACATGGCCAAATGAGTCCCATCAAATTGATTACTTAGTAGAAGTAGAAGTAATAATAATAATCACCACTTTCTTTTCATTATATTATGTTGCGATATAATATATTGTACAGCAGCATTAATTGCTGCTTATACTCATTATATTACATAATACTCCACGGCTGTCAATTTTTGTATTTTTTTACAAAAAGTAAATGCTGACTTTTTTTGTTTTTAAAGTTCCTTTCCCCAGTTTTAGAAGGGAAAGGTTCTTAAAAGATGGCGGTGAGCAAAAGTTGTAAAATTTTAAATATTTGTAGCCTTAAGGATCAATAAGTGGAAAACAGCTCTATTTCTAACCTGCTGTATTTGAACTGAAAGAAGTTTGTTGTTAAAAAAATAGCAATCTAGGAAGCAAACCAAATCTGATTAGTTTTTAGGAGGTCTGATTCAATATTTTTTGCGTGCTTTGAGGTTGTGAGACTGAAACTCCTTCCTGTTTACCTGTAGGCTCATGGTGAGAAGCGAGTCTGGCAGCTGACAAAGACTGACAGTTGATTCAGTTTTTGTATGTGAAAGTGAGAGGAGTCAAGGCAAGAAGAAGTTGAGTCTCCATCCTGCAACTATGTTTAATATAAAACTCCCTGATGCTTCTACATATGAAATGATCTAATAAGTAGCCCTAGCTTAAGGAATCATCTGAATGTTTTTGCCACCATTCAAATAAAGCAACTAAGCACCTGCTTACACTGAGTATCCAGAGTATCCGGATTATTTTTGTGGTAGACTGTGAAAGGACGAACACCAAGTGCAGATCACGCTTTCCTCAGTGCCTCTCAGGAGCACGCCTTGGGAGTCATTATCACTGGAAATAATCCCTGGGAAGCCAGTGGAGGAACTTAACTTCAAGACAATAAGGATTTTATTTCTTTATTTTTTTTTAAACCTTGATTGCATAAAAAACTATGCAAGCATGTATATCTATTACAGATGTACAGCAAAAGGAACTCTTACTTGGCTGCTAAAACTCCTAGATAAAGAAAGGTAGGTAAAGGTAAAGGTCTGTTTTTCTCCATTGCCTATATTCAAGAGTGCCCTGAATGACTAGCTCTGGTGCAGACATCTGCAGTGCAAATGCACAGAGCTGGGTGAGACAACCCCGCCCTTGTCTTGGATAACCTAAACACATGGTCCCTCTGCCAGCCCCGAAGCTCTGCAGGCTGCGGGCTGGGGTACCACACCTGCTGTCATGGGGGAATGAGGCAGCACCCTGCCAGGTCTGCCTGCCCGGAGGAACCGGCGCCCCGTCCCACACGGGCACAGCAGTGGTCTCCGCACGAGGCAGAGTGGCCGTGAGCAGTGCTGGGCAAGGCGGTCCTGGGGCAGTAATCCAGAATGCTGGCCCAGGCAGTGGAAGACCCCTCAGTCTGGACAGGTTTAGGCTCCCTACTCCCACTTTTTGGGATAATACCCTAAGCACATGGCTGGGATGTATACTCTTTCCAGTCCTTTTGGTGAAGCTGGACCACTCTGCTGAAAGGAATCCAAGATCTGAGTGACCAGGCCTTCTAAGTAATAATCTAAGTAATAATCTAAGAAGAAATCTATTTCTGAAACCCACCATCCACTGAGAGCTGGTCAACTTTGAGGTCTGGTCCTTGTTACTAAAGTCATTTATGTAGTTCATGCATCTCCCACGGAAAAGTCTGTGGAGCACAGGCTCGCTAACATGTCAAGTCCTGCTTTATTGGATCAGCTTTGCTGAGAAGAATGGACTAGATCAATACAATTTCTAGCTTGTGTGGACTTTTGACACATTTTATGCTCAAAACCTGGATGTATCTCTTCTTAAAGAGGAGATTAAACAAATACCACCACATCTGGGTGCTTGAGCTATGAAACAGTTGTATCAAAGTGTACGTTAGTGACATTTCTATTTTCTCTTCCTCTATCAACATCCCAAATGCAGGGAGTAACACTTCCCTCCCCTGTAAGGTTTTCTAAAATAAAACACATACATGCCTAGGTGAAGAGAGTTCAAGGCTGTGGAAAGGACATGTATGCATATATGTCCAAGACTTTTTTTCTAATTCATAAAAAAAGGAGAAGGGTGCAAAATGTGGGTCTGTATTTGGTGTTGCAAATTGTTGGAAATGTTTTGTTTCTCAGCCTGCTGTTTTGGTGGGTGGAATCCACTTTGGACTGGTGATGCCCCCGCGCCTGCATGCAGAGAGCCTGGGTGCCACCTCGGGTTCAGCATGGAGATGCCAGCTCCCCAAAGGCAGCCTGTGCTCCCGCCTGTGCTCTTGTGTGGAACTGGCCTCTACTAGCTTTCAGGCTAATGGTTTTAAGTAGTGCTCAGGCTCAGAAATACCTTTCAGTCGAATGAGTATGTCCAGCCAAAGGAAACAGGCTTTTAGGGGCAGAAGAGTTTTTACGCGCACAGGACATAACTCCTGATGTTCCAGCATGCCTGACTTTCACCTAGAGACCCCCTGTGCATAAAAGCATCATACACTGTATATACAACAAATGCCTGTCCAGACTTCAATGGATGCTGTTCCTTTAAATAACTTTTTTTTTCTTGCTCTGTTGTACACGGCAGCACTGAAGTCATGTTGAGAATATTGCTCTAAGCCTCTTCTAAAAATGAGAATTAGGCATGCAAGCCATTACTTAGTCATTTCTACACTCTATCACATAAGCCTCACTCAACAGTAAAATGTACTTGGTCACAGTTATGCAGAAGACACTGCAAATTTTCTCTTCCCTGGAGGTGATCAGACTCATCTCCTCTGGCCACCTGCATATTCTCAGTGCGAAACAGAAATCGTGTGCAGGGCATGGCATTAGTTACCAAACTGCAGTGGAAGGTTCAGATGGATTTTTTTTACTGTACTTGAAAAGGCGAAGACATTAGGAGTGAGGAAGGAGTTAATCATTGCAAAATACACGGTCATTTCCTGAGCCTGTGGTTGGATGAGTACAAACTTTCAACTATTTCTAATTCTCCGCTGTCATTTAAGAGGCTTTCAAGGTGCACTGTACATCCCAGACCAGGTAAGGAGTACAGCTTTTCGCTTCTTGATTGTTAGTTCAGAATTGCTTTTTAGTGGAGTCAGGCTCAGTCAAGACTGATTTGTTCTCCCTTCTATTATTCACATCTGAAGGGAGAACAAAGTTAATTGCAATCCAAGGAGTACATGTGTGTCTTTGTGCCAGATGACTGTGAGCTGTAGAAATAAAGAAACTGTATGGGTTACTAATAAAGCAATGATAATGAAGAAGTTACGTAACACATAGTCAGAAGTCAGTATTATTACAGCAAATACTGCAGTAAAAGAGAAAGAAAACTCTTACTGCCTGTTTTAAGAAATTCACTCTGCACAAACCACTATCAAAATAAGGTGTTCCAGTTTGCTTTAGTAAGGAGAGTAGTAAAAATCATAGTGTGTCTTCAATGGTATTTTTAAAAGGAGGACGAATGAGCTTCTACATAGTGGGACAAAAAAAACCTCCAGATAATTTTGGACCTGTTTTATTTGTAAATCTGGACCTGATATCTATCTTTAGCTATTGCAGACTCACGTATTGTAGTCATCCTGAGACTGGTCCTGACGCTTGCAGCAACCAAACATACACACAGAAGTGACTGTGGAACCATATCATAAAACAATATAATTTCATCAGGGTGTTTTGATGCATAAAAGCTGAACTCAGACAGACGGGCACCAGAAGGAAGTCTCATAACGCAGTGCACTCTTGCATACTGCATTTGTTGTCTCTTAATAGACAGGGAGAGAGACTATTTGCTTGAAGGTTTTTTTAATAGTTCAGAAACAAGCATAAAATAGCCATCTGTAGGACAGTTATTGTAATAATGTGCTGTCACCACATCACCCTACAGAAAGTGAAATTGTGTGTGTCGTGAGAATCCCTGGGTGAAGTCATACACTGGAGATTCAGGGTTTTGGCATTTGTTTTTTTTTAAGTCTTTGCCTGTAACCAGTTTTAATGTTTGGACATTGGCTCCTTGACTGTGCTCGGTGTTTGGTGTAAACACTTTCCGGATTTTATACATAGTGGTCAGAAGAATCTAGCTAGAGCTTTCAAAAGTGTTCGTTCAATTGAGACACGTAAGTCACATCAACATTTGGACTTGATTCCTAAATCACCTCCACCCTACTTCTGAGATTGCTACTATCGTAGCATTTGGACCTCTGTAATGAATTTCACTCTTAAAAGACTCTATAAACCATAAAAGTTTTGTCACTGTCATCTCCAGATAGTGAACTTGAATGAACCCCAGTTGATGTCAGACTTGTGCCCTGGTTTTCACAGCTCCCCATTGCAAGTGATCTGATCAAGGATCCCAGGTCTTCCCTTGCAAACAGCTGCAGGTGAGTTTAGATACAGCCAGAGAGTGTGTCACCGTTCTGCTAGGATGCAGGCTACGGCATGGGTAGAAGCATTTGCATCAGCCTTAGTCTTCTCAGTTTGAGTGTCGATGCTAAGCAATTTTCTGTTCCTCACAGCTCTGTATGGCCTTCTCTGCTAAATACTTGCAGCCTATGCAACAGCTTGCAAGACGAAAGCTGGCTGAGGTGCACCTACCCATCCTGCAGTCACATATCCCGATTACTGCATAGGCACAGCTCAAGCTCTTCCCCTTTGTGCGGGAAGGTAAAACTGAATCCAGGACTCCCCTGTCACCAACCAGCAGCTTAACTACTGCTTCTGCCTTCAGTTTTTAGTGTCCCTTCAGGTACGTTTATTGGAAATGTGTATTCACCTTCTGTCTTTCAAAGTGGGTTTGGATTCAACTCAGATGCATCTGCCTGTGCAGACAATTTTCTTCCCACTGATGACTATAGGTGCAGAAAAGGCCAGCTTAGGTGATTTAAAATGTTTGCTCTCAGTGCTCTCTTTTGGCGTGAGTACCTCTGTTTGGTGTGGGAAAAGGCTGTATTCCTCGGCTCTCTGTCAGAGGGAGGTGTATGTTATATGTAGCGGCATATTAGGATGGGAAAGAAACAAACCCTAGAAAAGCCATTCCTTGTATGGTAAATGTGGTCTTGACCAGTAACTGCTGTGTTCTGGTCGAGTGGCTAGAGAGGAGAAACCCAGCAGCCCACAACCCAACCTCAAGAAGTTAGCCTGTGGTGGGCTCCCTCTGCGCTGCTCAAAAATGAAGCAACGCCAAGACTGTTTCTCAATGTGCCTAAAAGACATGGTAACGTTTTGCACATGTATTGTCACCTAACAACTTTACTTCATATTTGCATAGTTTCCAGATAAAAAGTTGTTTTGAAGAAGAAATCCAGGGGACTTCACGGCTGAAAACTAATGTTTGCAAAGCCTCCAAATGGTCAAAAGGATGTATTTCATATCAGGCATATTTATTGACACTGTTCTCATGCTTTTCACAGTGTGCAAAATGAGCTTGAAAATGGAGCTCTCCTCTGAAAAATGACTTTATAGAATGGGAGCATTTGACCCTTGACTACTGCCTCAACAAATCCTGGATGAAATGAGATCATTTTATAAGTAAATGTCTTTGGGACTGTTGTTTGGGATAGTTTACCCTTACTGCCAGCTCTCAAATTGGAGGGTCAGGTTGGTGTTCCTCCTGGGGTTACTATTTATACACAGGAAACCTGAGAGGGACTATTCGCCCAAGAGTTAGCATTGTTATTTTAAAATAGGTTTAAAATGGGTAATATAATCCAATTTTTGTCTAAATTTAGGTGCTAATCAATGAGAAATATCCCACAGGGTTCATTTTCTACATCCTTTGAATCTGGTAATGTCAGTTTGACCTGGTCTCTTTTATTTTTTTGATCAGAAGCCTTCCCTCCTTACTGAAATTTTCTATTGGTAGTCTTAGTTTTCAGTGCTGTTGAGTATTTAACTAAAGCTAAATAATTAGAGAAAGAGAGAGATAGATCTGTACATGCTTCATGCAACAGCTCAATTTTTTTAAGTACTGGATTTTAGCTCTCATTGATATTGTAACAGAGAGATTCTGCCTTTTTACGTACAGACTGATGAGGGCCCAAGAGCTGTTCAGGCTCGGGCAAGGCATCTACAAACTTGTTCATCAAGAGCTGCAAATTTTCGTCACATTTTCATAGCACTGCATGAAGAATTTTGGCTCAGCAGCTGCTGAATTGAAAATAATTTTACCCTCACATCCTCATTCTCCCAACTGCTGATTAGTCTTGAAATAACAACAGAAATTACGCACCAGTATGGTCATGATGAAGCATCTAGGGTTCCTTACTACCAGATACACTGCACCTGATTCAGCTCTGCAAAAATAAGAAGGGAAAATATCAAGTCACCATACAGTATGTACTCTTCTGTCTTCTCTTCACCTTCAGATGTGGATATTGCACATCTTAGTAATCCTGCACAGGTACATTTTAGAGCTAGTGAACTGCGTTTTAAAGCTATGCGAGGCAGTGTTATCAGTTCTTGTCACTGTTCGGCATTATCTTTAGATGTGCTCCTTTTGAAATTATTTTTTTTCTAACAACTGATTCTTAAAAGATTTTTTCTCTGGTCCTTTCTACAGCTCTTACTCATAGAGGAAATCTGATCTGCCACAGCACGGAAACATCAGCAGTGACCACAGCGAGACGAATTCCTTAGGGAGCTGCCTGTAAGTCTGATCAACATTTAAGATGAAAAGTTTTGCCTTTTCTTTGGCAGGATGTTACACACAGTGTTTAGCCGTATGAGACAACTGCTGAGGCAATAAGGGAATACTCAGGAACACAAGCCTCTGCTTTGAGTAGGTGAACAAGCACAAAGAAAGGAATAATCTTGTAAAGACTTTTTCTTTCTTTTTTTCCCCCTTCCACAACTTCTCAAAACTGTGATTGGTCTTTGAGACTCTCTAAATCATGCTCAAGTGAAATTCTATTCTCCCAAGATCCTGGGTACACTGAGTAGATCCCACTTCTGGGCTACAATAGTTCTGCAGCTGAAAGCTGAGAGAATAAGCCTTTCGTACTCTTGTTACTTCATCTTGTGACAGTCAAGCAGTGCAGGGATCAAAGGGAAATCTTCCTGGAGCACAGGGGGTGGTGAGAAGTAAGATAGGAAACAGTGGATGAGCAGGAACAGAAATGGTGAGGAAAAGAAAAAAAAAGGGAAGAAGAAAACTGGTAGTAGGAAATCAAGGTAGATGAGTACAGAGGGCAGTGTCTGAGCAGCGGTTAATGGGAGAAAGACAGACTTTGGGTTACATGCTACAGATGATGTAAGTGGGTTTGCAGAGGACAGAAAGGCGTGATCCTTTCAGCTATTTTCCTCAAACACTCTCGAGAAAAATCTGAAATATCCAGGTCTTAGTAATCTAAAAATAAATCTTCAAGGCAAAGTAGGTTTGTCTGCACCCTCTAGTGGTCTAGACAGAAAATACGTGTTTACCCAACAGTAATTTTGCACTACATCAATTTTCCAGGACCAGTCATACCCTGGTCTTTAACTATTTGACACACCTGAAATAACTGTTCTCAGCCTCTGAAACATGATGGCTACATCCACGCTTCTTTTTGGGAATGATCTTTGGTCTATGATAATTCCTAAACTACACAAGATGGTTGTGTGGGACCCAGACTTGTTTGAGGGATCTTTAGCTGGTATGAAACAAAACTTTGCTGGAACAGTAGCAGCCCAAGGAACTGAATATCATGGTCTGAGCCCAGGTTCGAACAGTATTTTAATTTATTAGTATTGACATACCTTTCATCTAGTAACATGTCCCTTGTGCGTGCGGTATAGTCCTCAGTCTCCTAAGCGTAAATATTACAGAAGAATACTTCAGCCCAAAAAAATCAATCAACATCCCATTCACAGGGAGACAGTATCAGCTTTCATCTACTTGCTGCTGGAGCATGCATGTTGACTGAGAGGTAGGACTACAGGAAAAGGCAATACAGCCTTGTGATTTTAGTGACTGAGTGATGTCTTGGGAAATAAGATTCTGCTACTGATTCTGCCTGAAATTCTTGTGTGATGCTGAGAAAAGGAATCTTCCACAAGAAAAGGATACATGAGAATGCTTGAAATGGAGCTGGGGTGGAACTTCAGAGCTTCAGCTCCAAGTGCGGACAATTCTCATACAGCCTCCTGCTGCTGAGGAATTATATCCTAGTTGTTGCTTCTAACAACATAAGATAGCAGTACTTAAGATAGAAGTACTTAAGATACTTAGGGACAGGCATAGAGTAGATATCCATTTGCAGTTATAGAGCAATTGGATTTTGACAAGACTTAGAGAGCTGGCCTAGTGCCAGTAAGGAGCATGCTTAAAGCACATCAGAAGACTGCTTCTTCTTTAGAAATACAAGTACTTTCTTTACAAATACAATCAAGGGGTAGGAAATAGTGTAACTCCTCCTCTAGAGCACTGTCCTAGGAGAAAGAACATGCACATTCAACACTGTCTTTGGAAAGCATTTAAAGACTTATCCACCTCCTTCCTTGCTAGATGGACAGTATGCTAGCTACCACAGTCTGGGCTGATTTGCATCCAGCCAGTTGAAGCTGGAAGAGCAAGCAGTGGTCATTGGGCAAAAGAGGAGCAGGTGCCTGAAATATCATTCAGCCAGAAGGCAAAAGACCTCATCTCTAGTCTCGTCTTCAAAAGCACTATTTCACATTAAATAGTCACTGGACAACCCCAAAGACCAATCTAAAGACTAGATGATACCAGGCCATGTCCTCTGCCTTACAGTTGATGACTGCCCCTGTCACTAGGCTAGAGAATTGCTTGCCCTCCTGCATGTCATTATTGTCTTTCACTGAGTTGCTATATCTATAATTTTTTATTGCGCATCTTTGATGTGAAATATGAGCAGTACCTAGCAGTTCTGTGGTTAAAACAATCTCCTGCTCAGATAGTAAGTCCCATGGTCAGACTTGGAAGGCAACTTGAGGCGTCTAGTTCCTGACCTTAACCACTAATCTATCATTTAGACAGAGAAAGGAAGTGTTTCTTGTTTATCAACCATCTTGAAAGACTGTGGCAAATTATATTCAGCCCCCAGAAAGAAAAGGCAACAGGTAATTTTCACAAAAGGAACCTTCACAAAGAGGTTCAAGGCTCAGGTCTCCCAGTAGCTTTCCAATGAGAGAGAGGATATTCTGTGAGACTCAGTAAGGTTCTTTTATCCATGTTTTCATGTTTCCAAGGCTCATCCATAGTCTTCTCCAGATGACCTATGTGTGGGGCATGTGAAGAGTGCTGACTCCATACTGCTCCTCATCATTTTGCTGCCTATTTCAGATCCCATTCCGAGACACCTAAGTCTGCCTGGGTGCCTTAATCCTTCCACCCACGTGATGCTCATCTTGCAGAGCCTGAAATCCTGTTTCAGATCTGGCCTCAAGGGGTTAAGCTTTCAGAAACAGGCATCAATTCTGAGTTCCTCATTTTCAAATGCTTATTAAAAGACACCTGGTTCTGACTTGTGGAAGTATTGAGTACTCACAGATCTAGATATAGTTGATTGATAGAAATGTGGCTTTGAAACGGTAACATTTTATGTAATGCCAAATGCTCTTAGAAATCAGGTCCTAGGCAACTCAGGGCCTCCACTCCTCACTTACCTCTTTGTAATATGGGGTTAAAATCGTAACCCCATATTTTTCGTAATTAATTTTCGTATTAGAGGAAGGCTGCAAAGAAGAAATTTGCGGGTCTTTTTGAAGCACTTTGATGCCGCAACACTGGATGCCACAAAAATTTCCACAAATGAATTATTTATTTGGTATTGAGGACAAGAATATGAACAGTGCACTGTACATCATGCATGTTGTCACTCATTGAACAATGAGGACAAAAAAGTCTAAATATTTCTGATGGGATATTTTGCATTTGGAAAATTACTGGGAGGGCACTGGTTCCAACAAACACCAAATGGTAATAAGCAGGCTTAAATGTGTCCATTTTCCAGCCAGCTGACTTGTAAATTTTCTTGGCAGCTGGGTTGATTTGCTCTCTTCAGCTTTGTCACTTACAGCTTTTCACTAATAGGATCACTAAACTGCAAAGCAACCAAGGGAACCTGCTGATGAAATTCTGTCTCGCAGGCTCTTCAGCCGTTTATTTGCCCAGGCTGCTAGAGAAGTAACCTTCCTGAGGTATATGAGCATTTTGAGTATTTTGACAAGGAAGGAAAAGACAAAACATTTTCATAAGGGACACCTTCCCCTCCCCTCAGTCCCAGGTCTCTGTGAAGCTGATGATCTCAGTTGAATAGTGCTTAAATAATCAGTACACTGATCAGAGCTGTTGTGGTCAATAGCAATACATAGTTAGTCAAAAAGTTTGCAGCTTATCCATGATTGCAGCTAACAGAAGTTGGCTGCTAGTACAACAATGTGAGACTGAGTTAAACAGAAGCAAGACCAAGCCCTCAAGCTGAACTAAACACTGCTTTGCACATTGCATAGAACATCTCTTTATCAGCCCAGTTTGGGACCTAAATCTGTACATTCTTGTCAAATAAAATATCTGGGGACCACTCTTTCACATGAAGATGTGCCTTCTCAGTCATACATTTGTCCTGAGGGACATAAGGGTATCGTT
This sequence comes from Opisthocomus hoazin, assembly GCF_030867145.1. NCBI lineage: Eukaryota > Metazoa > Chordata > Aves > Opisthocomiformes > Opisthocomidae > Opisthocomus > Opisthocomus hoazin. Next base: position 81,264,715 of record NC_134414.1, on the reverse strand, counting down.
AACACCTCTAAGAGGATGAAGAATGAAGTTTCCTGCTAGGTGTCTGGTTTTCGTGATCTCAGCAGTTCCCTGCTGTTTAGATACATAACCTTAAAATCTGGTCTTGGTGGATAAAAAAGCTTGACAAACTCATCACTGAGATGTTTCAAGTTCAACATATGTTAAATGTTTGAGATTTTAAATCATATATACTTCTGAAAGATTTTCTTCAGCGTTTTAAATTAAAAGTTTTCCACCAACACTTCTCAGAGAAATTAATAGGACACGGCGCAGTTTTACCTGTTGTAGCAAGCTGGTAGGTTTGCTCACCTCACATGTCTATTCCTGTCAATGATTGTGGGCTTTCTTACACGAGTACATGATTACCCCCACACAGGAGAGGCAGAGATCATAACTGATCTGGACATCAGTAACACAGATGGATGGTCTACCCTCAGCTTGAAAATGGTTACACTGAGTGGGGTGGATTCTTGGCACCTCCCAGTTTTTGCTGCTGCAGTACTGCAAAAATGAACTTTGAAGTCTCTCACAGCAGTGCCTGGGGATCTCTTTGTTGTACAGGGAACACCAGCATGTGGAAAGATTACTTCTCTACCAGTTAGCAGTAGGAGAGCAGAGACAAACTATACTACAAAAATATCGGCTCCTTTGGTTGTGCCTACACTTCTGGCTGCTCTAACTTGTCCCTGGGACTAGTGTAGTCATGAGCATAGAAGGAAAAATAGGTGCTCAGAAACATCTTTGCCTATATCTAAAGAGCATGGGGGCACCTGGAATTTGACTTCCTCATGTTTGAAGTAAATAACATGGAGTTGTAGCTTGCCATTCCCAAAAATTTCATGATTCAGACTGAGCTGTAACCTAAGCTTAACTGTAAAAGCTCTTCTACCCCCACGTCCCTCAGCAAAAAAAAAGAGTTCTCACCTTCCGTATATCAGCAGCTTAAACTTTTCTAGTAAATCTGAAAAAAACAAATGAATAAGCAGAGGTATGTTCACAAAGCACTGGCCAGAATCAAAGGGTGACAGGCATTAGAAATTAAGTCACACTTCTATACCAAAGACATTTTTGTGTCCAGCTGTGGGCCCAAGAGAGCTGAATGCTAAATGTTCTCGCTTCCTATTCCCTTCAATGGAAATGTATTGACTGGGTCTTGGCCCATTCATAAATTGGATCTGTCATGTGTTGAGTCAAGCAGGATTTGGGGTAGGATTTGGAGATTGGTTTTGGTAACCACATTAAATACTCTGTCATTTATTCTGAACTGCAATTTTATTGCTTTTGTCCCAGGCTGAAAAAAGGATGGGTGACAGGCATTTTGAGCAATTAGCATGAGACTCACAGTGACACTCTCCCAAAAGGGGAGATGACACCCACAAGCTCTCCAGTGGTTCTGTGGGCAGTAGAAAACACTAGCCTATTTTCTTCCTACAATTCTGTGACTTACAATGGATTACTACATAGTGAAGATTGTCATTATTGCCATTGCACATGTCTACAACCTTCTCCTGAGTTTTTATGGCCATGACACACAGAAAACCATATGCAGCTGCAGAAATCAGGGAAAGGAACTAAAAACATTGGGTGGAATTATAAATGTCTGAATCTCAGGCTTTCATCCCATTGGCCAAATATTTTTATGCAATGCACAGAAACTTAGTTAATCTTGGGACATGCACCCTTTATCAAATTTGGCTAGAATTAACCAACACGTTCACTTTTATTGAGGGAGAGAGGGGAAATACAGACCTATGAACAGAGACCAAAGATCTTTTTCAAAAAGAAAGCTGAACAGCAGCTGGGCTTGGTAGTTGCGAGGGTTTTGTTCATATTCTTGCTTCTAGATTAATGTTAAAGTGAACAAGTGGAAGTGTTTGGTGCCTGTCCTGGCTGACACTCACCCTGGACCCCCACATTCCCTTCTGAATTCTCCCATATCACATCCTTCCCCTGCAGAAGAGGCCACACACCCACTCACAAACCTAATTTGTCAGGTAAGGTCTACTGAAAACCCAGCATCTTTCACTTTTAAGTCCAAGCAGCCTATGCTATTTCTGTTAACAGCTTTGACTGGCTCATAGAAAGCATTGCCTGGCTCAGCATCTTGCTGCATATTATCCCCACAGTGGTACACAGTCCTGACGCTCGCCTTCCATTTCTGCAGACCAGTGCTGTTGTGCCCTTTTACTTCCTTCTGGGAAAAAGACAAACACCAAAGCCTCCCCTGAAATAGATTCCATCTGTGCTTTCTGTGTCAACATTAATGCCTCGGTGCTCTCCTCTGGAGGAGGAGAAATATGCTGTAGAGACTGTCTTGTGGGTGCTTATTTCCTTTTTCGAGATCTGAGCCGAAGCTTAATTCTCTTGATGTGTAGCCACCATAGGCAGTGAAGATAGACAACTCACAGTGATATTTGTAAATAAAAATCTTACAGACTGTTATGTGCTGTCTTACTGCTTCATGCACAAGTGTTATATGGGATTACATAGAAGCAGAAAGTCAAGCTTGCAGCAGTTAAACTATCAAACAGCTCTGAAGATCAGGATGAAATATCTTCAATTTTATCTATTTATTTATTTTATGTTAATTTTATTTACATTTATTTCACTTATGAAATAAATTAATCCCAAACCTTCTCTAATCTAAGTTCTTTTCCATGACCACTCACACTGGTGAAACACGGTGCCACAGATTTTGGCAATGCCCTACAGACAGTGGCAAATGACAGCACTTTTTTGAACACACATCTGCAAGACACAGTGACTTTAGCATTAGAACTCTTTTTCCTATGTTAGGGCTGCAAAGATTGTACTGCTGCTGAATCACTACTATCAATGATGACGAATGACTGGAGTATTTCCCCAGTGGAGAGACAGCCAAACATAGTGCAATTTTTAAAAAGCCAGCATAGCGTTCTCAGATCAGAATTATAGAGTACGTAAATGTTCTTTGTACATCAGTTTTCATTTGTCTCTTTGACACTGACCATCCAGTTGTCCTTAGTGGAAACCCCCAAGGTGAAGTACTTTACTGCATTTTCTCTGTTTTATATATTTTTGATCTAATAGATCTCAAATGAAATAACTGGGTAGAAAAAATGGTGCTATCCTACACTGAAAGGGTTTGGAAACCAACCTGTCTTCTCATTATTAGAAATAGTCCCTTCACTTCATAATTCAGTCTGGGTAGGTGAGAAACCTGAATTTGTTCTTTGGCTAAAAGTGCATTTCTGAAGTTCCCATTATAGTTTCCACTAGTTCTCAACACCCCTGCCCCCCAGAAAAAAAACCACCCAGTCTGGAGCTCTTCTGTGTTGTTTATACGCTCTGTTTAAAATGTTATCAAGTCTTTTTTAACTTTTTGTATGCTTAAAAGCAGATTGTTTCAACCACTACTTCCTTATTTCTCCTCCCTTCCTCTTAACTCTTTAACATACAATGTCTTAGACACTCTTGCTTTTCTCCTTTGCTTACAATCTATGCATAAGTTGATTTATGCATCTTCCCAACCAACTAGGAGTATGAAAGCCATGCAAATTTTCACATAGCTTCTCATCAGAAAAGCAAGAGAGGGTTGAAAAGGTGACAACAGTTTGGTAGGAGCTGGGTTTTGTCAGGCTTTTACCACCAAGAATCTTATGGTCTTCTCTTTCATCCTTCTAGTAGTGTTTTATTTTGACCAGCCTACACCACACATTGCATTGGAAGTACCAGGATTGCTTGCTAACTGCCACCACACGGCACTAAAAATGACCTGATCATCTGCTACTTTCCTCAAACCCTGTCCTTCACGGTGATGCATCCACATACCCACTGATAAGAGTTAGTCATACCAGCAACGACAGGATGTCACAAGAGATAGCTGAGGCCTCATGCTGGGGCGAGAAGGTGTGTGTAAACTACTCCATGTATGTCCCGTGAGCCTAGTTCTGTGAAAAAAGCAATAGTTTAGCCTCAGCTCTGAGGCCAGCCTGCCCCACATTGTCACTCCACAAGCCCAGCTTTCATTTTTACTGAGGTCCTTTTCTCTGGCCTTAAAGTGGGGAAAACAACTTCCTAGGTATCTCCCTGGGTAATTGCCCCTCTTAGTAGGTAGTCAGTGTAAGTAAAGGATCTTTATATTGTTCTTTTTCACCCCATCCTGGGGTGGAAGGGATATGTAAAGGACCTCAGCAAGAGGTAGAGCAAGTAGATACCTATACCCCTATGAGCCGAGGCTCATCATCCTTCTTTAAACAACCTAGGAAATCAGGCATGTTCGTGCAACAAGAAACAGCCCTGCTTCACTCCTGCCTGTCAGGAGGGAAAAAACACACACGCGCTCAGCCCGGTGATGTGCAGTGAAGGCACCATACTCACCTGCCAGACACCCACGTCCACCCCCACAAGTCCCTTTTATCCAGACTACTCTGTCTGGGAGAATGCTACAGAAAAACAGAGTTCAGCCAAGTAGCTCTTCTCTGCTGAATGCCTTTCCTAGTCTGCTGGGACAGGATGTATGGACAGGATATCTGTTCTCAAGGAGTCTGGCAAGGGAAAAGTTAAAATGTCTGCGGACATACGGCAGACCTGGGAGGGCTGGTTAGCTGGTTGAGTGGCAGTACACCATGGAATAACTGCCAGGATTTTTGACCTAGAGAAAAGCCATTGGGACTGCCACAAAAGCAGGAGAGGCAAGTACTTTTACTTTACTGCCACTGGGGCTTACAATAGGCAGTGCAGGCAATCCATCCGGGGTGGGACTGTGTTCGCCAAGGGATGCTTTAGCTGCACAAGCCAAGGAGATTCTTCTGCAAAAGGGACACAATCCCAGAAGGCAGAGCAAGGCAAATGTGCATTTGTGGCTCGCATGATATGGCCAGCACCAGGCCTCTGCATGTTCATGCGCCTGACCTACTTGGCGTTCACCCCAACCTCACACTGAAGGAGAAAAGGTTACTCCATAGGGCAAATTTCCAACATCCAACCTTAATGACAGCATTGAAAAAAGGCTTTAGGAGCCTAAATACTTGTTGTCACTGTAAGTGCTAAAACTCATGACTGAGGTCTTCAACTGCTCAGCTTTTGCTAAGGGTGCCCAATATAAAAACTACAAATCCCAGTCACTAAGCACTCTGAAGCTTGTATGTCCTAATACCCAGCTTAGACTGAAGGCCTGAAATGATCCACAGCTGTGCACTGGGGAAAGACTGTTCCTTGAGCTGTATCATTTTGAGGACCCAGCATACCATAAATTTACTGGAGAGCAAATACTTACTGGAAACTTACTGGAGTAGATCTTGCATGGAGTACAGCCAGAAGAAAGGAGGCAATGCCATGTGCCCTTGAATCCTGTGGATGCTTAGAGCACTCTCTACAGACCAGGGATGTTTATCTAATCTGATTGGAACCAACCATTCTTGCAGAAATGCATTAACCACCATCTCACTGTTACTTGTCTATGACTTATCTTTACTCTCACTCCAGAATTTATTGCATGGTGCAACTGGGATATAAAGTGCATGGGTGAGAAAGAAAGACTATAATGTTTTATTCAGTATCTGAGAGGAGAAGACATCCAAACTGCAGATCCTACTTCAATGCAATTTTTGTGTTTTATATGAAGTGACTAATAGAAAATCTTTCTGCTTGACGGGAGGTGTAGCTTCGGATCTCACCACTCTTCAGAGAGAAATGAATTAATATCTCCCACATCCCCACTGAGTGATATTTGGAAATGTGAACAGTACTGTTGTTGCTGGTTTGGATCCGTCCTTTTTTTGTGAGATGAGACTGATGCAAGTATTTCGTTCCTGGAGGAATTTTGGTCATAATACACAGTTGTAGCTGGAGGTCTCCTTGAAACCCACAGCGAAGTGTCAAAAGCTGCAGCTTTCTCAGGGACCAAGACGTTTCCTGTTGTCAAGCTTGCTGGTGGCTCCATGTCCTGGTTTTCTGGATCTCATTCTAAAAAGCCTAATTGTGAGACGACGAGGTATGGGACATCTCAGCTGGGGCCATGGAGGGTCCTAGGCAGGCAGGTGCCTCTGTCTGCTTGTGTTTCTACAGCCTGGGGTAGAGGAGTTATGGGTAGTGTGTGCTCTAGGCTCTCTCTGTGGATTTGCATTCTGCATTAACTGCCTCTAGATACTTGTTTCTTTCCTGTGATTGAGCAAAACCAACCACAATCTCTTTTTTACACCCAGTTTCTGAAGAAACTCTTTTAACTGGTTTTCAGCTGAACTGTGGCTTTCTTGAGCTTGGCTAGTAACAAGAACAAGACATCAGAAATCCAGTGTAAAAAGTCATACCCTGTCTTTTGTAATATGAGGTATTCAGTCATTGGAGAACCAGAAAATTCTACTGTACCTTACAGTTTATGGAGATTTTTCCCCTTAGGATATTACTGTGTTGCTATAATTTGGGCAGAAGAAAAACCTTACCTGTAAAGAAAGATTTTTTTTATTTTGATAACTGATTTGGGAAGTCTCATTTTTAGGGTATTACAATTTAAGGAACAAGGAAGTGCTCAAAAAAAAACATCTGAACACAGTTTTGACAAATGTGCTTGCTTGAATATGGCTTGAACTGGGCATTCAAAAAGATGGCACAAAGCCTCACTCATTCAAGAGCTTTCTGTCATAACTTTTGAATGATTTCATCAAGCTTACTGCATGGTTTTAAGAAGTCACTGAAAGGCTTGAGGAGATTATAGCATAAGAGATCTTCATGCCTTGCCTGGGAAAAATGTAGTTATAAACCATGAGAACAAGTCCAGTGATTCCAGTAAATTGAGGTTAAGTAATTAGACTAATACTTTCTGTAAAACTGGACACATATCTAACTTCTTGAGGCATCCTAGAAAAGAATGGAAAATCTTCTAAGTAAATGGGCAGTGTATTACAGCAACAGTTTCCATCTTAGAGTAAGCATGCAAGTATGATTTTTACAGATTGCTTCTTCAGTCAAATAGAAGCAAGTGTTGTGCTGGCAATTTCAAAAGCTGCTTGCTCTCCTTATAACACTTGGACCATTTACAAAGCAAGACGCTAATATTTCTTAAACCACCATCAGCGAGGTAACTAAGCAATGCAAATATATTACTCTTATAAAAAAAATTAAATCAGAGTTGGAAAGTGACTTTTTAAAAGGCATCGAGCAAGTGAAAGAGAGCACACTGGAATGGAAGATGAGCTGATTATCACCCTCAGGGACACACCTACAGTCTTGTCAATTCTCAGAAGAGTCCCTGCTTCTTAATCATGTCTCTCTCGTTATTGCAAGGAGGCTTTCTCACAAACAGATACAGAGAAGTCAGTAATCTTTTTATCTCCTTTATTGACACAGCTTTCTGCAGGAGTGCTAATGAGGAAGCTTGTTGTGGGTGTTGTCCTCAGCCCACTTCATCCCAGCACTTTGGAAGTGCTCTTCCAGTGCCAGAGCCATGCTTTTACACAGGCATGTTCCATAAGGTGGATCCTTACTCTAATCTGGAAAACTATAGTGTCTTGGTTATTGTGCCCTTGCAGAGAGGTCACTGATCTCCTGGTCAGAGTATTGTTGCTGCTTTTCCATTGACAGTTTTTGCAGCAGGAGACAAGCTTGTTTTTGCTTTTGCAGAAGGGTGCATGGCAACCAGTCAGGAATGTGACTGCTAAGGACTGATTCCTCAAAAATACTTGGATGTCTATTTCCTTCTGAGGACTTAGGCCAAAATTAGCATCTTTCCCAAGTATTGTTTTGCTGCATGTGCTTAAAGGAACAAGAAAAAAAGGTCAATAACTAGAAAGCAAACAAAAGCCAGAAATGTAATTAAATGTAAACTAGCTAGTTCTCACTCTTTGCTTCTGTCAGATTATGAATTTGAGTATAGCAAGTAAGAACAAAGCAAGAATGAAGTATGATCCTACTATTCCTGAAGACTGCGAAAGTTTTTATTTCATCTACAATTAAAATACAAATGGCAATGGCAAGGAGTTGGCATGTGATGCGACCTAAAAATAGGAGACTAGTATAAACACATGTTCAGCCTAAAAAGTAGTCTGTCTTGTGATTAGTGTGATCATTTCAAAATATTTCCTGTTGTGATTGTATAACCTTTAAAAAGAAAGGATAGGTTTTAGCTGATGAATTACTAGGTCTCTTCTCTTTGTACTAGTCTTGGCAAAAAAAGTATAAATTTCTTTTACATTAAAGAAACAAGTAAAGAAAACTAAATAACAAGCCTCAGTTTTTTGTGTAAGGTAGTTTATAACATGATGTAACAGAATGCTCTAAAAACCGTCAGTCTATTCAGTGCAAACACAAGTAACTTTTATGTGTAGTTATAGTACGTCTTAGAGGTAACATCTACAGAGATGGTGTGGGAGTGGTGTGAGGTTTGAACTGAGGAAACCGCTTTTGAAATTTGTTTTTTTTTGTGTGTGTGTAATTTTTTTAAAGAGTTTCAGAGAATTGAAAGAGGAACCTGCACTGAGCAGCCAGTCCTAACTTATACAAAACTTTCCCCACATCATGTGATGAAATATCTTTTATCACTGCGCTAGAGCACTATGGCTTTGCTCACCTGCATGGCTGGATGGATGGTGCTAGAAGGGGGTGTGAGAATTTATTTTGCCTTTCCAGGCTCTTTTATGAAAATATAATGCACAATTTTTAATAAACCCCATTCCTCGAGACAATGGGTTTATTTTAAAGCTTAGAACTCTGCTTTCCTTTTTTTCGTCTCTCCCTCTCTGTATACGTGTATGGCAGTGTGACAGAGCAAGAGACCGAGAAATACACACAGAAAAAGAAAGGATACTAAAGCTGCTCTGCTGGAATTTACATTGCCTTTATATTTTTCTAAAAGACTTGCTGAGATGTTGAAATAAAAAGGACTTGGTCCTGTTTCCTTCATTTCCCTGAACGAGTTTCAAAATGCTGGCTTTTTCCATCATTTGCTTGCAAAACCACATTAAACCCTAACACTAAGTGACTATTGCCAGCATCGGTGGGTCCGTCTCATGCGCCCCGCCGGTCCTCCCCACTGCCTGCCTGGAGCCAGCCACCAAGCCCACGTGCAGAAACCGGGGCCTTCAGCGGGGCTGGGGAGAGCACAGGCTTGGAGGGTCTGCGGGGAAGCCCCAAGATGGCCCTGAGCCCCTCAGCTTTCCAGGAGCAAGCACGGGCCATGGGTCCCAAAGCAGGGCTGGGAACTAAGTAGCAGCGAAAATTAAACGACCTCCACTATTCTCAGAAAGAGAAGCAAGAAAGTAGTTGGTGCTGATCTCCCTTGACAGCGGGCAGGGGGGCAGGTTGCGTTTTTGCAAGCACTGTCCCATCTCTGGTCCCAGGCAGCCGAGGGCATCCTCGGGGTTTCGGGAGAGAAGATGGCTGCTGCGGGGGCAGCGAGCACGTTTCAGCCACAGCCAAAGCATCAGGTGCCGGCCAGCAAAGGAGCTCCCAGCGGCAATTCTCCTTCGAGATCTATGGCACTACAAGAGAGTGAGAAAGGGAACCAAAACCTTTCGATAGGGAAGCCCTCACGAGAGCCCAGGTTTCAGGCTTGCCCTTTTCTACCAAGTCTCATTTCTTACCGGACAGTTCCATGTATGATGCATTTCTCTGGGGCCAACAAGTAAGCTGTGTTTTCATGTTATAGCGATGCTAATAGATTAATCGGCTCCAGGGGAAGTTTTCAGTCACTGGAACGTGCTTCTCTGCACCGTCAGCTCCCAAGAAGGCTCCGTGGTGCGGATCTGGCTCGTGCTAGCTGACTTCTCCCCATGGGCTCCCACGCACGGCTCGCAGCCATGGCCACGGCGAGGGGCAGGCCGCGCGCCGTCACCCTGCTGAAGGAGCCCGGCAGCGGGGGCAGAGGCTGTCCCCAGCCAGCCGGCCTCCGCAGCAGGGAACGGCCCCGAGTGCCTGTGGTTTATTAGTACCAAGCGACACTTGGCGCGTACCAAGCGACACTCGGCGCACCAGCTAAGGGCCCTCTACCCTCAGTCGGAGCAGCCGCTCCTCTGGGGACAGGAGGAGGTGTTTTTAAGAAGAAAAGGTGTTCTGCAACGGTAGAAAAATATCCTTTGGTATTTCCACAAGGCCTGATTCCGTGCCCGTGTAGTGAAGGGCCAGGCTCAGCAGCAGGTTCCCCTTGCTAACTCCACCTCCTTAGACATATTCACTACACACAGGTAGGGTCAAACCTCACATACAGCCATAGAACGTCATTGTTTTTTTCAATTAAGCAGCTGAAGTTGTAGAAATTTTTCTGCGACTGGCTACAGGCTCTTGAGTGTCACGACGGGGGAGCAGAGGACCCCGGGTCAGCACTCCTGCTGCTGCAGAGGCCTGGGGTGGCAGAGGCCAGAGTCAAGAGTTGCTCCTCCTCGGCTGGCAAGGATCTGCCCTCGGATCTGGGACGGGTGGTTTCCACCCACGAGGAGTCACGCTCACGGTGCCTGAACGCACTCGGGCCTCTGCCTGGCTTGTTTAGGGGTGCTTGAGGGTTTCATTATTTCCGCACTGTTTGCTCCCACAGCTGTTTCTCCATCCTGAGAGCATCGCTGCCACATTTACCATCCTCGTTATGTGACTGATGATACAGTCCTGCAGATACAGCCTTCAGCCCGTGGAAATTCTGTCTCATTTTTTGATGCAGCTGAATTGCTTACTGGATGTGACACCAAGCTTCCTGTAACACAGCAGTACCGATCCTTCAGCGATGCGGCCTGCTTTGGCAGGGCTGTATCAGTGTGTGCCCTGGCCATACCATTTCCAGCTGTTACCTTCTTCGTCAGGCTCCTCAGATGCCTAAATCAGGTCAGATTCCCAGCTGAAAACCAGGGCAATCAGCCCCAGCATTGTTATGCTTCTTGCATATCTGTAGAGACACAAATATCTGGGTTTTTTCTGGCTGACTGTTTTACGTGATCTGCTTCATACACTTCACACGTAGAAACTGTTTGTCCAATTCCTTCCTGGACTTTATTAATACCTTTTCCTGTCATTTTTTCTAAGAATACAGAGGACTGAATAACATTCCCACCCCGAAGTGTGTGTCATCCTGAACTATATGCTTTTCTGTGTCAGTTGGCTTTCTCTAGTCTTTGGTTTAAAAACTATGATCTTAACTTTTAGTAACAGAAGTCTTGCCCCGCTTTGGTTTAGATCAAACCATATTTTCCTGAATAAGCACCATCTGCACCAAAAATTTCCTTTATTCTTAGTACGTTTCTATCATTTTCCTAGTTACATCATTTCCAGATTACACACTAAAGCTGCAGGAATGTAGTAATATTTCAGAGCACGTCACTTAAAGGTCTCTAGGGCTCCTAACGACCTAAATTGTGCCACCAAAGAACTGTCTCCTACTGCTCTACTGTTCTTAGTATCTTATCGGAGCATAATCATATCGGTCTTCAAAATTACCTTAGAGTTTGTCTTTCTGTATCCCATGAGTTTCACAGTCTTCATCTCCAATGGGCAGTTTTTTTCAGTTTTCACACAAACTGAAATATCTGTAATCAGCTCCCCCAGGGCTAGAATTTCTCTCTTTTTTGTCAGGTGATATTTTAATCTGTGCCACTGAAGGACCTCCCATCTTTAGGAACTTTTTCTCCAGCTTGCCATTCCGCTGTCAGTAAATGTCCATTCCCCTCAGAAAGGCAGGGACTGCTTATCTGTGGTGGGACTGCTCCTTTATGATGTGCTTGCAAATTTCTTCAGCATATTTCTTTCCTGCTGGATTATTGCGTTCATTTTATTGTGTTAGTACATTTTAGTGGAACAGGAGGAGTTTAATTTCCTTTTCCTTTTAAACTATTCGGGTGAAGGGAAGAGTGTTTGTTTTGTCATTTTCAAGCACCAGAGGGTAAAAATATTGTGTTTTCTTTTCCCACACCTGAATTCTCACCACAGCCAAGTTCCTCTTTGTCCTGTAGACTCATTTTGAGAGCTCATGCCACCCTGGGCCCTCCTTCTTGCTCAGAGAAAGCCATATGTTTAGCTTGAGGTTAGATCCCAGCCTCAGCTAGACCTCAGCTAAACCTCAATAGTTTGATCCACAGCCAGGAGATTATTAATTAAGGGCACTTAATTAGCTGCCACACACTGTGGCAGCTCACTGAAGACTGAGTCACACCAGACCTTACGTCTATAGCTGCGTTTGGAATCACTTAAATCTTGCCTTTAAAATACGTGGATTCCTTCTATGATAAAACTTTAAAAGCTATCAGTTCTCCAGTCTAGGGGTTAAACTAAGCAAATGTTAAAAAACTAATGCAGTGTAGTGTATATGTCCTTGTCACTGCATTTCACAGACTTAGTATACTTTTCCAGGTGGTTGAATTTTAAAATGAAATTCTCTTTAACACTGTCTGAGCTCTGGAGCCCACATTTTTCTCTACAGTGTTTTAGACCAAGTGAAAAACAAAATCCAAATTTAGTCTGAGAACTTTTTACATTAGGACTTGGAGCTCCTCTACTGTAGAATTGCTTTCCTTTCATTTAAAGGTTTATCCTACTAACACTTAATATCCAAATAGGTGAAATTTCACTTGTAGTCATGAAAAAGACTTTAAAAACAGAAGAATGTTATCAATTGTAGCTATACTATGAAACAAGAAAACATCATATATTATTATATATGATCATCCAGTATAGTATCATAAGATAGATAATATCATGCACATAGATGTGTACATACACACATATATATGTGATGAATCAGTAACACAGGCTAAAACACCATCTGATAAAAAAAGAGAGAAATTCTAGCACTTGGGGTGTTGATTATTGGGTTTATAGGTATTTCAGTTTGTGGCAACAGTGAGAAAAATACTTATAGTATACATACACCATATAAATGCTGTTTAATGTATAATATTTAATATGCAATATTATACCAGTATATTATCATGATAATAACTTATACATGATATTCAATTTATGTTGGATAAATAAGAATTTTTATAAGTCGGATACATAAGATTTCTTACTTGTCCTCATGACAGCTTCCCACCTCTCCTTTACTTTACTTCCCTGTCCTGAGGTGCTGCCTGCATCAGAATAATGCTAAAGCTGCTCTCACCTCGTACCGGCCTGTGCTGCTGGCATGTGGTCACCATTTCAAACATCTCAGCTGTGTGTATTTACCTTAAGCATGTGGGCAAGTAGACAAGTCATGGCAGAGGCAAAGCAGGACATAAGGTGGTAGTATAAGTGCTGTAGTATAGCATGTCCTGTGGGATAGTAATGAATACACTTTTTCACATGGTAACCCGGAGCTGTTTTGCAAAATTTTATCCCAGAGGGGTAAGCAACCTCCATTGTCTCTGCGAGTGAGATCAAATACGTAGAATGGCTGACGAGATGTGGATTCACACCTCTGCTTACATTGCAAGAATATGTTTTCTTTCCCATACACTTAAAAATAACAGAGCACACATGTATGTGGTAGAAGAGATTGTGAGATACAGACTGTTTACAAATGGAATACTCAGAATTAGCTCTATTAAGTCAGAGCTAAATGCCAAGGTCATAAAAATTATAGTTAAGACACTAATTTTTAGTGCTCAGGTTGATAAAAACCACCCTTCAAAGCACAACATCTTTGCTTTCATTATTTTTTCTCAAGATAGTAGGATTCCAGTAATGATTTGCAAAGCAGCGATGATCCAGATATCTCAGGGCATTTTGCTATCACTAAAGAGGAACTCAGGTAAAGTCAATAACAATCTGTTGCCATGTATTACAGTTTGTCGATAAGAGCGGAGACTAGGTCCCTCAACAAAACCAGCTGCAGAACACATTTGACTTCTGACTGATTATTTCATAGGTAACATTCATATAATAATACATCAGCATATATCTTGGCTATAATTAGGGCACTTACATACTTCTCAGTGCAGAAAGATTATGTTCGACGTGGATAGAGTCCAGTTTTTGTTTTATTTATGCATTTAAGTTACCTAAGTGCAGTGAGGACGTGAGAGGAAGACCAAAGCCTGAATACAAGGGCACTTGCAGTTTGGTTCAGCTGAAGAGCTGAACTTTGTCCTGCAGTCTCACCTGCACTTGAGGACTTTCAGAAGAAAGAAGCAATTGCAGATGTGGTTTCAGGGTGCTATTCCTGTTGTATCTCTTTGTATTAGCGTGATAGCTCAAGTAGTCACAAAGAAACTGAAGAAGATACAAACGTTTTGTTAGAAATCTTTTTCTTTTTTTCCCATTTTACCATCTTCACTTCTTGTATGTCACCAGTCATACCTCTAACTGGTACCAGATTGCCAAACTGAAGAGAAGTCAGAAAAAAAGTGTGAAGTGGTATATCAGGGAAAAAATAATAAGGTTGGCTCTTTCTTTTTCCTTTGCGTGCATATATAACACTGCTTTTAAAACTAGGTCATACTATGTCTGCTCCTGTAGTAATCTATTTCTAAGGTTCCTGTTACCTGTTCACCATGCCCTTGGGTACATCTGCTCAGGACTGTTCAGGCACATGTGAATTCGTACTATGCCCTGTGCCACCCACAAGCAGCACAGCTGCAGTTATCGATGCTCAACATAAGCCGTGAGCTTTTGCAGAGAGGCCAACTTTCAGTTCTTTCAGCGTGTGAATGAAGTGAGTTTGCATGAGCTCGGATGGGGTGAGCTGGCTTCTACCTACTGAGCAAAGAGCTCTGAGGTTCCGTGCACTCAGCACAGAGCTGCCTCAGACTTCACCAGGAGCTGCAGGAACACCAGGCCTGCAGGACTGGTCCCAAGATAAATGAATCCTGGTCATGCCATCTGAGCTCCATAGCGGTACTGCACGTGCCCTGTTTTGCTACTCTCAAGACAGCTGCAGGTGATACATGGCTGTGGTAGTGACACATGCCCTGGTCATGATATGACCATCATTAAAAGGCAGAATCAGCCAGGGTAACCCATGAGTGCAGCTTGAATACTGTTGACTGCTGATGGCAACAATGAAAAAATGAAACTCTCTCTAGCAGAGAATCACAACCACTTGTAAGAGCATATACACGGGCAACTGAACATCACTCAGGAAAAACACAGTGATATAGAGCTCAGTAGTACAGATACGATCCAGGGTTTGCACTCTGAGCTGTGACAATAAACAGTAAGAGAAACTCTGCAAAGGAAAGAGTGGTGACAGTGCAACATTTCTCAGGGAGATGACCCAAGGTGAGCCCCAACCACTCCTTCCTTCAGGCAAGGCTGGGAAGTGTTGTCTAAAGTGCTAGGGAACAAGGAGACAACCACAGAACTCACCTGTTTCCCGCTGCCTTGGGCTGCAAGCATTGCTGCCTACTGGCCCTTTGTCAGCCCGGGCACAGCTCTCCTGCTGAAATACATGTGGTGACCTGTTATCAGCAGGTGTTGGCAGGGGGTCCAGGGGAATGAGTGCACACAGTATCAGTTCTATCCATACAAAAGAGCTTCCAGCAGTGCGTGTTTTGTATCAAAGCCTTCCAGGAAGAGGCACAGTTTGACAGGAAGCAAGGCTCGTTCTTGCTGTACATCTAGCTCTTCTTGCCCTTCCAGCAGCAGAGAGAATCAGATACGCGAGAAATCTGCCAAGAGCACGTCAATTTAGCTCCTACAGAGCCCCCGGTTTCATTTATTTTTCAGCCAAGACTGTTTTCACTAGTGCTGATGTAAGAATCATTTCTAACTGATGTGAGCCAGGAGAATGCTCAGTCTGCCAGGAGTTCGCTGTCAGTACGTTGCAGAAGGCACCTGGGGAGAGAGCAAAGCAGTCGGTCCTGTAGGTGGGCTGTCAGTATAGGCTAAACAATACGTGCTGAGCAGCAGGACCAACAGAAGACAAAAAAGTTTTTATTCTGAGTCCCAGCTGTGGCATCTTTGCTGCACAGTTTTGCCATTACGTAAAACTGACCATAGGTTTTGACACGCAGGTGGAAGAAGACAGGTACAGCTAAAATGATGCACTTGGTCCTATTCTGTGCCAAGTAATTTTCACACGGAAGCTGACCTGGTCATTTTAAAGGGGCAGCTGAGCGGTCCAAGTGTGAAAGGGAACAACTATGTTTTAGTGGACTAGTTCAGATTTTGACATAATCCAGGCAACTACAGGCCTCCAGGAAACCAGGATCTGAACCAATGGGATGTTTTAAATGGGCTGGATTCAGCTTCAAACACCTGCACTTACAATGGAAGTGACTACATATGAGCCTGTTACAGTTACTGGAGATCTGCCCAGTAGTCAGTGGCATCCACACCTTCCAACTCACCCTAAAATAGACAGATTTCTACGGCTGCTAAATCCATGGCTGTAGCAAAGATTAGGGAAGAAAGGTGCCAGCTGTACCCAAATCCTGCTACTTAATGCTATTGTCTGGAAAGAGAGTTGCATATTCCTATAGATCTTACTTGACAATAGGAACAATAATTCAGCCTGTATTTACAAGTCATTAGCTGTTACGGATCCAGTGTGGGCTCTTTGGGACATTTCTGTTTATCTAGGAGGTAGTAAGAGGTTTTGTATGTACTGAGACCAACTAGTGGAAGAAAGCCTGTCTGAAGACAGCCTACATGCTCAGACAAGTTCTTTGATTCAACTCTAACCCTGTTTCTAATTTCTGGCCCCAGTACGTTACATGAATGTTTGAATTACCCCACATCTTTTTCTGAAAACTTTTCCCAAATACCATGCCAAATTATCCTTTCAGCCACACCTGCAAAACTTGGTTGACTGGCCTGTTTATGGACTCTGTCATATGTTAAATCGACCAACAGCTACAGACTGTCATATCCTTAGTGCAAGTGCAAGAAAAAGCCACGTGCGAGCTTTTTTTCTTTTTTCTTTTTTTACTTTTTTAATCTCTAAAGATAATCTTCAAAAACATGCATGCAGCTTTACCTCAATTCCTTTGTGGACTGAACAGGAGAGGAAACATTCAAAAAGAGTTTCACAGAAAACAGAGATGAGAAGATAGAAAGTACAGATTTTAAATAGACTAGATATATACATATATGTTTAGATGTGTGTATATATATATATAAAATATATGTTTGCTGTAAAATGCCAATCAGATCATACAGATTCAGTGTAAGACCATACAGTTTTCTGAATATTGAGGGATTCTTTGTTGCGAATCTGTGATATTGTCTATCACAAACACCTTGTGCCAACAAACTGTTACTTCTTTTCCTGGCATTTGAGGTCAGAAGGGAAATGATCGACTACGCTTTTTCCTTTGACTTTCACAACAGCTATGTGAGGCAATTTCTTGTAGTAGGAAGTAACTGCAGACTGGAAGCCATCGTCTGTCAATCCTGGACATAGACAATATTTGAAGAATTTAAAGTTACAAAGGAAATCAGTTCATGTCTTATTTAAATTTAGACTTGATTGGACACTTTCCGTGGTCAAAGTTCTATAAAAACATAAATCTTCATCATCTTGATATAACTCAATATTGTGTAATAATAGTTTAGGGGCAAGCTACCTGCGGGAGGGCCCTCTAGCACAGGGTCACTTCACTCTACCCAGGATGTCCACCAGAGCGGGTAAAAGGAGCTTTGTGAGCTGGTTGTCCATGGCCGCGCACCATCTGACAAAGACTCAGTCGAGTGCAAGACAGCATTAATTCACCAAGAGGCAAGTTACCTTGTGCTGTTGGGAAATAAGAGCATGCACATGGGCAGTGACCACAGAGGAGCCTAAGTCCTGTGGGATGAATTCCTGTGCTGATATGTTGAATCCTTAAAAGGGGTTGCTTCAGCTTTGCTAATCCTTTTAAAAATATCAGACGTGAAAAAACAAAGCTTACAAATTCCGTGTATGTAGGAAAGACCAACATATATATAATATTCTAGCTATTAGCCCATAAACTGGAACCTCTTCAAATCCCGTTTAGGATGCTTACTCCGACTGAAATTTAAACCAGCCTAGAAAATGTATCAGTGGAGTTATACAAGTTGGATTTCAATTGACCTAAGGTTTTGCTCACAGAATTTTTAAAAGCTATATCTCATACACTAATAAAGAAAACTGCAGACTGCTTCACTTTGTGGTGTAACTAGCACTTAAACTCATAGAATCATACTTCAGATGCTGAGAGTTTTTTGTCAATACTGGCCCACAGCTTTACTATTTTTGCAAACCTGACTACTGCAGAAATAAACTTTTTAAAGACCACATTGACTAGTTTCACTCTGAACAGGGTTATTGACACAGATGATAGTGGCTGTGTTTATGCAAACCTTATCTAAATTAGGGTGAATGTTGCTAACAACAGCACAGAATCCTGACTTTGATAATTTATGGTCAGCAAAGCTGAAGGTTCAAGCAAACTAAAATTCAACTGTCAGCAAAAATGCATAGTCCAGGACAGACACAGGAAATGTAAAGGCAGCTATATACAGTTAATTTTACTACTTAGCTAGTTCTGAAGAATTGGTACAGTATTTCCTTGTGATGTTTCTTTGCCTCTTCCCTGTATATCTAGATTTCAAACTTGGCAAGACTTCTTTGGTTGAATCTTGGAAACTGCCCAATTGCATGCCTCAGGCTGGATGAGAGAAGCTCTCTAATAGGCAGAAATGATAGGATTGTTTTCTTTATTTTTGAATAAAGCTGCTTTCGTCTAAATTGCTATAGCTAGCAAGATCAACAGGCATGTACCCCTCCACCACACTAATCTAATGCTTCTAAATTTTCTTACTGAAAAAACAGAGGGTTTTTTAACTTCTCAATGTGAAATCCTTGTGGAGGGAAGACACTCCTGTTTTACCTTGCCTGAACTATTTGAGGTCAGAGCTATAACCACCATAGGGTTTACTTTGACTAGGTGTACTAAGATAAAGACTGATGTTTGTCTCCGCAAGTGTTTTTGATTAATATAGTGATAATAATGTAACTCTTTCATTGTAAAAAATATGCCATCTTTTGCAGTGAAGGCATGCATGGTTTTCACATGTTCTTTATCTGAATAATCTTTGGTAAAAAATAAGAAACAAAGAACAGTTTTATTTTTCTAAAACTAAATGACATAGAAGGTCAGCAATATTGCAGCTAGTTACATGCTTTCAGATGTTTTATTTCCTCAGAAATACTTGTACGCATAAGTGCACAGAGGGTAGATTTCTCATTTCCCAAATGTACTCATTCTTAAAAGAAGATAAGCTAAAGCCTAGTGTGAAAAAATGCCTTTGTGATAACCTAACTACAGGCTCAGCAACAGTTTCTGATCTTTGCAATAGTGACACTCAAAATAAGACAACAGAAACAAAAAAGAAATCAGCAAAAAGAACAGGGAAGGCCAGATACAAAGAAGTTTCTTAGAAGACTTCGGTTCAGATCTTGACTAAGTGAACCAAAGTCTTGGGTTTTAGAGATGTAGAGATGTAGCCCTACAGGATAAAATTTGCATGAAAGTTTATTATGAGAGTGAGAAAGAACCATCCGGACAAAACCTGCAGCCTCTTTCGGTAAAGCCCACGTTCAGTTTAAGGAACACGTAATCAGAGATGCACTCATTTACATTCCTCAGTTTGGTGAACTTGAACATTTGCAGAAGTGTTTCTCTGAATCGCATCAATGATGCTTTAGGAACAATAACTGAGATGTGTTACAAAAGGGCACTTTTTCTTCTTGTTCCTCATATTAAACCCCCTTGCTCTATCTAAATATCAAAGTGTTTGTCACTTTTCCCACAAGTCAAGATGACTGGCGACTGGCCCCTTGCCTTCCTGGCTCCTTCTTCTCCTCCTACTCATTCTACAATAGAAATGAAGTGTCTGTTTTCTGTGCTTGTCTAATATTCTTTCATCTCTCTAGCAATTCAAACAGTCCAGGCGGGGCTGAATCCCCAGCAGGAACACTGCACACTCAGGATCCCTAAGTTTCCACCAGTTTTAGCTACATTTAGGTAGACATAAACTATCCTAACCCTTTAGATCTTGTTACTGCTTTGTCATAGTATCAAACCACACAAGTAAAGAATAATAAAAAAATGTTTTCAAAAAATGCAGTCTTTTGAGAAAAAACAAAATACATTCTTCAGACACATTTGCGTTGATTAAAAACTGTTAATAGGTTTTCTCTAAGTGCTTACAATAAAATCCGTGCTTTCAATTTTCTTCATTCTGAATCTGTTCGAAATTGAGTTGAAATTGCATTTCAGTTTGTTTTTCCTATCATCTGAAACATGCCATCCTACATTCTTCAGCTGGAAGGGTGCCTTTCCAAAAGTGTAACAATATCAAAGAATTTATTAAATAAGACCTTTTTATTCTACACAGTAGTGCTTTGACAGGTAATGAACCAAAAATCACGAAACAGAATAGGTTGTGCAAGGCTTTCTGTTGCATGATATGTTTTGAGATTTATTTTTCCATCTCATATCACAAAACAGATCACAAAATTTTTTATAAAATGGTGATTCTGGTTTTCATTCGGCTCACAGGCTTTTCAGTCTTTTTCATAGGTGCACTTGACATGGACTACAGGAAAAGAATAGATGTAAGAGAGGAAACACATCAATTTTATTTAGTAGACCCCAAAAAAGAAAGTAGACACATTTCTGCTGTTACTCTTCCATGGCAAAGCAATAAGACAGTCCTCTTCTGATTTTTTACTGTTTGATTTTCAGTATACCCTTTAATGTTTTATTTGTCATCTTTTATCAATTCAAGGGAAAGAAGTTACCATTCCTGTCTAAAAGGTGCTGAGCAGCTGTGACCTTTGCTTACAGTTACAGCTCAGATGAAAATGTGGCATTACTGTATTTCCAAGTGAGCTTTCTGTGCAGAGTGCCATGTGCCATGAAAAGAAGCAAAAAAATCCTACTTGGATTTAGTTAGGGTTACTCCAGAGGCTGTAGGTGCTCTTAGTACCTAGTGTAAAACTAAAATACATCCACCCACCAAAGGTTTCAGAAATGAGGCAAGCAGAAAAGCTTAACATTTCTCTTTGTATGTCAGAAGCCTGAGGATTGATGTAAATGGCAACAGGACTGGATCTTCTCACCTGAAGAATCCTTACTGAGGTTTTTTTTCAGTCTACCTGTATGTCCATTTGTCTATCATAGTTTAAATACAGCTCTCCCCAAAATAGAATCAAATCCATGTCTTTCTAACAGGGATATTTATGTAATTTATGTATTATATGTAATTTATGTATGATTTTTATGTAAAAGAACTATATTTTTACAGATTATGCATATGAAACCTTAGCTGAGATTTGATATTTTAAAGTTGTCCTGCAGCAAAGCAAAGTTTCTCTTGCAGAGAATCCATGCAAGCTCCACTTATTTGAATTGTGTCAGAAACCTGAGATTGAAAGGAAGCAACTCATAAAATGTAAGGGGAATCTAATTCTAATCCTCATAAAAATTACTTTCTCACTTGATTTATGACATTTTCAAGGTAAACCACAGGAGACAGAGACTGTGGTTGCAGTGGGGGAAGGACATAAAGTTTCCCTGAACAGGATGAAAATATAAATACAGTGTTAACTAAACCCAAATAGATGCAATAATGGGAGAGGTAAAGTATGCTAAAATGCTACATTGTGGTTCCAGCAGCTTAATCTGGGTGTTTAAAAAGCAAAGCATCACAAGTAAGGATGACTCAGAGCAGGAATTCCTGCTAGCCCAGGCTTTCCTGAACAGGAAATTCGGTATTAAAGCCTCAGAAGGATTTGACAAAAGGAAAGGCAAAGTCAGAAGGAATATTTTCTGTACTCCACATGTCCCCAAGAGGCTATTTGCCCTCAAGAATGACTTGCAACAACAGTCTTGTGTGCTTTGCATGCCCCTTCATCCCCTGCAGAAGACACTGGGGAACCATCGCATTGTTCTTTTTCTCCTTGCAATGGACACCTTCCTTACTGAAAAACATGCCAAGGAGACCTACCCTTTTTGGAGAGTTCTTGTAGGCACCTAACCACAAAGTCTGGTGCCTTTCAACCCCTATTCAAGAGATGCCCAAGTTTGGGAGGCACTTGTGTTTTACTGCTGGTAGTGTTCCACAAGTGCGTAACATCTGCCTTTAGCCAGGCCACAAATCCTGACACTATTTTGCATACTGCAGCATCTGTGTGCCCATTTTTTAATCTCCTTCTCATCACGATGTGCTCCTGGAAAAAGCAAGCTTAGAATAAAATGTGTTTGTGATATTAGCTCTAACTCAAAACCGAATGTAGGAGGTATTCAATAATTTTATGACAAGCATGACAGATTTAATGGAAATTTTCACCTGTAGTCCTACCTCTCAAGTCTATACAATTTCTATAGGAATAGTATCTAAGTGTGAGATCACTTAGCCTGTGAGGGCAAATATCTTTCACTTGCAAAGGCTTATTACTAGAGCTCCATAATTACTTTGATATAGATAAAACTTTTCTGTTTGTTTCGGGAGGTTTAGGGTTGTTAGGCACAAAGGGGTGTCACTTGAGAAGGACTTTTGAGCCAATAAATAGTTCATGAATAGGTATTTACTGTGGTGAGACATAGACAGAAGAGCTGAAATAGATAGCATTCAGGGTTTTTTTTCCAAGAGCTTTACATCAGTAAGTGCTTTTTCAAGTTCCCCTGAAAACTGAAGAGTTGATTTAATTCTTGATGTTGCTCCACTGACAAGAACAGAATTTCATCTGCAATAGATTTGGCTCAAAGGTTCTTTGCAGTTGTGATCATTTGTTGTGCTCATTACTTGGAACGTGTTTTCTCTGTGTCATAAGCATGATACATCAGGAGCACGTCTCTGACTTCTCTGCAATTCCTATTTTCTTGTGCCTTTTTCTGGGCTTCCAACAGCTCAGACAGAAACTCCTGAAAGACTGGCAACATTCACTTGTTTGATACTGACTGTCACTACTTATGAATATTTTTAGCTGACGTTTGAAGCACTATGTCAAACTGATCAGATCAAGAAACAATAGAAATAAGCCCCCACTGAGCTTCTTGATGCTGTAGCTGTGCTTCTTCTGGATCTGCACTCAGCTGAGTATCTCTTTCTACTGCACTACAGTGTTCAGTAGAGACTTCACCTTTGCTAGGCCTCAGGAACCATCAACAGTTATTTTCTCTAAGGTCTAGCAAGTTATTCAGTAAGATCCTCTGTCAGAAACTATAGTTGTCAGAATGGTGATTTCCAGCTGGAGTTAGCCAGCACTGAGGGCTGACCACCTCTCTGACGGACTGACCTGTTACACTGTTCATGGGCTATAGCCACACAATTAAATGAAAGGTCTGATTTAACTAGATGTCAGGTTAAATGACACCAACTGACCAGCACCTACGTTTTTTTTATCTAACTCTCTAGAGCAGATATGTTTTGCAAAGAAATGCTTGGATTAAACAGTGCAGGTGATCGGAGTCCACAAGTAGGGCTGTATGTCTGTACTCACTCTCTGCCCCTCTTTTATTAAACACCACAGCTGTGCCCAGAGGTATCACCTGGCTTGGCCTGGGACCCTTTCCAGGCCGATATTGCCACTCTTCACAGAGCTCACTGTTGCTGTATGCTCTGCCTTTCTGGTCATTCATTGCCACTTCTTCACTTTTTCAACCCTATACTTTTGTGAAACTACATCCCTGTACTTGCAGCTTAATGAAAGCAAGCATGCCTGCATGTGGCACACTGAGGCATGCGTTCTTGTTTGCAGCTGCTAAATGCTGCTACACTGTAGAAAATAAATAAGCTAAACCATAAGCTATTGTGTCGGTCAAGAAAGATCTACATAGGTCAGACGGTGCAAGCGTGGTTTTGCTTTGCAGACTGCAAAACTGAAACTAATTTTGCAGAATTACAGGTAATGCCAGTAAGGCAGATGCAAACAGAATATTTTTTTAATAACTTGCATCTTGCAGAAATTGAAACTCAATAGCTTTTTGTTTTGTTAGAAGAGGGTTTGTTACTTCTTTAGCCTAGTCCCTTCAGCCTGTAAACCGGTCCAAGCAACTGTAATTTGTTCCTGGTTCTCGATTATACATGGGGTTTTCCTTATATGCTGTTTATATCATAAGTATACCAAGAATAATTGATTGCATGTTCTCCTTTCCCCAACTGAAAAAAAAAAAAATAAAAAAATCTAGCATTTACTTGGAATGGATCGCTGTTTATTTGGACCAAAAATAAACAAACCACAAGTCAGAAAATATTGTGTATTACAAGAAGAAAGATCTTGACATCCAAAGTAGACAGGACAGATTTAGCTGATGGAGATCCTATGGCGTAGTGTTCTCATGCAGACATCAGTTTAATT
Organism: Opisthocomus hoazin; assembly: GCF_030867145.1. Classification (NCBI taxonomy): domain Eukaryota; kingdom Metazoa; phylum Chordata; class Aves; order Opisthocomiformes; family Opisthocomidae; genus Opisthocomus; species Opisthocomus hoazin. Next base: position 81,240,510 of record NC_134414.1, on the reverse strand, counting down.
TCAATTTGTGACACATGATTTTCTTTATGGCACAATAACATAAGAGGTGTGATAATGTATAAACTGTAAAAAGTATCAGAAAGCTATTCAGCAGGGAAAAAGTAGCTGTTGAAAGCGAGGAAGAAGTAAGACTAGTAAAGCATTACCATGATTCTGAGGGAGGAGAGAGTTATCAGGAGATAAATTTAATGGATTAAGTTCAGTCAGAGATAATCTGCCAAGATCCATACGGCTTTTTCTTAGTTTGATTAATAGAACAATTATGTTATTAATTTCTGTTTTGACATATTGCTTTTCTCTCTTGACATTTGTCCTCCAGGTTCTGAAGCCAAGTGTTCATGATACGATCCAGCTCGCTTACAGAGATCAAGAACCTTCTCGTGAATAATGGTTAAAAACGGATCCCACCTGGACGTTGAAACGCTGGCAATGCTCCAGAATAAAGCTATCTCCATCACCCTCCCTGTTGTGTATACACTGGTGGCTCTGATCAGTATCCCTGGCAACTTGTTCTCGCTTTGGGTGCTCTGCTTGCATATCAAACCCAAAACACCTTCTGTCATCTTCATGATCAACCTAAGCATCACAGATCTCATGCTGGCCAGCTGCTTTCCCTTCCAGATTTCTTATCACATCCAAAGCAATCACTGGATCTTTGGCAAGACTCTTTGCAGCCTCGTGACTGTGATGTTCTACGCCAACATGTATTCTTCCATACTGACCATGACCTGTATCAGCATCGAGCGGTACATGGGTGTGGTATATCCCATGAAGTTGATCAAGTGGAGAAGGAAAAGATATGCCCTGGCTGCCTGCCTGGGTATGTGGATTTTCTTGCTACTAGCCTTCTACCCGCTGGAAAGCACAGATCTGACCTATGAAGTGAAAGAATTGGGGATTATAACCTGTTTTGATGTCCTGAAATGGGATATGCTGCCCAACTTCGGAGCCTGGGTAGCCTTTCTCCTCACGCTATTTGTCGTGCTCTTTCTGATCCCTTTCGTTGTAACAGTCGGATGCTATATTGGCACCATTCGGAAGCTTATTCAGACATCAAACAGATATGGTAACAGGCAGAAGACTAGATCCATATACCTGGCGATGATAGTCCTTCTGGTATTCATCACTTGCTTTGCCCCCAATAACTTTATCCTACTTGCGCATATGATCAGCCGCCTATTTTACCACAGTAGTTTGTACCCTGCCTACAAGCTCACCTTGTGCCTCAGTTGCCTAAACAACTGCATAGATCCCTTCATTTATTATTTCGCATCCAAAGAATTTTACCAGAAATTCATGCAAGTCTTTCGCCCTAAGGTACTGCTCAGCGACAGTTTGGAAACTAGGAGGGAAAGCTTATTCTCTGGCAGGACCATGTCAGCCAGGTCGATGTCAAGCGGACCTGTGGATGGGTTAGAGGGAGTAAAGGTCTATTTGCAAAGGCAAGAAAGTGTTTTTTAGCCTTAGACATCCCCAGAAGAAAGGCACCTGTGACATCCAGGAGCAGACACAGAAAACATTTCTTTTTGAATGGCTGCCCTCAAAATACCTGCTCCAATGACAGAAGTCAAGCCATACTCATATTGCACATCCTACTTCAGTGTTTTCTGGTCAGAAATGGAAGCGTTAAAGAAACTGAGCTTATTCAAGAAGCCACTGAAGCAAACCCAACATTCATATTTAGGGTTTGGCCTGGAACTAGTCCTGCTGCATGAAACTAAAGGACAAGTTTAGAACAAAAATTACTTTCAGGTTGTATGATCTCAGTGTTTAACCAAAGGCTTGAGATTCTCAGCGAATGTGAAATATTACTGTATATCAATTAGAGCATACACTGAAGTTGGATTTGGGGTAAGGGAGTTATTTTTCTAAGCAATGTGCTGGGGTTTTTTTTGTTCAGGTTTTTTTTTTTATGTATTGCTTTCCGGCTTGTTGTATTTCTATAAAAGATTGAGTAAAAATAGCTTGTCATTTTACCATTAATGTACAATGCATAGCCACTGTGAATTCACCGCAACACTTGCCCAACTGTTTGTGAGAACTAAACCACACTAACCTATGAAAAGGTTAGGTTGAATCATTATTTATTTCAATTTTATATAGCAAAATATCTCATACAATGAAAAGAAAGCTAGAAATAACAATGACTGAGACTACTTCAGCTGCTGAGTGGATTATATTTTCATTTCTTGAAGTTATTAATTTCTCAGGACAGTGAAGAGCAGCTGATTTAAGAAAACTGATTCTCTCACATTGACCTACTACAATAATAATGCTGCTGCTCATATGTGGCTGGTATCAACAAGTCATATTCACCAACTCACTATAGGCTACACGCAGAACCATCATCCCCCTCAGCAGAGAATTTAGCTTTATGTAGTTCACGGACAGTGAGTTTATCTTCCTTATGGCGATGGTGTGGATTATTAACAAGATTTTCAGCTCGATATATGAGAATTCAGCCACAGACTGGAGTGATTCTGTGCCAGCAGAAACTAGCTGAAAACCTGTCCCTATGGTCAGATGTCAGAAACTTACTTCTTTCAAGCAGGCAAACAGAAAGAAAAAGAAAAAATGAAAGCAGGGCTTGAAAATGGGAGATGTACCAAGTACCCTGGAAACAGGTTACAGCAGGTTGATTGTACAGTCCTGTGCTTGGGACTCCTCTCTGAAATATCCTTCTCCAGCTTGTTTGCATATACTGTGTCATGTTTTAATTCTTCTAACATCTCAACAACTGCCTGTGTGCTTGGAAAGACAACTCTCACAGAATATGTACTGGTGACAGAAAAAGGCAAAGCTTTTCCTGTAGTATTTTCAGCTTTTTACCTACCTTTGGCTCTCACTGACAGGAGGAGTCAAAAACCACCTGACAGAGCCAGACAAGTTTCCCCTCACAAGTGAGACAAAGTCATCCAGTGCCCTTTTGCTGCGCTGCAACTCCATCCAACGCTGCGTAGGAGGTTGTCTTCAACATCGTGGATACCCGGTTCAGACGCCACAGGCTAGGTCTGCCCTGAGCAGACCTTTACTAATTTCTGACCTCCTGTGCCTAAGTAAAACACAACACCCAAGGTCATTACAATCCATTACAATCCGTGTTTTTTCTTTGTGCATGACATGATTAAAACACAATTTTCCACCATCAATCACCACGAATTTCTGCACAACAGAGGCAGGATAACCACAAAATCAGCTATGAGATATTTGTAAGTCCTACATTCTGCTAAGGTATCACCAGTTGTTGGAGTAGGATAAATGTGAGTGGACCTCGTACTACCTTTTAAAAACCATCTGAAGTGTTTTATGGCATTTAACGGTGCTAGTCTCAATAGATCTGCCCTCAAGGCCAACCTTAGTGATACGTAACCCATCCAAACCTTCCCATCAGGTTTCCCGGAAGCTGCCGTGAACTGCCAGCCTCTGTGCTGGGTGCATACATGCAGTGAGGTGGGCTTATTACTTTAGATGACCTCGCATGTGCTGAAGGAGAGGAGTACCCTGAGTATGTCCCTGGGTGAGTCCAGAGCTCTGAGCTCCTGCACCAGCTCAAGCACATGCTCCAAAATGCCTGCTTGCAACAGGACCTCCAAAGAAAGAGAGATGGCTCTTCCTAAGCTTTCCCACATCCACCAGGCAGAAATTCAGCTAGTTTACTTAGGTTTTGCAAACCTGCATAACAGTTTAGCAGTGCACGGTTTCACATTGCTGTTCAAGTCCCTTCACCATCCACTTTCACAGAATTGCTGCTTTCTCACTACCAAAACCTTTTTCAGCATTTTGCTGTGGCAGAAACTTTTTTGGAGGTTCTATTGAAATCTCTCTCCTTTTTCTTTTTAACATGCAAGTATTTTTACAATGAAAACCATTACTTGTCCTAGCTCTAAAGCAGATTTTCACTCTGTTTTACCTTGAACCTGACCCTCAAGTGCTTAATGCCTCCTAAAATGTGCTGCAACACACCTGAACTGTAACTGACACCAAATAGAGCCAAAAGGGCAGAAACTTCGCACTTTGAACATCAACTGCTATACTTTGAAAAATACTGAATTGTTCCTTTTGCAAGAGAGAAAAGATGCTCACAACTGATCAAAAATGTTCTTCTCTCCAGTCTCTCACAGCTCTTCATAGCCCTTCACCCCTCTTCTGACGTTGTCTAAAAAGGAGCAGGAAGGATGCCTCACTCAGGTACCATTTGTGCCATTTTACTAACTAGCCTCTAGTTAGCTCAGATTAGGCAAAATTCCCATTTGGGTCAGCAAGATTCTTACTCGAGAAAGGAATACAAAAATGAATGCAATGACTGCAATCTTTTGAGCCCAATGGTGCATACTGTGAAATTTTGGAGAGTTTTTTTTAGAGAAGAGGAGAAAAAAATCATTAAAGTGGCCCAACATACTGTTGTTTGACACTGGAAACATGTCCTTCTGGGGCACCATAAGGTAGCAGGACTTCTACCCACCGTGGTCAGTGGGTGTGAGTTGACAAACATATATATACATGTATATAAATATACACATAAATATAAATTGCCATTTGAGAGGTTATTGAGAAGTTCATGTCCATATTGCCTTTGGTTTGGGGAATATAGGCCATGGGCGACATGCTTACTTGATTGCCTCTGTGGTTAATGTAATATTACTGAGAAGACACAAATGTATAGGCCTCTGTTTGGTTTTTGGTTTTGTTTCTTTGTGGTTTTGTTTTTAATTATTGTTTAGCAATTTAATCTATGAATGTGCTTGGATTTTTTTGTAAGTATAATAATAATAAAAAGAAAAAAAATAAAAAGGACGACTTAAGATTCTTTGCTTTGTTTGCACCTGCCACGTATAAGAAAATTCCAAGCTTAGAAGAGGGCAGGGAAAACAAGCCATGAAATAAAATAAATCTATTTCCCATTGTTACTGTGCTTTTTTCAGATTTCTGTATCATTTTAAGTCTCTTATTTTTCCCAAGCATTTTGAAGATTGATTTTTTTTCTTTGCATATCTCTTCTTTTATATATATATATATCTATCTTGGAAGCTGGCATTGGCATACCCCCTTCACACAAATTTTTAAAGCAGCAGTACTTGAATGAGATGTTTGCTAACTTCAAATTCTTCTCCTTGCCCAACAGGTGCACCAAATACACATATTTTTGAATTTTGAGCATTTCTGAAGGGGGCTGGCAGCCAGGGCCTGTCGCACCTCAGCCAGGAGCCAGGCAGCCGGGAGGCACCGAGGGAGCGCCAGCCCCGGGCATCGGGCACCTCCCTGGGGATGGGGACAGCCCGAGGCCCAGCCGGGACGTGGGCCCATGGCTGGGCACGGCAGGGCTGTGGGGAGCTGGAGGCCGGCCCTGCTGCAGCATTGCTGGGGCAGGACCTGAGGCCCCCGGGGGGCTGACATGGGGTTGTGGGCCCTGGGCAGGGTGGGGGGAGCCCGGGGGGGGCTGGGCAGGGACAGTCAGGGCTGGTGGTGCTTTGATAAACATTCTCTAGATTGACGATGCTCCATTTTGGGCTCAGTGTCTGTTTGGCTACATCTACACTGACACATGAGAGAGCCAGAGACCATCCTGGAGTTGCTTGATAATTTTTTGTTGCGTTTTCCCACTCAAAAAGTTTAAAATAACTTGAGGTCTACACTGCTGCCCACCGGAGTGGTGTTTCTCTAAGGCGATGCTTAGGGTATATGCCACCTGCCTGAAGGTGTGCATGATAGCACGAATGTTTGAGGGTGAAATTCAGCATTGTAAGTGTGAAGTGTTGCACATGGGGAAATCCAGTCATCACTTTGTGTACAAAATGATGTTGCTCAGCAGTGGCCACTATGAATCATAGTACATAATTCCATGCATCAGCTCAGCATTGTAGAAATCCATGGTTCACCCACACATTGTTTACTTTATGTGCTTCTGGTCTCTTCATCACAGATAGGACCTACAAGAACTGGAAAAGGTCAAGAGAAAGGCATGCAGGATGATCTAAGGCATGAATTTAAAACCTTATGAGTTGATTAGTTAAGGACTTTTCAGCTTGGAAAAGAAACAATGTGAGGTAGGTAGGAAAGAGGTCTACAAAATCCTCAGTGGCACGCAGAAGCTGGTAGGGATGAGTTTCACTGCCTTCATCCAAGCAAGAACTGGGGAATAACATATTAAGCTAATGAGATCCAGGCTCCGAACGAGGACAAGTTAGTATCTCTTCTCATAACACATAGTTGTCCTGGTCTCGGCTGGGATCCAGTTAATTTTTTTTCTGGTAGCTGGTTTAGTGCTGTGTTTTGCATTTGGGACGAAAATAATGTTGATAACATCCTGGTGTTTCTAGCTGTTGCTAGGCAGTCAAGGACTTCGCAGCTTCTCACGCTGGCCTGGCTGCCAGGTGCACGGGGAGCTAGGAGGGGACACAGCCAGGACAGCTGACCCAAACTGGCCAAAAGGGTGTTCTATTCCGGATGACGTCATGCTCAGCATAAAAAGCTGGGAGAAGCTGGCTGAGGGGCAGCCATCACTGGGTATCATTCATCAGGTGGTGAGCAATTGCATTTGTGTATCACTGGTTTTGTATATTTGTTATTGTTATTGTTATATCTTCTTTTGCTTTCCTGTTACACTGTCTTTATCTCAACCCATGAGTTTTTACTCTTTCCCATTCTCCTCCCCATGCCAATGGAGGGAGGGGGGGAGCGAACAAGCGGCTGTCTGGTGCCGAGATGTTGGCTGAGGTTAAACCATGACAACAGTATAACTGGGAAACAGCTTGCCAAGGATGTTGTGGATGCACCTAGTATATGGGTCCACAGCGAGACTGGAAAAGCACCTGAAAAAAAATCCATTGTCGGTTACCTAATAGGTAAACCACAACAGGCTCAGGAAAACCCCAAAGCTTAAGATGGTCAGAGGCTGGAGGAGTATCAAGGGGAAGTGACATTATGTGATTGCCCTGTTCTTCCCTTTCTTGAAATGCCAGTGCTTGAGGCGGGACACTGTAAGCAAGGCAGCCCCTTGGCCCCACTCCAGTCAGCCTCAGCTCCCATGTAAGGCCTGCCAGAACTGCCCTGGAGCCTGACCTCTTCCACCCCTCCTGCTGGGGTGCTGCCGGTGGGATCCAGTGGGGAGGTTTGCCCGCTGCTCTCTGGGAGGAGGCTACTCCTGAGTCACGGAGTGAGCTGGGAGTGCCCTGGGGGGAGCCTGGGGCACAAGCTTGGCCCTCTGCCACTTAGCCCTGTTGGCAAGCCACAGAGTCACAGCATGGCTGATGTTGGAAGAGACCTCTGGAGGTCACCTTGTCCAACCCCCCTGATCAAGCAGTCCCTCACATTCAGGTAAAAGTGAACTCATGTATTGCCCTTCAACAAACCCCTCTGGCTGCTGGCAACAGTTAACCTATTTTGCTTCAAAGCATATCATTATTAATTCCATTTCTAACATCTTTTCTCACCTCTGTTCTCATTTTTTCCATCACCTGACTCTCTTGAAGGCTGCTGCTGCTGCTGGTGCTGACTAGCAGCAGAGCTCATTGTCCTCCGGGGCAGGGCCATTCGCAGCTGTTGGCTCTCTTTCAACTGCTCAGGCAGCAGCGCAGTCTACTCTTAACAGCTGTCATAGCTGCATCAGTGAAGACTGTGATTTCCTGGCCTGAATTGTCACAAATACACCGGCAAATACACTCAAGCGTCCCTTTGCTGAAAGAGCGTGTAACAAGGTCTTTTTCAATGGCCTGACAAGTTCCTCTAGAGAAGCTGATTTAAGATATTCTGACAGTGTCTTTTCCTGGAAAAGTCCATTAGGAGAATCAATTTATTGGCAAAATTGTTAGATGTATCTAAAAATGCACTAAAGTGCCCAAAATCAAAATTCTAATATAAAATTACTCTCACAGAAACAATTAGGATATAAGCCTTGGTTATTGTACTTAGTAATTAAATCCACCCCGAAAAAAAGATGAACTCATTATTGAAATGAATCTTGCACTATCTTTCCTCATTTATGTTGCAGTTCATAGTCTTAAAAGGAGTTACTGAAAGCAAAATTTCAATCATACTATTCATGTTGATATATTTGGATTATTTTCATTCTGGATTAAATTTTTGCAAGTAAGTCTTGTCAAACCTACAAAGTGTAATTATGGGGCACATAATAGAGCATAATGCTTTGCTGAAATATCTTTTTTAATGCTTTCTTTCTTATTTGACAAAAACACCCTGCCTGCCTGAAGTCTGGACTCCTACTGAACTCCTGGTCTTTCATGACTTGGTTGCAAGTCTTATGACTTCTAGCATTTTTTCTTAAAGTCTAAACAGCTGGAATATGTTCTCAAATGAGGAGACTCTCAGGCATCTTTAATTACAAAAAAAAGAAGCTCAGAGCTGTCAGACAGAATACCTTTCTAGCTTTTAGGGCAAATACACGCCTCAACCGCCTGCTTGACTGTCTTGGCTCATGATGATGTCCTGCAGTCAGTCTTTTTCTTTTCCTTTTGCAGAAATTTTCAGTGTTGGGACAGTGGCGGTTCTCCTTCCCCAGTCTCTGCACCACTGCCCAGATGGCCTGGCTCCAGCATGCTGCAGTTACTCAGGTGCAGGAAGTAAATTGCACACGTTGTCCTGCTGGGAGCTGCCGAGGCTAATTGTCCTTTGAAACTTTTCCCAGTATTTTCCACACCCTTACCTGCTGTTGTTGGACACAGTGAGGTACCAGAAAAACAGGGGAGTATTTTGTTGAGTGCCTTGAATCTGAAGAAACGTAAAGTTTTGACTCCTTTGCTGTATACCTGAGCAGCCTCATCAAAGGAGAAAGGACAACAGGCTTACGGGAGGCATAAACAGATTCAAGCTAGAGATGGGAGTGGGGCTGAAGAAGTAACCTCTGTGGCAGCTGCGGGGAAAGACACAGTAAGCAAGAGTTTGGAAAAAGGTGCAGAAAGTTAATGTCTGCAAGAGGCCATTTGCGACTCAAGAATGTCTGTAAATAGTTTTCTTCATAAACAGCCAGTTTCGTTTTAGAAACATGGAGACCTTTCAGCGTGAAAGCTGGAAGCAGCAGCAAATCTCCAGATCTCTGCTGTAAGGAGAGGAATGTGATTAACAGACAAATAAACCACTACCTAGATACAGAGCAAACACTGCACAGAGGGACTCGGATCTCTGGAAATGGGGGCTTGGCAGGCACAAAAGGTGCAACTTGTCTGAACAGAAATAGATATCAAGTGTTGCTCTAAGCATCTCATTGCTTCTCAGCATTCATGTTGACTGCCTCCTCCATTTCTGAAACCCACACGACAGCTGCTTTGACTGTTGGTTGCGTTCTGACATCCAGATGTTGGTGGACTTCCGTGTTACCACGGACCCACACCGCAGAAGCAATGCTGGTGTCCCAGGACTGTTGCCACCTTCTTCCTGACATCCATCTTCAGACTTTGGCATCTTTGTGCTTGTAACAGCAGTTTGTTCATCTGATGGAAAGCCGCGTAAGCTCATGACCTGGGAAATCATATTTTCGGGGGCTTCAGCAAACACTTATATAGGCTGCAGGTCTTTCTCGCCTCCCCAAACTCACATGGCTTCAGAAAATAAGGGAAAATATGTAAGTTAAATGACTGGAAGCCCGTTCCCATCACTTACCTCTACAAGGAGTTTGTCTACCTGCTCAATTAGAAACTCTCCATGGAGGCGTGATGACTTGTTCTCCTTCAAAAGGTTTCAGCACTGCAACACTGATGGTTGAGTTTCCCCAGTTCCTCATTATTGTTCACAGGCTGAGATTTTTCCTTTCCCTATTTCACCTTGCATTCCATAGTATATGCAGAATGCATCAGTAGCTCACCCCATTCTGATGAATAATGCAAACTACTCTGTACACTTTCACCTAAATCGTCCTTTTTCAGCAAGGCAAGTGTTTCCCCACATTGCTACTAAAACTAAACCTTTAAAGGGGTGCAAAAATGAGACTAAATACATCAGATAACTTTTATTCAATTGATAAATATCATCAGATTGAGAAGATAGAAGACAAAAATAAAGCCTTTAATGTGACAGTATTTAAGTTTTTATTTTCGTATTCAGTAAAGGTATTTGGGTCACAGAGTGGAATTATTCCTGTTCTGACAACAACGCAAATTTGCTGCTTGCTGTTACAAACATATCTTAGCACCTATTAATGTGTTTATGATATCTCTTTATAGCTCCAACCTCAATGCAGCTCTTTTGAGTTACTGCTCTTTCAAGACATTGCCAGAGCTGTTGACATTAACATTAGCTCTGATTGTCCCTGTATGTGCACACACACATGCACACTCAGTTATATTAAGTAATTCTTACACTTCAAACTAGGACTTCGAGGGTTTGTGGTGTGTGGTCTTTAGTCCTTAAACCGCTCTCTACAGCTACTTGAAACAGTACGCGGGCAAGTACGTAGCAAAAATATGGGATGCACTGCCCTCTTGTGGACATTTAAATAATGAACATAGTCTTAAGGGCTCCACAGATGTTCCGGACCTTGGAGTCTTGGAAGTCATTTTCTGGAAGGGCTGGGATTCCAGCTGAACCAATAAACCTTCTCTTCTCTGCATCTTAGCTTCATTGTCCCGAACTTTACACTGCTGTCTTTGAAATAATCATTACACTGTACCAGTAGAAGGAAGACTTCTTTTTCATACTTAGGCAAATATGTGTTTGTATCTTAAACTATATGTGTGTGCATGTGTTTTATATCAATACACATATATATCATATGCACGTTGTGTATTTAATTTATGCATTATGTACACACACACATATTTTCTGAAAATATGAGCTTGTTTATGTGTTTTTCAAACACGAAGAATTCAGAAATAGTGGTCTTTATAGTCTGATATACTATTTATTTTTCTCTAGAGATTATGTAAGTGTTAACAGGAATGAGACTGGGGCAACGCTGAGATGAGAGGTGGAACCACCCATGCAGCCCAAGCCAGCCATGTGACTTTAAGAGAGGCTCGGGAATTCGATCTAACCCACTGCCCCTCCAGCACACAAACACAGATAACTTGGGATGCTGTCAGCAAACACTCACCACCCTGCCCCAGTGGTTACAGGGTTATTAGGCACTGCCTGGTCTCCTCCTCTGAGGCTGATCGCTGGCCTCAAGCTAACAGCCTGAGCACGCCGTTTCATCCCGGGAGGGGCTGTAACACAAAAATTAAGTACATGTGAAAAAACTTACAGGGACATTACATACTATACAGCCCATGTATTTAAAATAAAATCTTATTTAATCTTCCTGGGGTTTCTCAAAAATACTTCTGTATGCTTCTAACACCACTCTACTTCAAACAGAAAGGAAATTATGGGAAGTGATCATGTAGGCACGCTGAGCTGTTGCAGGCCTTCCAAGTTGAAGAGGAGGAAGGAGCATTTAGACCTGAACTGAAGAAAACTGAATTGACAGGGTTTCTTAAAAATGGACTGTGAGAACACAGAGCTAAACAAATAAGACTGGTGAAAGAAACCTAGGGTACCCACTTCGAAAGCACTCCCTGTGTCTGGAAAATGGCTCCTCAAAGTCTTGCGATTTTCCTGTAAAACTTCAGCAGTACCCTGCAAGAAGCAATGACAAAATAATTTCAGAGCCAACATGTAGTTCTGATTTACACACCTTGCAAGCATCTGAATTTATTAAAAAAATCTAGAATACCCCCTTCACCACCCACAAATCTAGTTGAATGTGTAGAGCAATCTTAACAGATCAAGGAGATAGAGTGTTACATGAAGCCGGTAGCTGTTTTCTCAGAACACTGCTAGTTAAATATCAGTTGTACACAAGAAAACAAAAATAAAACATAGCACAGGTAATGTTAAATGATACAATAATGTTTTTAGACAGAGGAGAGTTCCTGATGATAAGCTGGTGAAATAGAATCCATCTTTAAACCACTAACGTTCTTTTCCCTATAGTAATAGAAACCAGAAATGTTAATTACTTCATGAACTGTGCAGACACATTGGACTACGGCAAGGATTTAAATGGCAGAAAGAGGCTCCTTGAAAAACGCGAGTCTGAGCTCTTGAAGTTAATGAGGTTATCCTAGGAAAGCCAAGCTGCCCTGTGGTAGGTGAAACATTCCTTCCCGTCATAGCAACGTCGCTAGGATTCACCAACTTCTCACGATGCAAACGCACTGTTCCCCAAACAAGCTGGTCTTGTGCTTGCACAGCTGACTTCTAGCTAAATAATTCATCCAGGATGAAATACCTACACTCATTGCAATATGCATAAAAATAGGCACAAGAATTTGATTATTGCAGTGTTCCTTACATGCTGGAAGGTATTACTGTGATGGCCAAGGTGTGTGTAGGCAGAAAAGCAGAGAAGTCCAGAACAAAAATATCAAAGGCAGGCCTCTGCAGTTCAGAGCTCTAACTGCTATTTTGCTTTGTTCAAAATACCCTGGGTATTTGAAAAAGTCAACAGTTTCATAACTAACCTTGGACAAGCTAATCTTTGACTAGCATAGTCAGCCAAGACAGAAAATTTTCCGATAACTGCTGGTGTCACTGATCTTCCCCTCGGTCAGCTCGCTGCGGCCTCACACTTGCTCTGCCCGACTCTTGCAAGGCTGCTACGGAGCAGTTAATAATGATCCCTCGTCAAACCTCTCCGAGCAGTGGTAGCTGATGTGATTTTGTTTAGCTTGCTCACATAGTGTTCTTTGAATCCACATTCAGACCAGCAAATAATAACATAAAGGTAAATGAAAATATGTATTTTAACAGCTTCACTTTTTTGCCTTTTAAATAAATGAAGTCACTCTGCCAAGTAAGTTTATCAGAATAACAAATCTAGTAATTACCTCTCCTTAAAAATAATAATTAAAAAGCCACTTCTCACGTTTTTTCATATAAAACATGAACATTGTCTGAACTTTCATGGAAAAGACTCTATAGAAATTATGCTCAGTTCCTTTATTTATGTATTTATCTATTTTACCTTCGAACGGTCTGTTGTGCAAATCAGAGGTGCAGTATACAAGCAGAATTCAGCCAAGGGAGGCAAGTCATGCTTGTCTCACTCTGGAGCTGATGGGACACCAAACATAAGAAAGACAATTTACGGTGCATGCATCTCTACCGGCTCTACAGATGACTGGAGACAGACCTGTGTTCCGTTACTGTCTGTCAAAACAAGCTGGCAGGAACAGAAGGCGTTCTTTCTTGTCAAGTCTGTTCTTTACACATGTACACACGCTGGGTTAGAGTCACAACTTCATTGCTGCATTTCTATGCCAGCAAAACTACACTGGAAGACTGAATAAAATGAGAGAAAGAAGAAAATGAGGCCCGTTGGTTTGAGATGGAAAACTTTGCACTGTCGTCTCACTCCTCTGGAGTGTCTGAATTTAGCTTATCAAGCTTCCTTATCTCCTACACAAAGCAAGGCACAGTACAGAAGGATGACTCTGGGTAAGAAGCGTGTCCCAAATTCTAGGAGCATCCATACAACTGCAGCTTCCTTTTCTTTGCTTAGTGTTGCAGTCACGCTGAAGACGTACGCATACTAGGATTTGCGATTACGTTAAACTTGCAGGCATTAGAGGTAGGGATGTAAAACTTTTCCAAGAGGAATAACTCCACATCTTTGTCCTGTGTGTGCCAGCAAATGTATGTTTCTGCTACCTGATGAAATCCTTATCCTTTTAGTCAGTCAAAAACTATATCAGTACCACACGAAAGCTACTCTGGTTTCCATTTCTGTAGTATCTTTCAAACCTCCTTGTTCGCAAGGAGCAGCGTCACAGTCCACAGCCCTGAAAAAAGAGTGATGAGTTTGTTCTGACAAGCTCTATGCCGAGCACAGACTATTCAGACTATTCCTCCCCCTGTTTCACACAGGCCCTTTTTTCCAGCCTGGCTCTCCAGTCAGCCCAGAACTATTTTCAGTACGACGGGTTCGCTGAGGGCAGCTGTCTGTAAATCTGTATTTAATGTCAGCATTTTATTTCTATTTTCAACTCAGTATAATTTCACAGAATCACAGAATGGTAGGGGTTGGAAGGGACCTCTGTGGGTCATCTAGTCCAACCCTCCTGCCAAAGCAGGGTCACCTACAGCAGGCTGCACAGGACCTTGTCCAGGCGGGTCTTGAATATCTCCAGAGAAGGAGACTCCACAACCTCCCTGGGCAGCCTGTTCCAGGGCTCCGTCACCCTCAGAGGGAAGAAGTTCTTCCTCATGTTCAGACGGAACTTCCTGTGCCTCAGTTTGTGCCCATTGCCCCTCGTCCTGTCACTGGGCACCACTGAAAAGAGCTTGGCCCCATCCTCCTGACACTCACCCTTCAGATATTTATAAGCATTTATTAGGTCCCCTCGCAGCCTTCTCTTCTTCAGGCTGAACAAGCCCAGCTCCCTCAGCCTCTCCTCGTAGGGGAGATGTTCCAGTCATCATCCTCATAGCCCTCCGCTGGACTCCCTCCAGTAGCTCTTCATCTCTCTTGAACTGGGGAGCCCAAAACTGGACAGAGTACTCCAGGTGAGGCCTCACTAGGGCAGTGTAGAGGGGAAGGAGAACCTCCCTCGTCCTGCTGGCCACACTCTTCTTGATGCACCCCAGGATCCCATTGGCTTTCTTGGCAGCCAGGGCACACTGCTGGCTCATGGTTAACCTGTCATCCACCAGGACACCCAGGTCCCTCTCCACAGAGCTGCTCTCCAGCAGGTCCACCCCAAGCCTGTAGTGATGCATGGGGTTGTTCCTCCCCAGGTGCAGGACCCTGTATTTGCCTTTGTTGAACCTCACCAGGTTCCTCTCTGCCCAACTTTCCAGCCTGTCCAGGTCATGCTGAATGGCAGCACAGCCTTCCGGTGTGTCTACCACACCTCCCAGTTTGGTGTCATCAGCAAACTTGCTGAGGGTACATTCTAACTCTTCATCCAGGTCGCTGATGAAGAAGTGAAACAAGACTGGGCCCAGTACTGACCCCTGAGGGACACCACTAGTTACCAGCCTCCAACTAGACTCAGCGCCGCTGATGACAACCCTCTGAGTTCTGCCATTCAGCCAGTTCTCAATCCACTTCACCGACCACTCATCCAGCCCACACTTCCTCAGCTTCTCTAGGAGGACATCATGGGAGACTGTGTCGAAAGCCTTGCTGAAGTCGAGGTAGACAACATCCACGGCTCTCCCTTCGTCTACCCAGCCAGTCATGTCATCGTAGAAAGCTATCAGATTGGTCAGGCACGATTTCCCCTTGGTGAATCCATGCTGACTACTCCTGATAACCTTCTTTTCTTCCACTTGCTTCATGATGGCCTCCAGGATAAGCTGCTCCATCACCTTTCCCGGGATGGAGGTGAGGCTGACCTGCCTGTAGTTCCCTGGGTCCTCCTTCTTGCCCTTTTTGAAGATTGGAGTGACATTGGCCTTTCTCCAGTCCTCGGGCACTTCTCCTGTCCTCCAGGACCTCTCAAAGATGATGGAGAGTGGCTCAGCAATGACATCCACCAGCTCCCTCAGCACTCGTGGGTGCATTCCATCAGGGCCCATGGATTTGTGGACGTCCAGATCGCTTAAGCGATCCCTCACACAGTCCTCCTCGACCAAGGGAAAGTCGTCCTCTCTGTAGGCTTCATCTCTTACCTCCGGGGCCTGGGATTCCTGAGGGCCAGTCTTAGCACTGAAGACTGAAGCAAAGAAGGCATTCAGTAGCTCTGCCTTCTCCGCATCCTCTGTCACCAGGACACCCGCCTCATTCAGCAGCGGCCCCACATTGTCCCTAGCCTTCCTTTTGCTGCTGATGTAGTTGAAGAAGCCCTTCTTGTTGTTTTTGACATCCCTTGCCAGCTTCAATTCCAGGTGGGCCTTGGCCTTCCTCATCGCATCCCTGCATGCTCTCACCACATTCCTGTACTCTTCCCAAGTGGCCTGCCCCTCTTTCCACATTCCATGGACCTTTCTCTTCTGCCTGATCTCTGCTAGAAGCTCCTTGTTTAACCATGCAGGTCTCCTGCCTCCTTTGCTCGATTTCTTTCTCAGGGGGATGCATTGCTCCTGAGCATGAAGGAAGTGACATTTAAACAGCGACCAGCACTCTTGGACCCCCCTGCCTTCGAGAGTCCTGGCCCACGGGATTCCTCCCAGTAGCTCCTTGAAGAGGGCAAAGTCAGCCCTCCTGAGGTCCAAGGTTTTGATCCTGCTTATCGCCGTGCTTCCTTCACGCAGGATCCTGAACTCGACCATTTCATGGTCACTGCAGCCGAGTCTACCTCCGACCTTCACATCCTCCACCAGTCCCTCCTTGTTTGTTAACACGAGGTCCAGCAGCGCGCCTTTCCTTGTTGCTTCCTCCACCACTTGCATCAGAAAGTTATCATCGATGCTCTGTAGGAACCTCCTGGATTGCGCCTGCCTAGCTGTATGGTCTTCCCAGCTGATGTCAGGGTGGTTGAAGTCCCCCATGAGAACCAGGGCCTGTGACTGTGAGGCTGCTTGCAGCTGCCTGTAGAAGGCCTCATCAACCTCCTCCTCCTGGTCAGGTGGCCTGTAGTACACACCCACAGTAATGTCACCCGTGTGAGCCTGTCCCTTAATTCTAACCCACAAGCTTTCAACTTGTTCCTCATTTGCCCCCAGGCCAAGCTCAATGCATTCTACTTGCTCCCTCACATATAGAGCAACTCCCCCACCTCTCCTTGTTGGTCTGTCTTTCCTAAAGAGTCTGTAGCCATCCATGACAGCATGCCAGTCATGCGAGTTGTCCCACCACGTTTCTGTGATGGCGACCAAGTCGTAGCCGTCCTGCTGTATAATGGCTTCCAGCTCCTCCTGTTTATTGCCCATGCTACGTGCATTGGTGTAAACACACTTGAGCTGGGCTGTCAATCTCACCCCTGGCCTTGGCACTCCAAGCCTAGGCTCATCCCTAGTGAGCTGGGCAATATCCCCTTCCCCCTTCGAACCTAGTTTAAAGCCCTCTCAATGAGCCCCGCCAGCTCGTGGCCAAGAATTCTTTTTCCCCTTTGAGATAGCTGAGTTCCACCTGTCGCCAGCAGGCCCGGTGCTGTGTACACCTCCCCATGATCAAAGAAGCCAAAATTTGACTGATGGCACCAGTCCCTGAGCCACCTGTTAACCAGGTGAGTTTTCCTGCCCCTTTCAGTGCTGTTCCCTGCCACTGATGGGATGGAGGAAAACACCACCTGCGCCCCTGATCCCTCAACCAGTCGCCCCAGTGCCCTGAAGTCCCTTTTGATGGCCTTGGGACTTCTTTCTGCAATCTCGTCCCCGCCAACCTGCATTACCAAGAGGGGGTAATAATCAGAAGGCCGCACCAGACCAGGGAGTTTCTTCGCAACATCCCTAACCCGGGCCCCAGGGAGGCAGCAGACTTCCCTGTGGGATGAGTCCGGTCGGCAGATCGGGCCCTCTGTTCCCCTCAGAAGGGAATCACCTATGACAATGACCCTCCTTTTTTTCTTAGTTGAGGCAGTTGTAATACGTGGGGCTGTCTGACTCATCCTAGGCAACCACCTGGATGGAGCTTCACCTTCACCCACTTCCTCTGTGGCCAGTCCCTCACATTCCAGAGCCCCATATCTGTTGCTTAAGGGCAACTGGGCAGGTGAGGGGATCCGGGGGGAGATTCGCTTGCCCCCCCGAGCAGGGACCCGTTTCCCTTCCCCCCCATCTCTTAGGTCCCCTCTTTCTGCTCAGTGGCAAGAGGGTAGGGGGTTCTCTGCTCTCTGTGGAGCCGCCTCCTGCTGCCTCTGCCTCAGGGATGGCAGGGTGCGGCTCCACCAGTCGATCTCCCTCTCACACTCCCGGATGCTCCTCAGCCTCTCCACTTCCTCTTTCAGCTCTGCCACCAGGCTGAGCAGATCATTCACCTGCTCGCACCGAACACAGCAGTTGTCTCTGCTGTCCGCTGGTACGAGCGCCAGGCTCAGGCACTCCCTGCAGCCAGAGACACTGGGACACCTGCATTCTTGCGTGGGGCCTTAGTTTTTTTTATTATTATTATTTGAGAAAAATGCCTCTAGATTTTCAAATGCACTCTCAAGTCCCCGCTACCCATAAATTTCAGATTTAAGTTCGGAGACTCGGGACGATGTACAGGGTTGGGGTGACAAGAGGCCGACCTCCGCGTGTGGTGACAGGAGCAGGAGGCTGGGTGTGGAGGGACCCCCAGGGGCACTGCTTCAAGTCAGCTGCAGGGAGCCCACACTGCACAGATGGAGGGAGGGGGTCGTGGCGGGGTGTATACGTATACTGAGGGAGGTTCTCCTCCCCCTCTACTCTGCCCTAGGGAGGCCCCATCTGGAGTACTCTGTCCAGTTCTGGGCTCCCCAGTTCAAGAAAGATGAGGAGCTACTAGAGAGAGTCCAGCGGAGGGCTACAAGGATGGTGAGGGGACTGGAACATCTCTCCTATGAGGAAAGGCTGAGGGAGCTGGGCTTGTTCAGCCTGAAGAAGAGAAGGCTGCGAGGGGAACCTAATAAATGCTTATAAATATCTGAAGGGTGGGTGTCAGGAGGATGGGGCCAGACTCTTTTCAGTGGTGCCCAGTGACAGGACAAGGGGCAATGGGCACAAACTGAAGCATAGGAAGTTCTGTCTGAACATGAGGAAGAACTTCTTTACTCTGAGGGTGACGGAGCACTGGAACAGGCTGCCCAGGGAGGTTGTGGAGTCTCCCTCTCTGGAGATATTCAAGACCCGCCTGGACAAGGTCCTGTGCAGCCTGCTGTAGGTGACCCTGCTTTGGCAGGAGGGTTGGACTAGATGACCCACAGAGGTCCCCACCAACCCCTAACACACTGTGATTCTGTGATTTATGTTCCCCCTAACAGACCTTTCTCCAGGGAGGGGAAGGGGAAGGCAGCTGCGGTGCTGCTCACACCCGCGTCGCTGCCTGCACCCGTTAGGCTCCCGCCATATGGCAGCCCCTGAGGAGAGACACGACGGCCCACCGGGCAGGTGCTGACAGGCCCCGTTATCCAACGCGAACCGCTGTTTTAACGACTGGATGGGTTTCTGAAACGCTAGAGTGAACGTTTTGCTTTCTTGCCAGTGAATGGAAAAAACACACAGTGCCACGCTATTTGCAAGTCATTGGGAGCAACTCTTGGGTTTCTACGTTGAATTCTTTCCAGGCGCTTTGGCGGCCGAGCAGGGGATGCCCAAGGCTGGCACCCGGCCGGCCGGGGACAGCAGCTCCCACCGACCCAGAAATCGAACGATGCCGCCCCTATCCCAAACACCGCACTCGGAGAGTTACGCGCCGCGGGGCATCACACGCAAAACCCGCCCGCCATGTCGGTCGGTCCTCTCCGTCCGAGCCCGCTCTCAGGGGCGGTGCGGCTCCTCACCGGCAAAGCCGCGGCCCCCCCGCCGAGCCACCCCGCCGCTCGCCGCGCCCACCCGCGGCCGGGGCCCGCGGGTACAGGCAGCCCGGCCCCTGCCCTCCCCGTGCCAGCCCCGAGCGCCGCCCGCCCGGCTTCTGCCCGGGGGCCTCGGCGACTGGCTGCGACGGGCCCGGCCCGGCTCCGCCCCGCGGCCCCGGCGCGCCATAAGGCCGCGCCGCCCCCCCCCCCGTCTCCCCCCCCAGCCGCCCGTCTGCGCGGAGCGGGAGGCGGAGGCGCGGCGGCCGGCGCCATGGCGCTGAGCCCGGTGCTGCGGCAGCTGGGCAGCAAGCGGGTGGTGCTGGCCAGCGCCTCGCCGCGCCGCCAGGAGATCCTCACCAGCGTGGTGAGTGCGGCCGGGCCGCTCCCCTCGCCGCGGCCGGCCCCGGGGCAGGCCGGCGGGGCTGCCCTCCTCGGGACCCGCCGGCCGGGGCCCTGCGGGGTGCGCGGGCAGCGGCTTCCGGCGGCCCCGGGCCGGGCCGGGCAGCGGCGGCTGCCGGGTTTGCCGCGGCGGGAGCGATGGCGGCGGCGAGCGGCCCGGCCGCCCGTGCCCGCCTCACAGCCCGGGCAGCGGCGTGTGGGCCCGGGGCGGGCGGCGCTCCCGGAGCGGAGGCCGCCGACCGCCGCCGCCCGTCTGCTCCATCACCTGCACGCCGGCTTGCGTGCCAGTTGGATTATTTTTATTGATTTTTTTTTCCCCCTCGATCCCGGTTCTCCTTGGTCAGGTTTTCGCTGTGAGGAAGGACGCGTGCGTCAGGTTTGCGGGTGGTGTGGTGAATGCGGGAGGGTGTTAGGGAGTGCTGTGAGCAAGCCAACGCAGGACTTGCTCGGAGTGAAAAATGCCGGCGTAACTACTGCTGGCGTATAATGAGCAAGTCTTACAACGGACTGAAGTAATTAAAAATGTATTGCCATCGCCCTTACTTTAGATGCTCAATACCTAAGCTACTGAAAATTCAACTTTGGCTTCTGAAACGTGCGAAGACTGACCGGGACTGGTACTGGCGGGGGGAGGAGGAAGGTGGCCGTCCCTTCTCTCTCTGAGGCCCATGGGAAGCGCAGGTGAAGCCCTAGCCCAGCATTCAGATGGGTCAGCCCCTGTGGAGGAACACGTTGAGCTCACTGGACCTCACTGGGCAGCCTGCAGGAGCCTTCTGAATGCCACCTGAGTCTTACTACGCATCTATCTTAAGATTGCTTACTATTCTTCATGGGAGAAGCTGAACTTAAATGGCTAAATTAGTATATTCTTTCCAAAATATGGACATGTGAAGAAGCACCAAGGTTCAAGCATGCACTAAGTTATTAGAAACATAATGTGCCTGCTGGGTGTGGTAAATTTGCAGGTATGTTTACAGGCAAGAAATAGGAAATAGTTCTTTTTTTTTACAAAACCATACATAAACTGGCTCTTGTTTTGTTTGTCATGTATAGTAACATACAAAGTGTGGGTGGTAAAGCTCCTGTCAGAACGTTTACTACTGGTGCTCAAGTAAAGTGCTGTGAACGGATTCAATAAAAAATATCCAGTCTCTTTGTGAAGTACATAAGTTTTATACTATTAGATTTTTATAGGAGAATGGTGAAATTACTGATCTGATTAGGTTCTAAAAAATAGTAAAGATAAACTCAAGTAAGCATGCTACTTTAAAAGTTATTTCTGATTGGGTTTTTTGGACTGCTTGCAAATGATACGTGCACACAAAACACTGTGATAAAAGCACTGGTTTTGCCTCTGTTTGGGGTGGGGGTGCCTTAAAGTGGAAAGGGCAAAAATGAAATTTGTCACTTGCTTAATATGTCTTGGGAACAACCTGTAGTGACAAGATTGGGTTGACTGCATTGCTTTGCTTTGTTACAGGGCCTGCGGTTTGAGGTGGTTCCATCCTGGTTTAAGGAGACGCTTGAGAAGTCATCTTTTGCAGCCCCTTACGAGTATGCTGTGGAAACAGCAAAACAGAAGGCTCTGGAAGTAGCAAACAGAATGCATGTAGTAAGTTACCAGCTATTTTGGCAATGAGATTTTTGTCTTTAGGTGGTGCGTGTTACTGTGACTTAATTTGCATGTACTTCTTAGATGGTCTCTGAGTGCATTTTCCCCAGTAAAGGGAAATGGAAGTTTTCTGTCATTTGTGAAAGATAGCTTCCTGAAATTAACTCACCTAATCCAAAGAAAGTCTCATGCCTGCGGTTTGGGCTTTCCACGAACAGAAGTGGCCCGCATCTCTTGTCAGCAACGCGCCTGCTCTCACTTGGGATATGCACTTGGTAGTTCCCTCCAGCAGCCAGGTGTGTGGCTGGACAGTTGTTGGTTCCAGGTGTTTGTCGGCTGTGGAGGCAGACTCTGTGGAAGGACGCACTGATGTGACTCCACCGCTCTGCTGTAGCTTTTGTCGAACAGTAGTTCACTTGTACAGTTGTGACAGGGGAATAGCTCAGAATTTGTGAGTATAGAGGTGCTGGAGGAAAGCAAAAAAAGAAGACACCTTCTGTTTTAAAGCACTGTGGACAAAGAAACAGGCAATTTCATTTTATGAATGGAGAAGCTGATGTGATTTCAGGTTCCGTTGTCAAGGCACCCATTTTGTGTCCTAAATATTACCAAAACCGGTGGTACGACTTACACTGTTAGTGGCGTATTTGACTTCTGCCCTTGGCTGTGGTCACTGTGTTTGAGCACATAAGCCTGTTCTCTACCAGAAGCTATTAAGAAGTGTTAGCTGATCAGAACCCACAAAATGTGCCGTAACAATTTCTTAGTAATACAGCTCTGAAAGAGAGTACGTTTGTCAAACCTGTACTGATGGCAGAAAAAGCATGTTAAACGCTTTAAACCAGCAATGTCGCCAGATGTCACCATTCTCCAAAGCAAATATTGCATGATCTCCAATGTAAATCGTTACCCAGGTTTCCGTCGACTTCTTTTCTGAGAATTGTGTGGCGTTAGGAGAGTGGATTTTAAACCCAGCCTTGCTGACTGACTGACATCGGGCTTTCATTGCAAAACGCTGTGCTGGTGATAATGTTAGTTCAGTGGATTTCAAAAGACTTCTTCATACAGGAATTTTTTAGTGATATCTTTAATTATTTCCACTATTTAAAGCGCATCAACAGCCTTTATATAGAAGAATCTCCTCCCTGCGAAGTATTTAATATGATGATCACAGTTACAAGTTTCGTTCTTGCTGTGTTAAATAACAACTATGTACCTTGTAACATGCAAACAAATTAAAACTCAGCTGTGAGAACAGCTTGGAGTTTAAAGGCAAGAAAAGACTGCAAGGAATCTTTATATACCCCTACCTCTCAGTTCCCCAAAATGGACTGTATGTGGTCCGTTCTGAGAGAGTTAAGCGAAGTATAGCTAAACAGGCTTTTTTTTTTTTTTTTTTCAGCAAAACTTGGCTTGGAAAAATGATCCTACAGTGCCGTACTCCCTGGCTTCCATACACAGGGTGCTTCCTTTAAGGGAGTTCTATCTGCCACCTTGAAGATCAGGTTGACCTTTGAGAATGCAGTTAGTGCTTTACTGAATGCATTTGTTCATCAGTAACGTGGCTGGGCTGAATCATGACCTGAGAATGGTCTGCTCAAGCCTCCCGTTTTCCTCACTCTCATGGTGATCTAAGTGGTTACTATTTTGTAAACAGTGCAAAAGGTGAGAAACAGTGTCTTGTTTTCAGGTCAGTGTAGAGCCCTGCCAGTAAACCGGTGAACTTACATTTTCTTACCTTGAGTTTTAAAAGGTTTTGTTCTTTCTACCTCTTTTGAGAAATATTTTCTTTCTTTATGCTTTTGCAGAAACACCTGAGAACACCTGATGTTGTCATAGGAGCAGACACTATTGTGGTAAGAAATCTCATGTGGTTTAGCATTATTTTTAATTTATGAGAAGTGTAGACAATATTTGTATCTTAAGGTTTAAAGTTAAAGTTTGAAACCTGTCTTCACTGAGAAGTTATACCTGCAGTATGATGCGTCTCTTGGTTTTGTGGTTGTGGGTTTTAGAGTTTTTTTCCCAAAAAGACAATTCTTGGTACCTTGAGTGCCAGAAGCCTTACTCCTGTTTTTGCAAGAGATACTGGTATTGTGTAAGTATTGCCTTGGATCCTCTGGTATGTAGTGGAAATTCTGTTCTCGGGCAGCTGTTGACTGTCAGGAAGTCCAGATCACGTGAACTGTTCAGTGTTGTGCCTTGTAGCGGGCATCACTGTATACCTGTCATGTCCACAGAGACAGTGAACGGTTGAGGATGGAAGTTACTGAATTACCCTTTTGTTTGAGAGCTGCAGCCACTGGAGAGTAGAGTGTTGCACTCATGTGCTTGACCCTAAATTACCGGTTCTACCAAAGTGTCTGTGCTTCTTGCTCTACTCAGTAGACTGCTGTTTGAAGCCCTGGCTGCAATCATGGTTTAAACGCCATTTCTGACCTCAGGTTCTGAAAAGTAAGAAAAACCAGCACACTCACTCTGTCTTTCTGTTTTAGGCTGTGGATGAGCAGATCCTGGAGAAACCAGTTGACAAGCAAGATGCGTATAGGATGCTGTCAAGGTCTGTAGTTTTAAGTAAGATTCCAAATGTGTGTATTAAGTTGTTTTAAGAAGAGGTGTACGGATTCCTTGATGTATGTGAAGAACTTTGTGGACACAGATTTTTCAGTCATTTTTAGCCAGTGCTGCTGCTGAAAAAGTTCGACCTGCTTATGTCACCTGTAGCTGCTTGCTGTTGCCCCCTTTGCCGTCGAAAGCTGGTCAGGGACAGAACGAACCATTTTGTTTTCCCTTGGATTAGTTTTCAGAGTCACTTACCACAAGACTCTGTGTATGCTTCAGCTGGTACAGGGAGGGGAGATGTGGAGAGAAATCATGATGGGAAAAGGACAGAACCATCATAGAAGTGGTTTGAGGCTTGACATTTAATGGAAGAATATTGCATGTACAAGAAGGTACGTGATGATATGTGTTCATGGACAATTGCTTTAAATTCTATACTTTAACTGAGAAAGAAAAATCTCCTTCCATCTGTGCCCTCCAGGGATGGTAGGCTGTTTTTTTTGAGGCTTCTGCTTTTTTCCTAGAGGATATTTTTCCCTACAAGCTTGATGTTATCTTGTATCTTGTAGCACTTTTTTTTTTTTTTTTTTTTTTTTAAGAAAGACAAAGTAAATAACTCCAGCCAGCTCCTTTCTGAAGGATAATGTGATGAATCCACTAGTCATGCTTCTGTTTTATGGGGGAAAGACAGAAAAGGTTCCCTGCTTGTTTCATCAGTTTACATTCTAACTTGGGCATCTCCTAAAGACAGAACACAAGTGGCTTGGTTGTTTTTGGGGTTTTGCTCTGTAAGTCTACTTTAGGTTTTTTTTGTTGTTGTTGTTAATGACTTTGGCTGAATTTTTGATCCTTTGTGGCATGTTACTAACTTAAAAGTAGTAGTCTTAAAAAAAGTGACAGCAGCATGTGTTATCAATAGGAGATTCCCAAAGGAGTCTCTGTCGAGATTTCTCACAACTGTTTTTCCTTGAAATCATGCCAAGTTTGGTTAGTTCAAAAATAGTACTTTTTTGTTGTTGTTGTTGCAGAGCTTAGTCTACTTCTGACGCATGCAAATATTTTGGGATTGGGCTTTTTTTTTTTTGAAGTTCAGTGGGTCAGTCTCTTAATTGTGGATATGAAATGCGCTTAAAATTTAGGGTTTCGTAACTCCTCTTAGCTTTGTTCTGTACGAACAGGAAAAAATGCGGACAAGGTAAATATCTGCGTGTAGAATCACGGAGTGCTGTGGGTTGGAAGGGACCTTTGGAGGCCATCTAGCCCAACCCCAAATAGATACAGATATATAACCAGGGTGTCTAGATTTTATATATATATATATATGTATATTTATATTTATATTCATATATATATGTGTGTGTGTGTGTGTATATATAACCGGGGTGTGGGATTAACATTGTCACCTGCTGTTCCTCACTGTGAGGAACCCCGGGGAGGTGTTGGTGGGCGGGCGAGGCGCCGCTGCGGGGGTCGGGCGGCGGCCCGCGGCCCGTTCCTCCGCTCACCCCGCCAGAGGTGCCAGTCGGGGTGGCCAGAGCGCGTCGGCCGAGGCTGCCCGGCGGCTGCTCGGGCTGGGTTGCAGCCGCCCGGCTGCTCGTTGCCGGCTGCCGGCCTTGGCGGCCGTGGCGAGTTCATACCGTGCTGACCGGCACCGCGTGGGGCGGATGAGGCCGTCCCTGCAACCCCTGCCGCTTTGCCGGGCTGGGGACATCAGCACAAGTCAGATCGTGGAGACCTCAGATGGCTGAATCTTTTGATAGTGTGTTTTGCCAATGTCTTTTCACCCGCATTGAAAGAAAAAAAATATTTAGGATACGTGTCAGAGCCATGAAGTGATGTATTAATACCACGGGCTGTTTCTCAGGCTGTAATAACCTAGTCGTGTAGAACACTTATGCACATGACAGACTTCATAAAACTGTTGCTCAGTGCACATTTTTTCCCTGACAGGTTGAGTGGGAAGGAGCACAGCGTGTTCACAGGAGTGGCTATCATACACTGCAGCAGTAAAGGTACATGTGTCATTTTATTAAAACTCAATATTTGCCTTAAACTATTCTCCTTGCGCAAGTGAACAAACAGGATGGAAATTTTTTCATATATGGTCTGAACTGGCTTCCAGCTCAAGATGAGAATTCCCTTATCAATATAAATTAACAACTCCCTACAAAAGCCAACCTTCTTGCTGCATTCAGTTTTCATACAGGTAGGAGGATGACAAAACACAATAGACTTCAGAAATGCTGTCTCTGAAAGCTGTGGGAGTAATTAAAAGGCCAGTGTAAATTGTGGAAATATTCTGAATGAAATTCCAGTAAGGCACTACAAACTGTGGGACTGAGCAGAACGTGATTAACATTAACTTTATTCCTGTGTTCTGTTTACACTGGCTGATGAATACAAGCAGTTGCTGTATCTGTAGTTGCTTCAGAAACTACAGTTTTTCAGTAAATCAGGGAAGCTTTAGAGACCATTTTTAGGGGATGAGTAAAGTAATGGCTTAATGCCTCAGACTGTTAATGAACTGTAGGGAGCAATATATCAGTGTTCTTTATCAGGTAATTTATATAGGAAGCAAGTGGATTTTGAGAACAGTACCATTAATATCATCTGAGGAGTGTTTGGTTTGAGGGACTTCCTCTGACAATTATGCCAATATTCTTTTAGTGGAACTTTTGCAAGGATCATTTCTCTGAAATTTCACCGGACATAGTCTTTCTGTAGACAAGTTATTTACAGCTTTTAATCTTTACCAGAATGACTGCTCTTAGCTCTTGTAACAGAAATGAAAAGTCAGTGATCCCGTATCCTTACTAATAGGTTAGTACAGTCGAAAGAGAGCTGCTGTAAAAGAAATAAAACATCTTATCAAGGGGTTCCTGTGAACAGTCCTGCAAGAATAGTAATGCCTTTCGTTGGTAGGAAGACAGTAAAAATGCACACAGCTGCAGCACTGATGCTATGACAGCACGTCTCATTTGAAGTTTACAAATTGAAGTCACATCACATTTAGATGAATAAAAATACCATAAGTCTGCATGCTCTGCAAGTAAGGCAGTCAATGAAAGAGTTTTCTAGAATACAGGTTTTTTTTATAATTACGATACTGTTGTGAAGTACCACATACACATTACAGATGGAATTTTCATCTTGAGCTGATTGGGGTTTTTTTAGCAATGCTCAAAGACAGAGTAATCTGTCTTCATATGCAACAACTTTTTGATTTCATCTGAGTCATGAAATGTTTTTTCAACACTAACACGATTAGCAGTTGGTTAGTATTCTTCCCTTGGTCTGTACTGTGGATCTTACTCTTCCTCAAGAATTTCCAGTGCTATCAGAACAGCAGTAACATGGATTTTTATAGAAAAGAGTGGAGAGAACTAACAATCCATAACATGCACACTCATTTGTGCAAGGCGGTTTCCTTCTGAACATGTTTTGAAAAAGCCTCCATCTTCACTGATACCAGATTCGGTGTACCACAGGCAACAGCGTCCGCACCCGGATGTGCGGTACTTTATTGCACCTCTGGTCTTCTCTCAACCACCTGTAGATATGGAAGTCTGAAATAATCCTGTTATTTCTTGAGGGATGATATGAAAATTACACTGATGGTTACTGAAGGGACTGCTGGATGCCTGAGTCTGCAGCACAGATGCGGCTGCACGTTCACTTTCAAGCATTTATAACAGATACGTGTTTGATGTGTTACTATGGGTTCTGTGACAACAGTCATAAAGTTAGAAGGGTGTTTGTAGCCTTTGGTGTACTCAGCGCTGGATGTGTATGCTAGCAGTTCATAAACTCTGCATAAGCATTGTTAATTTATGAGTGCATTCCACACAGGGAAAGCAACCTGTTAGCCTCAAGACAGGACTGCAGGTTGAAAATGCAAGCCTTTACTCTTTTGGGGAAGTTGAGTCCACTGTCCTTAAAGAGCATCATTAGTGATTTCATAGATCTGTACAGTATCTTTAATTTTTCCCAAGCAAAAACATCAAATGAATACGAACTGAAATAAAACTGAGATGCTGTGCTCTCTAAACTACCATTTCTATTTTTAATAAGACTTCTTCCTTTCTGTAGATAATCAACTAGAGACAGAAGTCACTGATTTCTACGAAGAGACGAAAGTAAAATTTTCTGACCTCTCTGAAGAGCTCTTATGGGAATACATTCATAGCGGGGAGCCAATGTAAGTAAGGCCCTGAAGCTATCGGACAGTTCTTGAGACTAGACCTCAGGGTACGTTACTAGCCACCAGCATAAAACATCTTGTCCTGTGTTCTGTGAAATTTTGCTGTGTGTATATGACAAATGATAGCATGGGTGATGCAAGGCAGGTATTCAGTTTTTCTTGTCTAGAACTGTCATTCCTCCAAGGAAAGTGAGCTACCTTTTTAGTACCCTAACAAATTTGAAAAGTGAAGACTGTTGAAATACTCTGGATTCAGGCAGGCATTCATACAATTACCCCTGTATTAAGAGGCACTCAGGGAGCTTGGATACCTGAGACAACGGATAGTTATTATAAAATGGGTGAGTAGAGTGAGTGTATTGGATAATCAGGGTGTTGGAGAACTTTATTGAAAGAAGCTTGAACTTGGTTTATTTAGTTTATCAAAGTCACACTTCTCTGATGCAAGAAACGCCAACTTAATTTTCACCTACTCCTGTGGCCAGCTTAGATGTGTCCCTATGCCATAATTCTCTCTTAGCTGATGTGTTTCTGGTGCCCTTGTAATATACTAGTTACTTAGAGACAACATTGATTCCACAGAAGAAATAGGATGAGAAGAGAATGCCTAACTAGTCTTAAGATAAAGTTGACTAGATTTTTTTTTTTTTTTTTTTTTTTAACAAAGGAGTTTTGAGACAACAAGGGAATGTTTGTGACTTTATGGAATTTGCCTTTCCTTTCTGTTAGCTGAAGCTTAGTGAAGGCAAATCAGGCCATAGTTAGCACTATGGACTGCATACCAGGTGATCTGAGGTGAACTTTTGGCTCTGTAACTTCGGTACTGACTGTGTAAGACTGTCAGTCGTGGTAGTCTTTAAACTCATTTGTGCTATAAAGCAATACAGTCATGTTTGGGGAAACAGGAACCAGTGTAGACTTTGGATTTATTAAAGTGCTTATGTGTAAACGGGGCATGCTTGCTGAACATGTAAGGCTCCCAGCTTATTAAAAAGACTGAAGCTGAATTGGATTATGCACAGAAGAATTCTTTGGCAAGAATACAGTTTGTAACATAAATTCCTAGTTAGGTTTTTGGAAGGTCATCTTCAGTACGCAGCTGATTATAAAGTTGCAGTTTGAAGGAGAAATGACCATGGATTTTTATGAAGAATGTTAGGTTGAAAAATACTTTGAAATATTCCGATTATTTCCTCTGGAAGAAAATATGCTTTAGCAGTGCTGTGCTGCAGCAAAATGACTCATGAGAAGCGCTGGGTAATTCTGTTCATTCTGCTAAACAGGGTGTGTGACAGCAAGGGTTTTTCAGGGACCAAAGGTTCAGAGAATATATTTCATTACACTGGAGCAGAAGCCAATCTGTCTTCGTTCATATAATAAAGAGGATAGGAAGCATTTGCTATGGCTTTGTGAAGGAACTACTGAATATAGTGTCCTATAGATTTTGCAAAACAGTAAGGAGAAGTCTCTCATGTTTTGTTTTTTTTTTGTTTAGTTGGGTTGTTTTGTCCCTTCCTCCATGGCCACCCACACTGGTTACACATTTACGTGCGTACATGTTTTTCTAAACATTAGTGCAGTTCAGGTGACCATTTTTTATTTTTTAATGGCGACTTAATTTTGTGAAATCATAGAAGACTTAATGATCACATGAAAAATTAAAAGAAAATTGACTCTCTTGTGCTGTTGAGGAATGGATTGAGTTCTTTTTATAGCAAGCATAAAATAGTATATAGGCATATAGTATTTTAAACGTCAGTCACTGGTGACACGGGGATGAGTTCTAAAAGTATATAGCTAACTTTTAAGTATGAAAAAGGGAGGAGGGAAAAGTGCTATCTCAAGGTAGCCTGTGATGAGGCTATAAAAACCCTCAAAAATTTTGGCTGTAGAAAGATGGCCTTTCCCTTTTCTGCTTGACTCCTGTTCCTCTTTCCAACCAAGGATTTTCTGCCTGCTGGGTGGGTCGCTTTCTTTTCTGGCTCTCTGTAGAAAGAGGGCTTGGCCATAGTAATCCTAACTGGTTTGGGCTCGTGTAATGAGTAGACTTAGTTTCGGTCAGCCTTTTTGACCCAGCTTTTTATTTTGTAATCTATCGCTTGTGAACAACTTGCTCTGTCTCTGCTCACAACTTCCAGTCTGAAGATTCTGTATGGTTTTTGGTAGCTCTGCTCTGAATGGTGGCAATGAAAGCAAAGGACCCTACTGCGCTCTGGGAAAGAGGTGATTACAGAGGCTGGACCTCTACAGTTTCAGACCTAACTATGAAGTAATAAAATGTAGAATGTAAATGCCTAACTTTCTTCCTTTGTATTTCTTCCCTTCTCTTAAGAGTTATTTCCTTCAAAGCTATAGCAAACATATCTTCTAGATTTTGTGAATAATTACAGTCTCACAGCACAAATAAGCTCATGCATAGCTTGAGGTTATCAGCTCGTAGAGCATAAGAGCAAAAATCTTCCAGGTGCAGGATTACAGAAGTAAGGGGAGCTCTACTGTTATTATACTAGAATTAATTCTGAATATTGTTTTTAGTCTCTCATACTGCTGCAGTTGACTCCTCTGTACATAACAGTTGTTCGACTTTCACCAGAACTTACTAGCAAATCTTTTTATTGTACCTGCCTACCTCTGCTCCTTTGCAAGTTCCTTTGCAAATAGAAACGCATCTCTGACTGGTTCCATGTCTGTATGCTGGCCGGGCATGCTGCCTCTCCCAAGAGATAGGTGACTAAATGCTGCTTCTCCTTACCTCTGTCATGTCAGTAGTTTTTGTCTCTTTGCTCTACAAAACCACTAACTTCATATTCAAAGGAACTAAAGGTGGGACTTGTCTAATTTGTAGATATGTGAATTGAAGATAACTAAGCTTGGATATCCAGTCACCTAACTAATAGTTGATAGGGATGCAAGAAATTAGTGTACAGCTTCTAATGTATCTGAAATGTTTGCTTCAATAAAGATGATCAGTGATGTATCTATATCTTTCAGACTATTAGTGAAGCCCAGTCACTAGCTCAGATCAGTTCTGTCTAATGCGGCTGAGACTTGTCTGTATCTCTACTAATGTGACTGTATGGGATAAGACACATGTATAACTGTCATACATGTGTTCTTGCCTTTGGAATTCCACCTAAAACCCAACCAAGCATCTCCTTTCATCTGTAGGAGCAGTAGTGCTTGTTGGTGCAACAGTGATTTATTTGATCATTTGCTCTGTGTTGGACAATTCAGATATCGTACACATGGATATACTATTTTGTGCCATGACTAAAGTTAAAGTTCTACAGCTAATAAAGGAAATGTGCTTTTCAGGAGTTACATTTATTTTACCTCTTTCTCAACATTTTTTTCTCCTGTTGCATTGTGTGAGGGCATGATTGTTGTTTGTGTTTTTGTTTGGGTTTTTTTTGTTTTGTTTTGTTTTTTTTAAATCAGTGGATGTTGCACACGTTCCTGCTGTATTGCGTGTGGGTTTGTTGGTTGTTTGTGGTTTTGTGTTGTTTTTTTCTTTAATCAATGGGTGTTGCACACATTCCCACTGAAATCATCTATCCCCTACATTGTTGCAGCTGTGATCTTGTTGTTTGTCAAAACATCTTTAAAGTGAGTTGTATTTTTTACCATAAAGCAAATTAACTGATGCTGTGCCTTAAAAGAAGCCTTAAAATTAGTGCTATGCTAATAAAAGTATCCAGTTACAAAAGCCAGTCAGATTAGCCACAGCTAGTTATGAGCGCTGTGTAAATACCGATGTATTCTGGGTTTTAGCATGGAAGACACTTGTTGAAAAATCAATGGAGCTGTTACTAACTACATAGCCTCATGCTTTTAGACTAGAAGCTGTAGTTGTAGTGGAGAATCCCACTCAGGATCCAATGCCAGAATGTAAAGTTCTGTATAAAAATAAACAAGATGTGGCCAATTGTGTTAATGTCCTTGGAGGGAGTATGATACCACTACTTTTCCTGGCCACAACGTTTTTTGCCTCCCTGTCAGTGTATACTAGAATGACTTCATCCTACTGGTTACTTCATTTAAAAATGAAAATACATTTTAGTCATTAGAATATTCCTCATCTAGATGGTGTAAATCTTAAGTATGTTATAAAAGAAGGAATAATTTAAACAATGACAAAGCTATACAGTGGTGCTTAAAATGCAAGACTAAAGGAAAAGCCCTGTTCTGTAGTTTATAGCAATAGAGAAATCCCCCTTGCTGGGATACTGATGCCTCTGTTTCTCTTAGGAGACAATCTGAAAGGGAATCCAGAAATAAGTTCTAAAAATGTAAAGAACTGGTTCTGATCAAATCATAAGATGAAAAAACTACAATCTTCTTTGTGTAGTAACCTTATTCCACAAGTATTTCGTGTAATTCCATACTATCTGAAGTTAATAGATCTGAGATTGACCGAGCTTTGGTTTCAAAGCTTGCTGACATAGGCTTTCAGATTCTGGAGTTATTGTGTAGTGGGCATACTTCTAACTTAAATGTGAACAGTAAAACAGTTTGGTCTATTGCAGTTCATCTGCCTGTATGCATTTCTATTCCGCACAGTGGAATTCGCATAATTGCACCTAAAGACAAATTAGATTTCCAAGGTTACTTTCTGTGAAAACACATTCCTGTGCCAAATTACTAATATTACCATGGCATCTAAAAGCACAGTGTTGTGAACCACAACTCTGCTTACATCTCAGAGGGTTACACAAGAAGTGGATAGGGCTGAATGAGATGGTAGTGGATTTTGTATTTGAATAGGTTGCTCCTCCCCAAGAAAGTCCTATCTTACTGATACTAATTTTAGATATTCCTGTGCCTGGGACCCACAAGACACATATTAAATCGTTTGAGTTCTAAGATGTCTTCTGCATTGTGAGTTCCTTTTGGAGCTAATGTATTCCTAAAGGCCTTTCAGCCTCTTGTGAAGTAGAGCTAGGGTCAGTACGCAGCTGGGTGACCCAGTGGCAATGTTGGCCTCAGTGGGGCTTGCTGTTACCTTTTTGGTAGCCAGGACCTGCAGAATGCTGGGTAACCCATGGCAACACAATCCGACTGCAGGCAGCTGAGGTACTTCTGCTTGGGTGACTATGGCACTGGGACCATCTGGCGCATAAAGGACTTGGGCTACTCACCCTCGGAAGAAATACTGATGTTTGTGTTTATCTTGAGATTTATAAATTGAAATGCTGAGCCTAACTAGTAGATTTAATCCACCTCTAACTTGAGTTCACTAGTCTTTATTCCAGACTCTGCAGTACTGGTGGAGTATTTGTGTTCTGTGCTGCCTTTAACCTTAATTAGTTTTATGTTGTTTTTGCTTTCTCTCCCCCAGGGACAAGGCTGGTGGGTATGGAATCCAGGCCCTCGGTGGAATGTTGGTTGAGTATGTCCATGGAGACTTCTTGAATGTGGTGGGATTTCCTCTGAATCACTTCTGCAAAAAGCTAGCAGAATTGTACTATCCGCCCCGTAAACATCATGTACAACATAAAAAGTATGACTCTATCCCTTCTGTGGACACTTTTGAGAACCTAAGTGATGAAGAAAGTGAATCTTCAAATTTCACAGAGCACAAAGGTGCTAGTAATTTGGACAGCAGTGGGATGTGTTCCTCGGGAGCTATTTACAATTCCAAACACAGTTCCAGTGTCAAAACTGGTTTTATGATACCTTTGGAAAAACAGAATGGTGTGTCAGAAAGTGCAGCGAAACTTCCATCCAAAATTCTAGAGCTGATGGATGGTTTTAGAGCTTCAAAGGTAAGGCAGAAAATAAAATTACTCATTACATTGCTGTATGATACAATTGTTTCATTGGACTTCAATAGATAGCAGGTAATGTGAAATACTGGAGCAAGAGAGTATTAATAATTAGTGTAAAAAGACCACTGAAGTACCAGGGAATCTAAGGTAGCTGAAACTTCTGGTGCAGTGCAAACAGTGTTTTTCTGGCGTTTGCTTTTATCTCTTCTATGAAATTTCAATTACCCATTTGATAAAAATTTTTGTCTTTTGAGAGGAAAAAGATTTTGTTAGTGGTTTTTTTTTTTGTACTGATCACAAGAGCACAGTAAAGCAGGAAGTTACCTTTATATACCCTGCAAAGAAAGCATTTAGTGTGGTTAATTATCTGACTTAAAAATGTGACAAGAATTGTATAGGTTAGATTTCCTTTCTAACTTTTAATGCTTAGCATTAGAATTCTGTGGAAGAACTTAATTTTTTTCATTCCCGATTAAGGAGATGATTTTTTTATACCCTGTTTCATGTTCTAGGTATGTTTTAGCTGATAATCTCCATGGAGTATCTGATGGAGACATACACGTAACAGTTTGCAGACAGAAGGTCACATGGTCTGTGTAGCAGCC
This sequence comes from Opisthocomus hoazin, assembly GCF_030867145.1. Classification (NCBI taxonomy): domain Eukaryota; kingdom Metazoa; phylum Chordata; class Aves; order Opisthocomiformes; family Opisthocomidae; genus Opisthocomus; species Opisthocomus hoazin. The sequence continues at coordinate 81,206,014 of NC_134414.1, read as the reverse complement.
AAGTGTGGTGGGAAATGAGTAGCTGGACATTAAGTGCTGCCAAGTTTTCTACTCACAGCTCCAGTGTAGTGAAGACAATAGTGAAGGAGAAATGAATGCCAGTCATTCTACTAGATCACTGTTCTTCATCAAGTCAATGTTTGCTGAAACAGCGGAAAGTTGTACTTGGATCTGCAGGAAAACCATGGTGTGGTCCCTGTAGATCTGGGGTGTACTGCTTGCAGGCATGCAAAGCAGCATTGAGAGATTTGGAATAAAGCAGCCTTGAGATTACTGCATTTGTGAACTTCCTTGTGTATCCCCAGGGAGAGAGTTTTTTGATGTATTTGAATGGGTGAGATGATGCTTAGCATATCTTCAGTCTAAGCGAAAACAATATGGAGAATCATCAGCATTTTGTTGCACGTTACGTACACTGTTTACAGTGGTGTGATGCCAAATTCGGTTTTGTGCAGTGAAAGTTGGTGAAGACTGTAAGCAGAAGCTTTTCTTTCCCACTAATCCAGTGTAAAGTCATAGTATGAAGTGTGGAGTTTCATGTTGAACTAGTGGGAAATTTTTTTCCTTGGGGCTTGGATCTTTGTAAAGTTAATTACCAGTTGCAATGAACACTTCCTGTGATCTGACAAAACTCATCATCTCTCCACTTGTACAATAAGGATAAGAGAACAAAAGCATTTAGTTTCACAAAAGCTTTTGAGCTTGATTTCATTTTGATCCTTGAGTGTTCTTTCAAGGACTTCATAAAGCAGAGTAAAATCTCCTGCAGGCGAAGACATTGCCGCTAATTTTACTCTGAACGGCTGCTGTTGCAGAACAGGAGGGCATCAGGGTTGAATCATGCTTTCTCAAACTTAACGTGTTCTGAATTTGTATTGACTGATCCATTGTCAAACCTTTAGGTTTTTTTGTCTGATTTTTTTTTTTTAATTTTTTTTTCCCCCTCACCTCCTTGAACTGAGAATTACAGAATGGTAGAAAGAGTGATTTGGATCAGCCAAGGTTTTGACGTGTCTTCTCACCTTCTCTTTCTTGTTCTTGTAGTTTCCACTTGGTATCAGTCCAATGATTGGGCAGGTCTGGGAAGCCAAATGGTTGTAGACTGGAAACAATTGGTTCAGCATTGTGAAAGCCTGGATTATAAGAAATCCCAACTATACGTTCTTATTAGAATAACAGAGAAAACTGTAAAAAGAGGATGAAGATGATAAAATATAATGACACACAGTACCAGACCTTTCTCAAATTTAATCTCTTTTTCTCCATTTGATTTTTATTAACAGAGTGTTGATCCATTTTTTTCCTTGATTGCCTTTGATTAAGTACATTATAGTTGCCTGCAGTTGCAAAGAAATAGATTCTGTGATTGTTGTGTGTGAATAGAGTTAAATCTAGTTGGCAGCCTGTCATGAGTTGTGTTCCCCTGGGCTCAGTTTTGGGGCCAATCTTGTTTAACATCTTAATCAATGATCTGGATGAAGGGATTCAGTGCTCTCAGTAAGTCTGCAGATGACACCAAGTTCGGAGTGTCGATCTGCTCGAGCATAGAAAGGCTCTGCAGAGGGATCTGGACAGGCTGGATCGATGGGCAGAGGCCAACTGTATGAAGTTCAACAAGGCCAAACACTGGGTCCTGCACTTTGGTCTCAACAACCACATGCAACGCTGCAGGCTTGGGGAGGAGTGGCTGGAAAGCTGCCTGGCAGAAAAGGACCTTGGGGTGTTGGTCGACAGCCGGCTGACCATGAGCCAGCAGTGTGCCCAGGTGGCCAAGAAGGCCAATGGCATCCTGGCTTGTGTCAGGAATAGTGTGGCCAGCAGGAGCAGGGAGGGGATGGTGCCCCGTACTCGGCACTGGTGAGGCCGCACCTGGAGTACTGTGTTCAGTTTTGGGCCTCTCACTGCAAGAAAAACATTGAGGTTCTGGAGCTTGTCCGGAGAAGGACAATGAGACTGGTGAAGGGTCTGGAGAACAAGTCTTCTGAGGAGCGACTGAGAGAGCTGGGGCTGTTCAGTCTGGAGAAGACGAGGCTGAGGGGGGGACCTTATTGCTCTCTACAACTGCCTGAAAGGAGGTTGTAGTGAGGCAGGTGTTGGTCTTTTCTCCCAGGTAACTAGCGATAGGATGAGAAGCAGTAGCCCCAAGTTGCGTCAGGGGAGGCTGAGATTGGATATTTGGAAAAATTTCTTTACTGAAAGAGCGGTCAGGCATTGGAACAGGCTGCCCAGGGAAGTGGTTGAGTCCCCATCCCTGGAGGTGTTCAAAAAATGTATAGATATGGCACTTCTGGATATCACAGAATGGTAGGGGTTGGAAGGGACCTCTGTGGGTCATCTAGTCCAACCCTCCTGCCGAAGCAGGGTCACCTACAGCAGGCTGCAGAGGACCTTGTCCAGGCGGGTCTTGAATATCTCCAGAGAAGGAGACTCCACAACCTCCCTGGGCAGCCTGTTCCAGTGCTCCGTCACCCTCAGAGGGAAGAAGTTCTTCCTCATGTTCAGACAGAACTTCTGTGCTGCAGTTCGTGCCCGTTGCCCCTTGTCCTGTCGCTGGGCACTACTGAAAAGAGCTTGGCCCCATCCTCCTGACACCCACCCTTCAGATATTTATAAGCATTTATTAGGTTCCCTCGCAGCCTTCTCTTCTTCAGGCTGAACAAACCCAGCTCCCTCAGCCTCTCCTCATAGGGGAGATGTTCCAGTCCCCTCACCATCCTTGTAGCCCTCCGCTGGACTCTCTCCAGTAGCTCCTCATCTTTCTTGAACTGGGGAGCCCAGAACTGGACACAGGACTCCAGATGAGGCCTCACCAGGGCAGTGTAGAGGGGGAGGAGAACCTCCCTCGACCTGCTGGCCACACTCCTCCTAATGCACGCCAGGATGCCATTAGCTTTCTTGGCAGCCAGGGCACACTGCTGGCTCATGGTTTACCTGTCGTCCACCAGGACACCCAGGTCCCTCTCCGCAGAGCTGCTCTCCAGCAGGTCCGCCCCAAGCCTGTACTGATGCATGGGGTTGTTCCTCCCCAGGTGCAGGACCCTGCAGTTGCCCTTGTTGAAGCTCATCAGGTTCCTCTCTGCCCAACTTATGGGTAGGCATGGTGGTGTTGGGTTGATGGTTGGACTTGATGATCTTAAAGGTCTTTTCCAACCTTAATGATTCTTTAATTCTATTATATGCTAAATATCTGAATAAAGAGGTGGTCTTCATACAAAATCTGTAGGCTGCGTTCCACAATATTTTGAGTTCCCTTCTCTCCCAAACACCTCTGTTCAAAATTCTGTTACTTGGCTGACATAGTGAAACCCTCTGAGAGGGGACGAAATGTATCATAGCAGTTTTAAGGAATTGTGTTAAACTGTGTTGCACTTCTTAAACAACAGTAGTTGTGTAGAATAATTCTAGGCAAAAGGTACAGTTCTTCTGTTTCTTCATTGCGGTGTATTAAACACAGTATGCTAATATTATTTTTTTTTCCTACATGTAGGCTCTGTTTGTAGCTTCTAAGCTGAAGGTGTTTGATCATCTGAAAGATGAAGGTCCACGAAAGGCTGTGGATATTGCAAATAAGATTGGAACTTCTGTGTGTGGAACAGAAAGACTCCTTGATGCATGTGCTGCTCTTGGATTACTGGAGAAAACACAACAAGGTGACTAATTTCTTCTCCCATTTAACTGCATATGTAGTACTGAAAGGCAGGCAGGAGTGGAAGAGATGCTTTGAAGGTCACAGGGTCTGACTTGATGTTGCGGGTAACTTGGATTTGGGGAAAGGGGAAGGGATTGTTGCTTCTTTGCTTTCATTACTAGTAGCTGGAATTGTTTCATTTGGGGGTAGACTTTATCTAATGAACACATTCGGGTCTCCTTTGAGGACTCCCTAGATTGCTTTTAGTCTCTGGACATAATACTGATGAAATTTCGAAGAGAAAGTTGCATTGGCAGTTCCAGGGAGCCGTGTAATAGCTCAGATGTATCATCTGCATTTGCGTCACAACAACTCCACGCAACGCTACAGGCTTGGGGAGGAGTGGCTGGAAAGCTGCCTGGCAGAAAAGGACCTTGGGGTGTTGGTCAACAGCCGGCTGAACGTGAGCCAGCAGTGTGCCCAGGTGGCCTAGAAGGCCAACGGCATCCTGGGTCGTGTCAGGAGTAGTGTGGCCAGCAGGAGTCAGGAGGTGATCGTGCCCCTGTACTCGGCACTGGTGAGGCTGCACCTGGAGTGCTGTGTTCAGTTTTGGGCCCCTCACTACAAGAAGGACATTGAGATTCTGGAGCGTGTCCAGAGAAGGGCAACGAGGCTGGTGAGGGGTCTGGAGAACAAGTCTTATGAGGAGTGGCTGAGGGAACTGGGGCTGTTCAGTCTGGAGAAGACGAGGCTGAGGGGGGACCTTATTGCTCTCTACAACTGCCTGAAAGGAGGTTGTAGTGAGGCAGGTGTTAATCTCTTCCTCCAAGTAACTAGCAATAGGACAAGAGGCAATGGCCCCAAGTTGCATCAGGGGAGGTTTAGATTGGATATTAAGGAAAATTTCTTTACCAAAAAGGTTGTCAAGCATTGGAACAGGCTGCCCAGCGAGGTGGTTGAGTCCCATCCCTGGAGGTGTTCAAAAAGCGTGTAGATGTGACACTTTGGGATATGATTTAGCAGGCATGGTGGTGTTGGTTTGACGGTTGGACATAACGGTTTTAGAGGTCTTTTCCAATCTTAATGATTCTATGATTCTATTGAAAATAAGGACCAAATTCCATTCCCTGCTCTGGCAATGCAGAGTCACATTCTTCAGCAGAGAGTCAGGGTTTTGCAACAAGATGGAGCGAGGCTTTTTACCAAGGCCTGTAGTGACAGGACAAGGGGCAACAGTTATAAACTGGAAGAGGGTCAATTTAGATTGGACATGAGGAAGAAATGTTTTATAATGAGGGTGGTCAGATGCTGGAACAGGTTGCCCACAGAAGTTGTGGACTCCCCATCACTGGAAATGTGCAAGGTCAGGTTGGACGGGGTTCTGAGTGGCCTGGTCTTGTGAAAGATGTCCTTGCCCATGGCAGGGGGGTTGGAAATAATCTTTAAAGGTCCTTTCCAAACCAAATCATTCTGTGTTTCTATGTTTTACTGAGGAGAGCTGTGGAATGTGTTCCTCTTCATGGACAACAGCTTAAATTTTAGTGCCTCTAACTTGGAACAGTGCTTGAAGGTGTATGTAGGTAAGGGAGTCAGTATTAGGATTAACTTCTTCAGTTTGTACTATGCAGTTACAAGTTTCCATACGCATAATTTACATAATAAGACCTGAAGTGGTCAAGTGCCAAGAAAATGAAATAAAGGAGGCTTTCAACTTTGTTAGAGGACAAGACCAAGGAGAAAGCCCTAAAGGCAAAACATACTGGAGAAAGCTTTAATTTAAGGGAAGGAGAAGCCATAATCTAGAGAAAAATGCAGTCAAGAATGAGGAAATTCTGATACTACACCTGATATTCCAGGGAGAGTAACTGAGATATTCTGGTTTAAAAAAAAAATAAAAAGATCAGTGCCTATCTGTATCCTCTGGCATCCAAATTCTTTTTCTAAACAAAGTACCTGCTCCTTTAAGAATGAGAAGGTCTTTAGAATTATTTCATGGAAATCTTTGCACAAAAAATAAGATCCTAAGATTAGGATTTGCTATTTAATAGCTACACAGGAAAACATGCCTTCAGATTTTAAATGACAGTTGTAAGTACTGAAACAAAGCTGGTTACAATTGTTTTCTTCCCATAAGGTTACAGTAATACAGATTCAGCAACTACCTACCTGACCTCAGATGGTGAATACTCACTCCATGGCTATATAATCCACTCTAATGACCACCTTTGGCCTCTCTTCACAAACTTGGAGTCTGCTGTCAAAGAAGGCAGCAGGCAGCACCATCGAGCCTTTGGAAATAAAGCAGAGGATTTATTTAAGGTAATGTAAGCTCTTATTAGTGTTGAAACCAGCTCTGAGGAGCCCAGAACCAAGCTAGGGGCAAATGGAGGCTGAGTTGTCTAAGAAAGTTGGTCAGTGTCAGAAGCAGTAGAAAGACAATGCAACTCACTGGTCCCAGACTTCTGTTCACTTCAACTTCAGGCTCTAAAGTGCTGGTGCAATCACAGAATATACTGGGAAGTTCGAGTGCTGGTGAAAATTCCCTGGCTAAAGTGTTTTCCATCTAGCTAACACACTCAGAACAGTCTCTGTGCCTGTTTAACTTACGTTTATGTGGCTTTTTTATAACACCAGGTAGTACCTTGTCCCGCATGCACTCCTTCCATATTGAATGCCAGTCACTGGGTACTGATGTGCGTCCGGTTCAGTCTGTGCTGACTGTGTCATCAAAGCTGTTTTCAATGTTCCTTTGTGTTGATGCAGGGGAGAAGGGATCCAGTCTCTTTTATGAAGGTTTCTGGTTTTGTATACGCTTCAAGGTGGTATATATTGCTGATAAGAATTGTAATCCTTTTCTTCCATCTGTTTCTATCTCTGTAGCAATCCTTTTCCAGTCTAGCCCTGGTGGATGTGTTCAGACTGGAGAATCACTTAAGGTTATAACTAGACTAACTTGTCAATTATCCACCTTGTGAAGCAGGTTGGAGGGCATAAATATTTGTGATTGTTTAAGGAAAGGGCTAGTAGAGTGAGCAGGAGAATACATCTCTGACAGCACTGCTGGCTTAAAGTGTACTTCAGACTACATCCTGAGGTTCTTCATTTGTACTTAACTTCTAGATGCTGGTGAAGCCAGTCTCCTAAAGGACATGTCTGCATCCCTCATACACTGTTGATGGAAGGAAATAAGGGGTTTTGGAGGCTTAAGAAGGTCCTGTTAGCCTAATGTTAGTACCTAGATCACTGGTGGACAGAATCTTCTTTAGGAATCCTTCAAAGGCTATTTTAAAGGGAGCATAGGTACTTTGCTTTAGGATAGCTGCTGCAGTAGATGCTTAAATTTATGCGCAGTTTAAGCGTTTTAACACAAGTGAGCTGGATCTCGCCCTCTGCTAAACATTGGATTACCAACTTGAGTTCGCTTGGGCGATGCTTGTAGCAGGAGTCACTACTGGTTTAGGCCTGGGCTCCGTATGTGTACATGATAGTGTGTCCAAGAATATACGGGCTGCCTATGGCACTAGGCATACCACAGCCTGGAGATACTTCCACTTCATGGTAGCTGTAAAGCCCGACATAACTACTGAAATATGTATGAAAGTGAGACATAAAGGGATTCATGCTTATGTATCATATCAAAGGTAAAGGCATGAGGTTCTGGTACTGAATGCTTGCTTCTCATCTGAGCAAAAAAATCCAGTATGAGCTTTAATATTGCTGATTTAAGTTATGGTCCAATCATCTAGCTACTTTCCCATCATGGGAAAATAAATGTGAGAATTAAATGAAAGCAATTTGTGAGTATATCAAGAAGAAGGAACAGTAAACTGAAAGAAAAAATGAGATCTGTCCTTTCAAACAGTCTTAAAGCCTGGAAACATCTTGTTGTGGAGCAAATGTGTTAGTAAATGTATATCAAAGGCACAATATTTCTTTACAAAGCACTTTTCAGATTATGTCTTTTTCCTGCTATGCTGCCCCAGCTTCAGTGGGCAGAAGTATTGAATTAACAGCCCTTAGGAGATCACCAAGACCAGCTAAGTGTATGTTCTTTGAGACGCACTCCAAAAGACGTCTGTGTGATCAGAACTTTGGAGAGGATGCAAAAATCTGTTTATCACTACCATGAAACAGCAAAGCATATGGAAGAGCAACTAGTCAATGGCACTTTTAACTGATCTTTTAATTTTAGAATTCTAATGTTAATGATACACACCTACTGCCTTTGTTTTACATAGAGTTAAACAATGAAAATAAACTTCAGTTACTGTGCTTTTTTCCCTTCTTAGGACTATTATCACAGCCAGGAGGTGAAGCAATGTTTTATGGCTGCCATGCACAGCATTGCCCACCTGACAGCAAGAGATGTGGCTACAGCATTCGATCTTTCGCAGTTTAAATCTGCTTGTGATTTAGGAGGTATTGCCTGTAATTGGACTGGTATACATATTAAAGGAAAAAGCTTGATTTTAGTTACATGTTTTATTACTTAAAACTTACATAGAACTGTAGTAATATTGCCTACTGTTGTTTTTCTGGCATTGAGATGTCAGAATAAAAGAACTGAGTGCAGTGAGCTGAAAGCAGTGTTACTTAAATGGTATTTGAGTAGTTTGAAATAAGTGAGGGTTTGTCACAATCAGTTACATACTGACACATAGCTCAGCACAGAAAACAAGATGGTTTGTAGCTCAGCTGATAGAATATTGGGCTGGGAGCTCCATTTTCAACTGTGCTGTTGTCCTTTGGCATGTCCAAGATTTTCAAAAGTAACGAAGGATTTATTTCTGAATCCTTTTCTATTGGGGTGTCAAACTTGAAACACTACACTGCTAGAACAAAAACTTTGGATTCTTTTGGATATAAGTATTTTGTATGTTGTTTAAATTATTAATATCTAAGATGGCCACCAAAAAGGTGAAGAGCAACGATATACCTGAAGAAACTCTTCTTGTTAGTGTCCTTTTTTACCTGGTGCTAGGAGTTGCACAGAGGGAGGGTTATTACACAGGGAAAGATCCACTGTAGGAAGAACACTTAGTGCCTGGGGAGGTGGACAGCAAGTCAGAGGAATTGACGCAGTCCTGGTGCAACCGTTGCCATTTGTGCAGAGCCTCCAAGAGTTTACCATCCCTATCCTTCACCATGCTGGAGAGTATTTGTTAAACTTCAGATACCAGCGCTTTGTGAATGGTAAATAGTTCTAGTGCCCTTCATCCACAAATTACAAGTACTTGCCCTTACTGTGCTTTTATCCCCCCAAAAAGCTGAAGTACTTGTATCAGAGGTCTTACTGGCAGTTCAGTGACGGTAAGGAGTAATGCCTGCACTCCCCAGGCTGTAAAGCATTGCTCTATCCACCAGGAAGTGCTCTTGCCAGTGTTGATTGTGGAACCGACTGCTTACTCCTAATTCTGATTTGAGGTCTCTATCTTAATGTTATATACAGCCTTGTCTTTAAAAATGTCTGCAAATGCTGGGAGAAAAGACTTGATTTGGCTTTTTTTAAACTTTCAACAGGTTGCACTGGAGCTCTGGCTCATGAATTAGCACAAATATATCCAAATCTCAAGGTCACGGTATTCGACCTTCCAGAAGTCATTGCAAACACCTCTTACTTTCAGCCTTCAGGACAACACACAGCTTCAGTGACATTTATATCAGGTGAATGTAACACACAATTTTTTGTCTTACTTCTTTTATCCTGGAGCACTCTTCTGCTGCACAGTATGGTGTGCTGTCCTGCTCCAACCCCAAATGTGTGTCTTAGTACAAGGCAATGTAGGCTCACCCATGCTAAACAGGTACTTCTCAAGCCTATGGGGATAAAACCAAACCAGCTACAGTTGGAGAATGTGGATAAATAAGTCTGAGTTAGTCATTATTGGGTGTTACTGAGAGTAGAGGCTGCATGTCTTTTCTCAGGCTTTTCTTACCTAGGCAAGATCAACATGGTGGCTAGAAAGGACACCAGTGTCTCCCTCCTTGCTTTAGGCTCTCTCTGTTTGTTTTTTTTTTTTTACAGAATTCTTACCTGTGATCTGCTCTTCTAACTACACTTTCCTTATCTGCAAATCAGTGCATCCCTATGCCTGTTCATTCTTGTTTCTTTTTGCTGAAGCGCCTAGTTCCTCCACAATATTTTCATTTAATTTTGTAGGAATGTACTCTGTGGTTTCTGCTGGAATGTTCTAACTCTGCTTTCCAACAGGTGACTTCTTCAAGGATAATCTTCCAGAAGCAGATCTTTACATCCTTTCACGTGTTCTTCATGACTGGCCTGATGAAAAGATACATGTGCTGTTAAGCAAGATAGCAGCTGTTTGCAAACCAGGTAAGTTTTTTCATCTTGCGAGCTTAAATGTGCGTGGTAATGCATAAACAGAATGCATGATCATAAGAACTTCATATTAAAAAAAGCATATTTTTCTGGCCAATGTTAGTAGTCGTTGCTTGAATGTCTGTGCCTGCATTATGGTAACACCTACTAAGAAAAAAAGGAAACAAAGCTGCTAATAAAACTATATAAAATAAGCCCTTAGTGTAGTTGCAGACTTCACACACAATTACATCATCTCCCTCATCTCTGCAATGTCCAGTCTTTCATACCAATACCTGTATCATCAAATACCTAAGCATGTACTTACTTCTGTACATACAAGTAGCCTAACTAAAGTTCCTTCAGGTTAATCAAGAAGCAGCAGTTTGTTTTGCTGTCTCACTGGTGCCCAGAATATCATGAACTGGAGTTCAGCACTAGTTTATGCACAGATTTCTTGAGAAGCCTCTTCTGCTTTCTCCTATGTTTGGACAGCATGAAAGATCAAAGGGGAAGAGAAAAGGAGAAAGCCTGACCGCTGAGATTAACTGATTCCTTAATCCAACAGGATTAACTGTCACTATGAAGTTTGTTTCATAGGAGAGCATTCAAAATTAGATCTAGGCCATAAAGCATAATCGTGTTTATAAATTATGAAAGAAAATTTTGGGTGACTGTCTTAATCTTCTTATGTGAAGGCTGGGTATGACAGGTGCTTGTGAGAGTTGCTTGGTTCAGATGGAAACAAGACTGAGTTCAAGAGCATGTTCAGGAAGTGATCTGAACGTCACTGAAGTGGAGATGGTGCTCTAAACTCCCCCTTCCTTTTCCTGTAAGCAACCATAAATTGTTAAGAGATTACTCAAAGTAAATTACTGTCCCTCATTTTCACTGAAGACCATTAAAACACTGGTCTGAGGGACCTCTAACTGTCCCTGAACAAAACACTAGAAACTTGAAGCTAGAAATGCTTTACTGAACCACTTCTGGTTGTTTTGGAAATGCAGGAAGTGCCTTGCTAGTGGCAGAAATTGTGCTTGACGAACAGAAGACGCACCCTCCTAGAGCTGTGCTGCAGTCCCTCAGTATGACTGAAGGCAAGCAGAGAAGTGGCTCAGAATATAAACAGCTACTGGAGAAATATGGATTCACAAATGTACAAATTAAGATCACAGGAAATTTACTGGATGCTGTTTTGTGTTTCAAGAAGAATCTGTCACCATAGTGTGCCCAGAAGCACAGGGATGCTGAGTTTTTACACCCCTTGTGCAATATACCTATCATCAACCAGTACATACTGTCAGCTTAGGATTGTTTTGACCCTTTTTCTGAAGCATAGTTCTTACAGGCCTTGAATAAAAATTAGACTGCAGCTTCTGCAGGTATGAGTTCTGTGCATTTAAAAAGTGTCTGGGGCAGGGCAAGACTCCTGTGTATTAAATGCCTTCACATCCACTTCTTTTGGCTAGTTGGCAGACTTGACATAGCTGTGTAGCATGGCAAGTTAAAACTACAGGCTTCCATGAACCACATTAACACTTTATTTTTCTTGGACCTTAAAGAGAATTGGCTCCCTATGGTGTATTCTGTGGTAACTGCTCATTTTTATCAGAAGTGGAAAAAAATAAAAATAAATACTGTGCCACCTGTATGAATTTGGGGGTGATAGTCCTCTTTTTCACTTTTCTGTGGGGCTTTACTCAAAAACATCTCAAGGATACCCTTTTTAAAGCACTTTTTCCTCAGGCAAAAGTGAAAATAGGAACACGTTTGAGCTTTGTCCTACAGCAGCTACAATGTCACAGAGGAACTTCAGCAGCCTCTGACCTCCAGCCACCCTACCTACCCACACAGGTTGCAGCTGAGAGCTGCTCCTGTCAGTTTCTGTCAGTTTCAGGTTTTTCTGAATGTGGTTAAATGACCGTATATGCTTTATGTCTCATTACTGGAGATGAGTTTTAGGATTTATACCTAAATTCTCTTATGAAAATTAAAAATAGAAGCTTCTTCACGTTCCAGTCTTTAGCTGTATCCCATCACTTCAAATAATTTGTCACTGATGTCACCTCTCCTAATGTTTATTTTTTCCTGATACTTCGTTGATATTTATTTTTTCTGTTTAAAGTGTACTTTGTAGTGGAAGCCTTCCTGGAGATTAAAGTTGCACGTTCAAACTTGCTGTCTTCTGTATCAGTTGTGAGTTTCTTGCCTGTCGCACTTCTACAGCAGTAATCCCAGTGAGCCACTGTGTGAAAGAGGCCATGCCTATGCTGAATCACCCACCTCAGCAAATTAAAGAGAGTTGGTGAGCAAGGTCAAGAGTTACATCTGCCTGGTAGACTGTCTTATGTTACTTAATCAGAAGTTACTTTGCTCTTTGAGCACTGAGTAGAGCAAAAGTGCCACAGTGATTCAGTTCATCATGAGAAACATGCTTACTACAGAGCATTTTAGCTGCACAAAGTCAGGGAAGTGTCAGACTTTTACCACAGTGGGGTTTTTAATTCTTAGCAGAAGGCTTATATGAATGGAAAATTGACTAATCTCAACTAACAGACATTTAAAGAGATAAGGCAAAATATTCAACAACTGAATAAATTTAAAATGTTTCTTTTCCATATTGACGTGAAGCTTGCTATTGTGCATAACAGGTTTGTATTTTGAGGGACTCATTCCAGAAATCAGATGTTTCTCATCTCAGTTATTCATAAAGTTCATAATGCTGTTCTTTAAGCTGCTGTAAGCTGTTTGAGTCAGAAGAATTCAATCCTAAAGTTTGCATACCTGTAACTCTCACATACTCTAAAACTGTGCCTCTAAGTACTATGTATCTGGCTGTAAAATTTTAATAGAATGTGCTTGGCACCTTGGTGTACTCTGTGGTTAAAGCACAACACTCTATACACACTCCGCATTAGTCCCTTGGGCGTGGTGTCCATGGTAATGTACCGCAGCTTTGTACTCTCAGGATAATTAAGCACTGGAGGAGGCTGCCTGGAGAGGTTGTGGAATCTCTGTTCTTGGAGGTTTCAGGATCTGAGAACAAAGCCATGAACAAGCTGCGCTGCCTATAGAGCTGTCCCGCTTCGAGCGGGAGGTTGGACTAGAGATCTGCTGTGGTCCATCTGAGCCTAAGCTGTTCTATAATCATTTGACATATCCCGGTCACCAGAGAATTGATAAGCTCGTCTTCTCTCATTAATGTCCAATTAAGTTTTTCACTTGCTCTGGAGAAAGCTGGTATCTTTAGCTGACTGGCGGAAGGGGTGGTGTTACACTGAAAAGACTTCCTAAGCAATAGGCACAACTGAGGAAGAATTGGGCCTGTGCACTAATCAGGACATGAAGAATGAGGGAGCGAAGTTTTAAAATCCAAATGAACTTCTGCCAACACAACCTGTAGTTTCATGCAGCTGTGCCCTCTGGATGCTGCTCTCTTTTACCCACGTTCTGCTTTAACAACAGTTTAGAGGAAATGTGATGCACAGAAAACAGTTTTTTAAGGTGGAGAACGGTGGGGGCTAACAGAATGATAGATGAATAATATAAGCAAGAATTTCAGCACTTGCCTACTGAATGCTGAGGTAAGAATCCTCGAGGAAGATAAAAGTTTGTAAGAAGAGACACAACTTGGTTGGCTGTCCTAGCTCAATGATTTTTATATGAATTTTTGACCTTGTTAGAGTTATTAACCAGTATGTGTGCCTGAAAAAGCAATGGGACAGAAGCAAAGGGTAGCACGTCATCCGAGCCACCCAGCACAAAAGCTTAGGAAGAGCTATTTAATGGCTCAGCCCCTTTGCATGAGCTCTCTGTTCAGTTTTGGATGTTGGATTTTTATTCCCTGTAAAACCATGGCCAAAATTTCTTCATCAAAGTATGCTTCCTGGAAGCACTGAAAGTTAGCTCTGTTTCAGTCTTCCTGTGAAGAAATTTCAATTCCATTAGTAAATCTTCATTAACTGTAGAGAGCATGTTTTTTCCTTTTCCCTGTAGAAACTTAATTTACCGTGTCTAATTTTTGAAGGTGTTCTTCCCACATTGGTTGTGCTTTCTGCGTATTTTTTTCCAGATTTCCGTGATGTTATCTGGATATCCTAAATAACTTTCCGTGACAAATTATAATGACCATTCTGTTTGCGTCCTCTTTCCAGAGTATGCAAAATTTGGACACCGTCTTCCAAAGCTGTAATATAGTGGTGACTTAGAAATGATAGTCCTGCATTACTCTACCTAGCAACATTTGCTGTGTAACCAGGAACGGCGATTCCCAGGTCCCTCTGTTGAAGGCAAAGGAGAATCACACCAGCAAGGGGCGGGGGAATAGAATCCACTGAATCATAACAAACGGTCTTCACCACCCTAACTTTAGACACTAAACATTAGGCATTCAAATCATCTGTTCACCCTGAGCTCTCCAATCAGGAGAAAAACAGGCATTTTCAGAGGATGATTTGTCTCACCTATCTGTGAAATGAAATTTCCTCATTTTCCTAATAAAAGTAATTATACATTCAATAGTGGATAGAGCATATTTAAGACGGCTAGCTGAAGTACAGCTATCTAATCTATGGATGACTGAATTGGGGCAGAAGCATCCCACTGGAGAGAGAACGTAGATTCAGGCTCGCCTCAGACATGCTTGGCTAATCCTTTATGAAGCAAACCTGGGTCAAAGTGGCTTGAACTCGCATTTAGTAAGGTAGCTGATGATACAGGGAAGAAACGGGGAATTTATTAATGAGCTGTCAGAAGGACTTTCGTGGCTCCTTATAGTTAACACTGAGGTGTCAGCCAGCAATTTTACCTGCAGATCTCAGTCTCTTCTCTAAGAAACTGCAGAGCTATGTTTAATTTCATCAATTGTTAAAAGTCTGAGGTGTCTGGGTAGGAATGGCTCTGAGGGGATTGTCTTAAGGGTCAGAAAGATATGAATGTTATACAGCGGTTGGTAGTACTAAAACCCCTGTAAAATGCTGCTATTTTGATGAGAGTTGGTGGCCTCTGACCACTCCCATGCCAAGAGAAACCAGCACGTAAGATGCAAGGCCAAAAGACGACAAGTAAAACAATGCTCGTTTTGTCAGTAGCCTGCTTTTGTCTTCCCTTTCCCCTCATGGGTCTGAAGGTGGAGGAGGAGGCTGTGTGTAAACAGGATCATTTAAGTTCTGCTCGCGTCCCTAGGTCAGTCCCACCACAAAAACCTCCGTTCCTACAGAAATAATGTACAGCGTTGACTTTTCTGCTTCTGTAGTGCGCGCCGTCCACCGTGTTGTCTGCTGGGCACCATTTCAGTATGAATGTGAAGCAGCAATGTTTCCCAAGCAGACAGAACTACTCTGCCTGTCTTACTGTTTTCCACAGCCCTCGTGCCAAGTCTACAGAAGTCATCCCCTCTTCCCCTGAAAACAGAGACGTGTCTTGGCTTGTGAGTGTTTGATTCCTCCATAGTGCAGAAGGGAATTTCCTGGGTTTTGTGAGAGGAGTGGATTATGCATTTAATAGTGGATTCATCATTTAATAGCAGAGCAAATCCATAAATGATAAATGAAATCACCCATGTCTTATACTTCGCACTCATATATGGTAGCAGAAATTCTCTTGCCTGATAATGGATTAGTACTGTTGCATGCATTTCTTTTTAAATTAGGCTGTGGGATTTTGCTGGCTGAAATGGTATTGGATGATGAGAAGAAGAACAGGAGCACAGCTCTGCTTCAGTCTTTGAACATGCTTGTGCAGACAGAGGGTCAGGAGAGAAGTGGCTCCGAATATCGAGGCTTACTGGAACAACATGGATTCACAAACATCAACATCAGATTGACAGGAAATTTGTTAGATGTTGTTCTCTGCGTTAAGCCCTAGGAAAAAAATGGATTTAGTAGTAAAATATGGATGTCTGTAGTCATGTTTCATGTGTGGTAATTATGCAAATGCATTCTCAGTTTCTCATCAATATTATAGACAAGAAACGTTACGTCAGCTCTCTGAAGGTACCTTTAAAAAGGGGGAGAGATTGCTTGCATTTGTTTCGAACTTGAGTAAAATGATGCTGGAATCTTCTTGATGGCAGCGATGCTGTGGCTGCACAAGACTTGCGGTACCCTCAGAAACAACCCAACCACAAATGGTGTCAGCAGCCCTACAGCAGTATTCACATTGCTGAGAAATCAGATCATCATACTTGGTGCAGTTAGAATAGTCCAGTTTTCAGACTAGCACACATTGCCTCTGTTTCAGGAAGTTAAAGCAGTATCATTTCCATACTCCATCACCATTTTAATACCTTTTTATGTTACACTTTCTACTGTAAATAAAGAAACATTGTCTGATGAAGTCTGGAAACTGCTACTGCAATGGTGTAGTCAAGATTGGAAACAGACGAACTGAAGCAGCAGCTTCTTGAGAGAGTCAAGACAGACGACTGCCTTCTGTGAGGTTTCTGGAAACAGGCAGTTGTGTAAATGCAGAAATTTCATCTGGTTCAAGAACATCCTCCTCCTCCTTTTTAGCCCTACTTAATTTGTGAGCTCTTACAAAAGTGGATAGCAGAACGTGAGTTTAGATAAAGAACAGAAAAGCAAAAAAAAACAAAACACAAAAAACCAAAAGGTGCAGAAACAGAAGGAAAAGCATGGTGCTAACGGGAAAAGGATTTCCCCCAGTCAGATGCATCTGAGCTCACAAGGTGAATGAGACAGGACAACTATCGACTGAACAGTTTCGTGTCGCAGAAGTTACGTACATTTGACCTTCATTTTTCAAACTGACTACACTTTAGAGTCCCACAGTATGAAGTTCTTTTTTAAGCAATAGAAAATTTTATGGGGAAGAAAATCCCAGCCTAGCACACAGTGTTGTGCTATGAGTATTAACATTTAGTTACGAGCTTTTTTTAAAAGAAAAATACCACACTAAGCTGTGTTCCTGCCTGAGAATATGCACCACAGCCTTTCTTTCATTACATCCAAAATATGGGCCTGTAACACTGCATGTGCCTAACCCTGTGTGGGCACAGGAGTCACTTCACTGTGTCTGTATTATGATTTAGAATATAAAATAGCACACCATTTACTTCATATCTTTTGATGTGCAAACAGATGGTATAGTGCTGTATGAGACACGGTCTGTGTGGTACTGCAGCAGAGCCAAGGGCCATGCCTGGCACATCATGTTCTCACAACACGCCCCCCGAGAGAGACGCTCTCATTTTGAAATCCTGCAAAGTACAGACGTGTAAGCAGTGGTTTCAGACACCTCAGCTACTGCGGCTTTGTGGTTCACCAGTCATCTTTCAAAAAACGCTTGGCTTTATTTACTTTTGTAGGAAACATCCATTAAAAGTGAGAGCAGTAACAAAAGGTGTGCGTGAACTAACGCCCTGCAGCTAGAACAATTTCAAGACTTGCTTTTAGGAAGAATAATTTCAGGGAGAAGTTTGGCCGCTAGGAATAAAATTTCACTTTCAGCACACAATAAAATCAGCAGAAATCACTGACGGGAGACCAGGCCTGTCTTTGCAGGGGCAGAGGCTCTGCCGTGAGCGCCTGCTCGGGCAACCTGCAGCACAGCTCCTCCAACTCTCGGCGCCCAAGCAAGCAGCCGGGAGGGACCAAGCTTCCCCATCGCCACCGCGGTCAAGGCCTTCGGCCCGGTTTCGCGGCCCCGGGCCAGTTCAGTGACTGACGGCGAAGCCCGGCGGCGCGACCCCCGGCGCGGCGATGGCGGGAACAGAACCCGCGCAGACAGCGCTGCCTTCGACCGGCGTCACTGCCCCTCCCCGAGCGCGGCCGGCGGGGGAGGCCGCGCCTGCAGCCCGCGGCGGCTCCCAACGGCCGCCAGCCGCCTCGCGGGCGCCGCGGCGCGCGCGGTCGCGCACAAAACGCTTCAGAAAGCGACTGCGGCGAGCGGCGGCCACTCGCGGGCTG